>NC_142067.1:74913552-75224719 GCF_059756535.1 Pantherophis guttatus
TAGACGCAGCTAAGTTCGCTTCCAGGGCCTTAGCTTCGACTGTATCTTCAAGACGTCTCTTGTGGCTCCGTAACTGGAGAGCTGACGCCAAGTCCAAATGGCGCTTGACTGCTGCCCCTTACAAGGGCCCTGCCTTATTTGGCTCATCCCTGGACTCTGTGCTGGTCGAGAATAGGGATAAGAAGAAGGTGTTACCCACGTCTTTCCGACGTCAGGACAGGCGCTATGTTCCTTATAATCGACAGCCTTTTCGACAAGACCAAGGCGCCGGGGGCGCCTCTTACTACAGATCTTCGCAGTCCCAGTACCAGTCAACTTCGGACAGGGCGCCCTTTCGTGACCGCGGTCGCCGACAATCCAACTTCAGGCGACCTTTCAGACAGTCGGCGGGCCGCTTTTCCAGGCGCAGTAAGTGACTCACCGCCTCTGGTCCCAATCGGGGGCAGGCTCCAGGCATTCTCTCACCTGTGGCCATCTACCACCTCGGATGCCTGGATTGTCCAAACTGTCACCGAAGGGTTACGTTTGGAATTCACCAACATGCCACAGGACTTTTACCTTCAATGCCCTTGGCCACTTCAGCCGGAGAAGCGATCTCTTCTATTACTCGAAATTCACCATCTGTTGCAAATCCAGGCCATAGAACAGGTTCCATTGGATCAACTCAAAACCGGCTTTTATTCAACACTATTCCTGGTACCGAAATCCTCGGGCGATTGGAGAGGTATTTTGAACCTTCGACGTCTCAATCAACACATTTTGTACCGTCGGTTCAAAATGCATTCCCTCAAGTCTCTGCTGGGCTGCATTCGTCGGGGAGATCTGATGCAATCTGTAGATCTAAAGGAAGCGTACCTGCACGTCCCTATTCATCAGTCGCACAGGAAGTTCCTCCGGTTTGCGTTTGGAGACCACCATTTTCAATATCGGGCGATGCCTTTCGGCCTTTCGTCCGCTCCGAGGACGTTTACAAAGTTGCTAGCGGCAGTAGCGGCGTCGCTCAGAAAGGTTCCTGTTCGTCTGGCATGCTACCTCGACGACATTTTGATCCTGTCGTCTTCTCCCGAACAGGTGACCCAGGACCGGGAGCTAGTACTTCAGTCCCTCCAAAACCACGGGTTCACTTTGAATCTTGCCAAAAGCCATCTTATTCCCACATCGAGTATCCTACATCTCGGAGCTACAATAGATTCGGCACTGTGTGTGGTCTCCCTATCTCCCGACAGACAAGCCAGCATTCGGGAACTGACATCTCAAGTCTTACTACACCGGACTGTGACCTTACTGTCTCTCTCCCAGCTTCTGGGGAAGTTGATATCTTGCATAGACATTGTTCCGTGGGCGCGTTTCCATCTTCGTCGCCTCCAATGGTTCCTGCTCCCTTACCAGAGACAAGGTCGAGCGGAGTCTCTTCTCAAGGTAAAGGTTCCAGCTCCAGTTCGCCTTTCCCTGAGGTGGTGGCTGTCTCCGGCCCTCAACAAGGGTTCTCCCTTTCTCGAACCAGCTCGGATGGTGTTGACCACGGACGCAAGTCTGCGAGGCTGGGGGGCTCACCTCGACCGTCAGCTAGCCCAAGGTGCCTGGTCATCGGCGGAAAAGCTGCACAATATAAATTGGCTAGAGCTCAGAGCGGTCCGTCTCGCCCTGATACACTTCAAACGCCTTGTATATCGCCAGGACCTTCTGATTCTAACGGACAATGTGGCCACCAAGGCCCATATCAACAAACAAGGGGGGACCCGCTCCTGGACACTGATGCAGGAGACGGAGCGTCTTCTGTCATGGGCGGAGCTCCACCTCTCGTCGATAAAAGCCGAACACATCTCGGGGACTCTCAATCGAGAAGCAGATTGGCTCAGCAGAGACCAAATAGATCACGCCGAGTGGAAGTTAGACCCCAGCTTGTTCCAGGACCTGTCCAGGAGGTTCGGCCTTCCCCTAGTGGACCTGTTTGCGACGGCTCAGAACACCCAATTGCCGAGATTCTTCTCCCGCTATCCATGTCCAGCAGCGGAGGGGCTGGATGCTCTTCGGAGTCAGTGGCCCCGGGGCCTTCTTTATGCCTTCCCTCCCCTTCCTATCATCTCCAAGGTAGTGCGGAAGGTCATTCACGAACGGGCGAACCTTCTACTAGTAGCACCGTATTGGCCCCGTCGAGAGTGGTTCGCCGACCTCAAGAACTTATCAGTCGAACCACCGTGGAGGATTCCACCAGACAAGATAATACTGACTCAAGGAGCCATCCGTCATCCGGAACCAGAATGGCTTCGATTAGCCGTGTGGCATTTGAGCGCATAAAGCTCATCAAGGACAATTTGTCTGACGATGTTATCTCCATCATTCAGGCAGCTCGAAGGCCATCAACGATTCGTATTTATAACGCCTCATGGACTGCCTTCACGAGATGGTGCGGGGATCATCACGTAGACCCCACAACTGCTTCTGTTCCGGACATTCTGTGTTTTCTGCATGCGGGTTTCTCCAAGGGCTTGGCCCCCGCGACTCTACGCCGACAGGTGGCGGCTCTAGCCACTGTCCTGTCAGGAGAATCTCGTGTTCCTTTGTCTCAGGACCCCAGGATCCGTTCCTTCCTCCAAGGGGTCTCAAACTTGCGGCCTCCACCGATTCATCGCTACCCCACTTGGGACCTTACCTTGGTGTTACAGGCCTTAACGGGTCCACCGTTCGAACCCATCGCTTCGTCCAGTCTACGCTACTTGTCTTTAAAAATGGCCTTTTTGTTAGCAATAACTTCGGCGCGCAGAGTATCCGAAATTGCTGCCTTGTCCATGAGAAGTGATCTCTGCATCTTCTATCCTGACCGGGTTGTTCTACGCCTCGACCCGGCTTTCGTTCCCAAAGTGAATACTCGTTTTCATCGAGCCCAAGAACTCGTCTTGCCTAACTTTTGCCCGAACCCGCGTCATCCTGCTGAGAAGCGGTGGCATACTCTAGATGTGAGATGGGCATTGAGAAGATATCTTAAAAGGACTGCCCCTTTTCGAAAGACTGAGGCTCTGTTGGTGTCCTTCCTTCCCTCTTCCCTGGGTCAGAAGGTTTCTTCAACCACAGTAGGAAGGTGGCTCAAAGCCTGTATTTCTAAGGCATATGACTTAAGAGAGGCCCCTGTCCCGGGTGGTATATTGCCCCATTCTACCCGTAGCGCCGCAACCTCTGCGGCTTGGGCTACCCAGGCTTCGGTAGATGATATTTGCCGGGCGGCCACATGGTCTTCCCTTTCATCCTTTGTAAGTCACTATAGGCTGGATAAGTTTGCTTCTACAGATGCTGCCTTTGGCAGAAGGGTATTACAAGCTGTAATCTCTCCACAGGGCCAGTCTACGGCTTAATTCCCTCCCTTTTCTTTCTAACTTGGGTATGTCCCAGACTGAGGAGTGTCTGAACGGCGAGTAGGAAAATGGTCGTTGCTTACCTGAACGACCCTTTTATACTCGACGTTCAGACACTCCGTCCCTCCCTTTCTTGGCCGTGCCTGGCTTTGGTGGAGGTCTGCTTTTTCTCCCTCTGTAGCTGTCTGCTTCCTGTGTGTCTACCTGATGGAGTTTCTAATGGTCGATCCTGCTGCTATTGAGCCAAGTTGTCTTCGTGAAAAGTCTGAGGAGGAAGCAGGAAGAGAGGAGGATGCAGCTCCAGAGGGATTTGATTGACACTCAGCTGTGCAAATAGGAGTGATCGTAACCCAGACTGAGGAGTGTCTGAACGTCGAGTATAAAAGGGTCGTTCAGGTAAGCAACGACCAATCTAGGTCTGCATGTAGATAAACTGTGTCAACATCGAACTGGAAAACTTCTAAACCAAGAATAGTTGCAGTTGCTAAAGCAATTTTTACACTTTCAGTTCGGACTGTCGGTGAGTAGGTTATAACGGCGACCCCGTTATGAGCTGGTGTGTAAGGGGCCAACGTCTGATGAAGAATTCCATTTTTACGCATCTAGTCCTAGAAACGCTGAGACATGAATTCAGCACCATGATCACTCTGGATTCTGGCGATGCGGACTTGGTGTTGGGTAGAAAGAGCAGCAAAGTCTTTAAAGATCTGAAAGGACTCAGATTTTTCTTTCATAGGATATACATATCCATATCTAGAGTAATTATCAATAATTGTTAAAAAATATTTTCTACCACCAAGTGTTGGCGGAAAAGGACCAACTATGTCAGTGTGAACCAAATCAAAAATGTGTGTTGACAGGCGTGTAGCGCGTTTGGGAATGGCTGCTGCTTTGGATTTGGCCTTTTTGCAGATAGCACAATCCAAAAACACCTTACACCCCTTTAGATCCAAACCTTTTGCGAACTCCGGCATCTTCCTAAGAACACGGAAACTGGCATGCCCCAATCTTCTATGCCATTTATGGATACACCTGAAATGCAAAGGTTTACCAGTTAGTGAATTCTCAACATTAACAGTTTTATGAGGAACCTCAGGCTTGCTCTGAGCAACCTGTTTCCTAATTTTCTTTTTGTTGGCTTTAGAAGCCTTTGGAGTAGCAACAGGATCTCTCACTGGAGCATCTCTCTCTGGGCCTGTGCTCTTCCCTTTTGGAGTTTGTATACTTGCCTGTGTTTGCGGTTTAGGCTTTGGCTTTAAGTAATAAGCACTACCAATTAACATGGTTTCAGCAACAATATCTCCATCTTTAACTATGTAATTTGCTTTTTCAAGGTGGTGAACCTGGAACTTTAATGCTCTAGACAAGTGACTCTGACTAAGCAAATTACTGGTTGCTGTTGGTATGTAATAAACATCAGGAATGAATGCATTGAGTTCTTCAACATAAACAGTTCCTTTTCCTTTGACCTGACAAGGATGATTTGAAAAAGAATAAAATTCACGTAGTTCAGGTTCAGGCTCGTGCATCTCTGTGAAAATTTCCTTTCTGTAGGTAACATGCAAAGCTGCTCCACTGTCCAAAGTCCACAGGAGTCATCTGTCGTACTCTGGTTGAGGTTGTGGATCATTGGTTAAAGCCAATGTGGCGAGTGGAGCTTGTGGTTCATGCCGGGGACCACGACAACCTTGTCTACCGCCTCTGCCTCTGCCTCTGGAGTCTGTTCCTCTGGGCTGGTATGTGACGGGAGCTGGAACTCGTTGGGGACAATCCCAGGTGGCATGTCCCACATGGTTACAGATGTAGCATCTTGGCATCCTTGGAGCATAGGTCCTTCCTCGCAAGGGATGCCTAGCTGGAGCTCTTGATGCGGGTGGTCCTCTCAAGTGTGGTGTGGCTAGCATTAGTGCTTCTTCAATTAAAAGTCTGCATACATTGTCCACTGTGCGTTGACCAATGGGCACTTGGTTAATCTTTGAAATGGCATCTTTCCATTCATAATTCAATGAGTTAATAATAATGCTGATCATTTGAATATCATCAATATTATAGCCTCTTTCTCTCAATTCTCTTCTGATTCCTCTCAGTTTGGTTAAATGTCCTCCAATTTGTTCACCAGGTTTCAATCTTGAACCATGGAACTCAGACATGAGCAAACATGAAGATTCAATTGAAACAGGCCTGTAGCAATTTTCCAATTGGACCCAACTTTGTTGGGCTGTTGCATCAGGCAGAAAGGTAACCTGCAGTTCAGTATCCATCCAGTTCAGTATCAATAATGTTGTGCAAGCTTTAGTCTCTAAGTCTCTTATTGCAGGAGTCCATGGCTGAGCAGGAGGATTAAAAACCATACAGTGAGTACCTTCTCTGCGAAGTAACAATCCAATCTCACTGACCCAGGCCTTATAATTCTGTCCTGACATCTTTAATTTCGACTCATCAGCTAGTGGAGCAACAGAAAATGCCTGGTGAGGAACATACATTTGGTATGCTGGCTGTGCTGGTAAAAATACGTGTGGTATTTGCTGTGCTTGTTGTGCTGGAGGTGGACCAGGGATTGGCCCTGGTTGTACAGCTGGAGGCACGTGTGCATGCATTTGTGGTTGAGGCTGTTGCATTTGAGCTGCAATATTAACATGGCCTGCTGGAGACGCAGTCATTTGCCTTTGCTGCATTAAACTTTGTTGTGTTCCATCTAAAAGGACACCAGCACCACCAGGGGGTGCTGGAAATTGAGCCTGTGGAGACACTTGTGGCATTGCAGCCTGAATATCTGAGTGAGTTAAAGACATCTCTGATAGAGTCTTCTGCAACAATTGTAATTGCTCTCTGAAGATGCGGTGCATTTCAGCTTTCTCTAGTAATTACTTTCGCCAGCAGATGGTGCTGCAACTTTAGTTTTAGGCAGCTCAGGTAATCTTTCTGCTTTCTTGGCATGATATGTAATTTGAGAAGGCAAATGTGACGTATGCACAGCTCTCTGTTCTGATTGGCCTGACACAAAATCCACCAGGGTGTGTGTCTTTGGCTCCGAAGGAGAAGGCAAAATGACGTTTTCAGAGATTTTAAAAGCACTAGCCTCTCTCTTATCTTGCTCAAGCATAGATAAAGCCATTTTTGCCTGGGACAGCTCCTGTTCAAAAATTTTGATTAGATCACTATAGCTTTTTACAGCTAGCTCACGAAGGGAGAGATCGGAACAGTGAGGAGAATAATGAATTATTTCTCTCTCTGCGTGGGAGTAAAAATGCTCGGCAGTTTGTAGAAAATCTGGCCCTGCACCAAGTGTTACAAATTCAGAAGGTTCTGGGATGACTGTTTGAGAGCATGCATAATTGGAAGGGGGTGTCACTGACCTCGGTCGCAGCACATTACCTTCAAAAGCAGCTCTGCCTTTATCTTCCTTCTGAACCCTTCGTAAGAGCATTTCATCCATTTCTTCTACTCCCACGGCCCCCTCTAGCCGGAAATTTGAAAACCTCCTTTTTGCCTCCTCTTCGTTGGAAAAATCAATCAAATCATTTACGAAGAGTGGTCTTAATTTCATTTTTCCTTTTTTCTTCTTTTTGGCATCTTAGCAGACAATTAATCAGCGTTCCGCAGTCGCAAAAGTAATCATCTGGCTAAACTAGCCTAGAGGTCTAATCATCAAAGTAACAAGCAAGGAAAAAAGCCATAAATCAACCATCGTCCGCTACCAGGTGTCAGGGCGCTAATTAATCCCATTCTGCTTTTGGGTAATCGCACCTTGATTTAGAGACGTGGATCGTGGCTTTTTTTCTTGTGTATACTTTTGCAAAAAAATAAACCCCGAAGATATTTTTTCTAAGAATAAACTCATTTATTTGTTATATAGAAAATAAAACATCTAACTATCTAAATAATTACATTTTGGCAACGTTCCTGCCGGCCACCTCTCTGCAGCCGGACCTCTCCTGGCAGGAGAACAAAGAAAGTGTGAAGTAGAAAGAAAGGAATGCGGACATAGCTTACTGATAAGGAACTTGGCAAGCTACGGAAAGTCTGAAAGTCCAGAAATAATGAGCTCATCTGGTAAATACAGAAACGCAGTGACAGGTTATGGCCTTGGAAGGCTGATTTGAAGTCTAAATACAGGTTGGCTTCAGCTCCTTATAAAGGATCTGATCTGTTTGGGCCTGCCCTTGACCCTATTTTAGTGGAAGGTAAGGACAAAAGGAAGGTGCTGCCCACTTCCTATAGGAGGTCGGATCGTAGGTACACCCCGTATTCTCAACGACAGTCCTTTCGGCAGGAGACTGGACCAAATGGGTCCTATTCTTACAGGCCTTAATCACAGGAGTTTGATAGACCTTCCGATAGTCAATCCTTTCGAGACAAGGGCAGATACAATCCCAATGCCAAGAGACCTTACAGGGGAGCAAGGCAGTGGCCCGCAAAAAGAGGCAGGTGACTCACTGTCTCAACTTCCCATTGGCGGACATCTAAGTCATTTCCTCAGCCAATGGAAATTCTCATCGTCCGACGAGTGGGTGCTTCAGACAGTGGGACAGGGACTCACCCTAGAATTTCACTCCACTCCTCCAGATCATTACGTTCAATGCTCCATGTCCATCTCCATGCCATCTTCCGCCCACGTAGCTGGTCCATAAACTTCTATAATTCATTCTGCAGGCCTGTTAGGATAGGCATACCTCCTGTCCTAACCCTTCCTATTGCAGATGTACCAACATGTCTTTTCTGTCGTTGATTACCTACATCATCATATACCGAAACACCCAAAATCTGTCGAGTTTTAAGGGGGAGCATAAAGAATCCTGGCCTAATTATTCCCAGGACACAAGCTCCACACCAATCCTTAGGTAGATACCCATATGCCAGTTTACCACAAATCCAGTACAATCCATCAGGAGCAAGCCATCCAAGGGTTTGATTATCCGGATCCCCTAAGAAGGCTAATCTGTTTACCTCAAACAGAGCCGTTTCATCAATACCCTCTGTGACATTACTTCCGGACCACCATATCTTGCTTTCCCATTTTCCTATGCATATGAGGTTTCCTACCTGTTTGCATTCAGTTTGAGTCCTCCTTTGGAAACATACATTCCCTACCAAACTGGTGATAAGTGTCCAATCCCCATCTTTTCCCTGATTATATGAAAGGTTACCCTTTTGCTCCATTTCTAATACTTTGGAATAGTTCAATTCCTGGGCTTCCCATGGCCATTTTTCTCCCATATTAGTTCCTCCACAAACAAAACAATTTGATACATTCAGAGTGTGGGCTATGTCTTCTGCCAATTTGACAAAGGCATTTGTTACATGGCTAGGAATTTCAGGTACATTTAGCTTTTCCATTTCCAGATAATATAACTAAAACAATCCTTTTGTATCCTGTGTTGTCCTAGTAATTTTGGTAACATACCAGCTAAGGATTACAAGGGGATCTCTTCAGTATCTATTACCAAATAATGTACTAACACATCCTCTATAATTTTCACGCACACTCTATCTTAAACCTATACATAAAAGACAATATATACAGTGAGTGCAACAACAACACTCACACCCACAATTACAAAACCAGCATATTTAAAGAAAATCTCTTTTCTGTTCCTTTGCATCAAAAGGCAGCTTCCAGGGTGTCTTAAGCAGGGACTTCTTTCATCTGTAAGAGGTTCACACTTCGCAGCCAGTTGGGGAAGGGACCATTAGGGATCGGAACGACTGAGAAATCAAATGGCCTTGGTTGTCCACAAAACCATTGCTTATATCTGTAAAACACAATGATCAATAAAGCTAATACCCCAATTACCCAAAGTGCCCACACCCAATTTTCCTCCCACATGGATCCGCAACAATCTTCAGTCTCTCGTCAGGATCTGAGTTCCGGAACAATTCAAGAGGGCAGGTGTTCCATCCTCTTTTTAGCTTGCAGCGGGCTACATCGGCAGATATACATCAAAGTAACCTATATATAAAATACAAAAGCTTTCTTTAAGCACATTTCAATGTCAGTTTTGTTGGATGTTGTTTGTCCACGGACACGTTTCAGCGGTGTCAGCTGCTGCCTTGACTCGTGTCCGATGGATCCATGATTTTGATTCTGCAATCTTAATAGCAAGTGGAGAAATCATAACAACAATAAAAGGTCCCTTCCATCTTCCTTCTAGCGGCTCTTTCTTCCAGTGCTTGACCCACACTTGGTCCCCAGGTTTAAATGAGTGACATTAGGTTACTAATCTAGGGGGTACTTGTTCCATCACATATTGTTGGAGTCTCTCAACTTGCTTATTAAGTTCTTGTACCATCTCCATATTCCAACCCCCCCCCCTTTATGACCTAAATCAGGCCACCCAGCATACATATTTACCTTATTTTACCATATTTACATATTTACACATCCAATGTTTCTCCCTTGTTTCTCCCTTGGCCCTTTCTAAAGCCCATATCAATACCCATAATTCAGCCGCCCGTGCACTATGTCCACCCCCCAGAGGACCGCTTTCCACCACTTTTTCATCATCCACAATAGCATATCTGGATATTCGCCTCCCATCTATAACATAATTTAATCCATCCGCATACCAATTAAGCTGCGCATTTGGCAACAGAATATCCGTTTAATCTGGTCGGGTGGAATAAACCTTCTCCAATACCTGTAAACAATCATGCTCAGAAACAGACTCCGTAGACAACAAAGCTGCTGGATTTAATCGGTTAGACACCACCAGACGCAGCTGTGGATTCTCACTCATAATTGCCTGATATTTTGTCAACTTTTGCCCACTAATCCACAAATGTCCCTCCATATCCAACACAGACTGCACCGCATGAGGGGAATGCACGAGTATAGGACAAGAAAAAGTAAGTTTATTACAATCCTGAATCAATTCTGCACTTGCAGCCAGCACCTTCAAACAGTGGGGCCAGCCTTTGGCCACTCCATCCAATTATTTTGACAAATAGGCTACAGGTTGTTGCCAACTTCCCAAAGACTGGGTAAGTAACCCCAAAGCAATGTTTCTATTAGTGTCTACGTACAGATTAAAAGGTTTCCGCAAGTTCGGTAAAGCCAGAGCTGGAGCCTGAGTCAATGCAAGTTTTATGTCTTTAAAAGCCTTTTTCTGTTCCCCCCCCTCCACTCAAGGGGTTCCACATTGGCTCCTTTGGTGGCTGCATACAAAGGTGCTGCCATCAAAGCAAAGTTAGGGATCCAACTACTAAAAGCAAAAGCTAGCTGATCCTAAAAAGCTTCCCAGTTGTCTTTTTGTTTGGGGTTCTGCCAGCATTAGGACCGCCCTTTTCCGCTCTGGTCCTAAAGCTCAATGGCCCTTCTCAATGTCGTATCCCAAATATCTAACTTTCCTTTTCACCAATTGAGCTTTTTTTCTCGATATCCGATAACCACACTCTAATAACAAATCTAGCAACGTCTTAGTATTGTCCCAACATAAATCCTCTGTCAGTCTTGTGATCAAAACATCATCCACATACTGCAATATTGTGTCTCCTGATTGTCGAGGCACATAATACTGTAAATCTCTAGCTAACGCTGTTCCAAACAATGTGGGGGAGGTCTTAAATCCCTGAGGCAGCCGAGTCCAAGTATATTGCATTTTCGTTCCTGTATAAGGATTCTCCCACTCAAAATGCAAATCATGGCTGGCTTACGGGGTGAATGGGAATTGTAAAGAATGTATCCTTTAAATCAATAACGGAAAACCACTCAGCCTGGGGTGGAATTAAACTTAACAGGGTATATGGATTCGACACGGCCGGGTGTAAGGTTACCGTGCGCTGGGCGGTAAGACCCATCTGACTTTTTAATTGGGATAATTGGAGTATTCCAGGGGGACTGAATAGGCACCAAAACCCCTGCTTCCAAATATCTCTGAATGCTTACATAAATAGCACAAACAGCTTCCCAAGAAATGGGACGCTGCCTTATACTCACAGGAACTGCTCCAGGTTTTAGTTCCACCACCACTGGAGGGTGGTGAGCTGCAAAACCCGGCAGGTTATCCTCAGGCACATCAAACAACCCCACTTCCCTTCAACCTGTCTCCCTACCATCAACCTCCAAGTTTCCTCCAAGTTTCCTCCGGAGAACGTCTTATGGTCACCCTTTGGCGACCCTCATCAAATGAAATTGTTGCCCCTAATTTGCTAAGCAGATCCCTGCCTAAGAATGGAATAGGGCATTCAGAAACATACAAAAATTCATGCTGGATTTCAGCTCCCTTAAAGTCACACATCACTGGTTTCAAGACCTGTCGCCCCCTAACTTGCCCTGATACCCCCTGGACCTGAATTTTACAGGATCCGGGGGCTGCAATCTGCTTATTTACAACTGATCTTCCTGCTCCCATATCTACCAGAAACGTTGTGTGCTGACCCCCTATTTTCATTGTAACCAATGGCTCAGGCGGGGGTTCTTCCAAGCCTGGTCCCCCTCAATCTGACCAAGTCATGTCTGCCAATCCAATACTTTCCGCTTCCTGCTGCCCCGCGCCCTCTCCAAATCCTCTACCAAAACCCCAACCTGAACTTGTCTGTCCAACCTTCTACTCAAATCTCCCCTCTGTCCTCGTTCTCCCCTTCTCCCAGAGAACTGCCCACACATCCCTGACCCAAAATCCGGTCTTCTCATCCCTCTACCTCTCACCATCCGTCTTGGGCATTCCCTCTGCCATTGCCCTTCCCCCTTACACATTGATTAGGACCCAGGGGTAAATTCTGAGAAAAAACCCCTTGCATCCCACTTTGCAGTGCCACTGCCAACAAACCAGCCTTTTTATTCATCCGTGCCTCCTGCTCTTTCTTCTCCACCTTATCCCTATTCACATACACCTTCTTTGCTATTTCCAATAATTCACTTGTGTTTTTCCTCCTTCTAGGTTTTGCAACTTCTTTACAAAATACTTCTTTGTATTGCATAACCTTCACTTTCTCCACCCTTCCCTTGCTTACCCCGCACCCCCTTACTTTTCCTGCCTGCCCTAGATACACATAACCTAACCATTTCAGCCTGACATTGCAACAAATCCTCAGCTTTTTCCGTTAAAGCCCTTGCCCACTGATCAATATATAGAAATTGATCAGGATATTTATCCTGATTTACCACTATCACTCCCCACAATTTATCCACTGTTTCTTCCAAAACCTTTTAACATGCACGCCAACGGAGTGTTGGGCACGCTTTGAGCTCCCCCCATCCTAGCACACTGCTGCCGACTCGTAGCCCCGGAACTCACGGTCACTAACGAGAACTGCAACGGCTTACCCAACCCACACAACCTGACACGGACTTCGTTAGGGTTGCCACCCCGAGTCCAAGGGATTGATCATGTCCCTTCTTCTGCCTACAAGTGAGGCAGGTACAATACCTTTACTATATACTTGTCTGAGACGTCTCTACTCCTTAACCTCCTGGCCAGGAATTTGATCAGACCTCCTATCCTGCACTGCAGGGTTCTTGGACTCGATCAGAGCACCGTCGGTCCCACAGGGCTGCCGCTGCCGTCTCCCGGAGATATACCCCAGTGGCGCCTGGAGAATATTCAGGAGCGACTTCCCAATGGTCCCGAGGGGTCAAACGGCCCTCAGCGAAATATCGCCTTGTACCTAGTCCTGGCGGAGTCGCTAGCTGTTGCAGGAAAAAACGGGACCAGGCCAAGCTCTTCAATGCAGGAAAGAGTTTATTGTGCACGGTTCAAACAGCCCAAAGGCAAACAAAAGTTTGAACCCCGAGAGGTCCTTTGTGACAAGTATTTATACAATCCAACTACATATGCATATCAGGGAGCGTTACATTTAACACGTAAGAACTAACCTCCATCAGTTTGCAAGGATCAAAGAGGAGAGGAAATAATAAACACCCACTAATACATTCATGTTCTCTGGCCAGTGTCTCAAGACAAAACATAAGAAGATAAGGGATTGAAAGACGCCTCAAGGGTAATAAAGGAAGCAGCATTTGTTATCTTGGGATATACATGACATTTGGAGTACAATAAACAGTGAGTAACAGGATGCATCTGTTTTGGGTCATTTTACCCTTTTACAGATAAGTACCTTCGTCAAATACCTTCGTCAATCCAGCAACCTTTTATCGGCACAGAAGAGGAACTTCAGCCTTGGCCAAAGTTTTAGGACATTAATATTCGAAGTTTAGCCAATATCAGAATTTGGTCTGCCTCACTAGGACACATGGTCACTCCTTCGACGGTGGGTTGCTTGATTAGAGCTTGCATTGCCAAAGCATACAAGATACAACACCTGCCTACACCTAGGCAGATAACAGTGCATTCCACCAGAAGCGCAGCCACGACTGGCGTGGGCGACACAGGCCTCTATTGAGGAAGTGTGTCGGTCAGCTACCTGGTCCTCCCCATCTCTATTCGGCACTATAAGTTAGACTCCTTTGCCTCGGCAGAGGTGGCATTTGGGAGGCGAATCCTCCAGAGAGTTCATAGTGTCGGGGGGGGGGTGTCTTGGGACCAGACTGCTCCCACACGTAGGGGACAGGCAGGTTTTGATATGTCCCATTCCTGGATGCTGTCGTACAGCTCTGGGGAGAATGGGTGTTGGCCCTACCTGAACACCATTTCTAGTAGAGCTGGAAGAGAGCATCCAGCCCCACCCTTATTAACATCTGGTCCACAGTCCGGGAGGGGCTACTGTTTTGCAGGTCACAAGTTATTCATCACTATGCCTTCACCAAATTTGGAAATCACCAGACAAGGAGGAAGTGACCAGAGATGCAAATAAGATCACGTGCTCAGTCTCCGTGCAGAAGATAGAGCTACTACCCATTCCTGGATGCTCTCTTCCAGCTCTACTAGAAATGGTGTTCAGGTAGGACCAACACCCATTTTATCGCTTTCTTGGTAAATTTAACATGCACCTCTCTGGGTAGGTTATTTCTCATTGCGTATCTTGTATGCACGCTAAATATTTCATCAGTGTCATTCAAAATTCTCTCCTTGGTTTCCTCCATCGCTTCTGCTAGCAAATCTGCCATTATCTCTGCTAAATTTCCCCCTTTCTCTTCTTCCATGTTCTGAAATCTCAGATAATAATCTGCTCGATCCATTTCTAAGGAGATAATTGCCTTCTCTTTGTTTCTGTCTGCCGCTGTCAGTCTATAATCCAGCTCCCCCACTTTTTTTTTTGTTAATTCGGCTTTTTCTTCTACTTTTTGCATTCTTTGCTCATTTTTCTCCATAATCCCTTGAACTTTTTAAAATTCCCCTTCTACTTCCCCCATTCTCTCATCTAATTTGCCTATTCTTTCATTCAAGTCTTCATGAAGAGTTTGTATCATATTCTTTCATTCTAATTGCATAGCATTTGCTTTCTTCTTGTGCTATAGAATCTAATAGAATCTTGTTGTGCCATAGAATCTAGTACAGCAGGACTAGAAATTGCAGAGGATGACACTGAGGAAAATGCTGATGTTGTTTTCTTCATCTTGTAATGTCTTGATCTTTGTAATCCACCAGATATAGCTCGTTGTATTTCCAAGCCAATTTATGTATTGGCCTGCCAAAAAACAAGAAAAAAAGAGCAGCAAAACACAAGGAAATGAAAAACCAAAAAGAAAAATAGGAAACCAGAGTAGTAACAAAAAAAAGAAAAAAAAGCCAAAAAGTTTTGTAATCCACATCTCAAGAGTTTTTCTTGCTTCTTTTCTTCAGGTTTTTCTTACCTTAATCCAAATTACCTCAGAGAGAGGAAAAATAAAATTTATAATCCAAATCAACCTCCCAGGCCCCCAAATTCCAGTTATTCCAAAAGAAAAATTCACAATGTTACCACATGGCAGCAAAAAGATTTAAATAGGAAAAATAGAGGAATAAATAACAGCCACTTTGGAAAAATAATAATAAAAGCCTTATTTCAAAGTGCGACAAAAAAAAAACAAGGAAGAATTTCTCCTTGGCCTGTTCTGTTATTTTGCCTTTCAAGTTTCAGGAGCTGCACTATTCAGATGAAAAACAACAACAAAGCTTCCAGTGCTCCGATCTCTGACAATCCAAACAACTTCTTATCAATTTAATTCATAGGCTCCCAAGGGCACATCTCATCCTTGCTCTAATGTTTTTCCAATTTTCACTATTGCCTCTAGATGGCACTGTTGCTCAGTTCAGTTCAATGGGAAGACAAAAAAAGAAAACGGGGGGAAAAAAGTTTTTTCCCTTTAAAAAAAAGTTCTTATAGTTTTTTAGCTTGGTTGTTATTCCCCAATCTGAAAATTAAAATATCCAGTCCAGTTTTCTGACTTTGCTCTTCAAACAGCTCTTTCTAAGCCAATTTTTAGTTTAACTTTCTTAGTTCTTTTGGCTCCTCCTGCCTTCCTTGCTGTTGTTCTTCTGGAGATGGAAGGAAAAGGCCAATTCCACCTCTTCCTTTTAATCCCCCTCTCTTCTCCTCTGTTCTTTCAAGGGGGTTCTTTACAACAATTTTAAAAGAAGTTTCAAAAGAATACACATCCCACCCACACCGATCACTCCTTCATCCACCTCCGTGCTCTTGCTGTGACTGCCCCAGCTTCATAGCATCTCGCAATGGCTGCCTTATCAGTTGTCAGCTTAGGGAGCTTTTTCTGGATCAGTCAGGGAATTTGCGAATTCCCTGAGATTGTTGGAATGTGCTTCCCTTGCTCACCGTCCCTACAAGACAGCTTCGGTCCCTAGAGACCACCTGGCAACAGAGATGTTGGTAATTTAATTCTGTATCCTTTAAAGGAATATTCTATACCCTGTCTGACTACTTAGGGTGGAATAATGTAAAATACATACTGGAACTGCATTTCAACTCTTCCCACCCTGATCTGCATACAGTTAGAATAGTCTAAAACAGTGGTTCCCAATCTTTTTTTGGCCATGTCCCACCTAAGCATCACTAAAATCCTGATGCTCCCCCCCCATGACACATAATTCATACTATTAAAAAAGTGAATTCCTACTCATGCGGAGGAAGCCTAAAAGGCCATTAACTTGGTTTAAACAAGGTTCCAAAGAACATGGCATCCATGAAAAACAAAAGAATGAAAGACAGTAGAAGTACTGAGGAACTTAAATAATAGTATGAAGGGATATGAAAAAACAGCAAATAAAGTTTCAAAACATATAATAGAGAACTGAAGTGCATAAATATAAAATAATTTTAATGAAAGCTTTTTCTGTAATACTTTGATCATATTAATTACTATGCATATTAAAATAAAGGTACCTAACAAATTCAAAATACAATTTGAGCTCACCTCAAGATTATATTTCCAATGCAATCCTATGCATGTCTACTCAGAAGTAAGTACCATTGTCTTCAATGGGGCTTATTCCCGGGAAAATTATGTAGGATTGCAGCTTTAGTCTACTTAAGTTAGTGAGATACTTGTGCTTGATGCTGATGCAGACAGATTTTATATTAGGCTCCAATTTAGTCAGCTTCATTCTAAAGTCTCCTCGTTCAGTGATATCTAGTCGATTTCTTCAACAGCAAATCATTTACAGCACTAAAGCCACATTCAGCTAAATATGAAGATGGGAACGATAACAGCAATTTTCTTGCAAAGTAGGTTGAATTTGGATATTTAGTTTCTGTCTCATCACAAACCATGCCATCGCTCCTTTTATATTGAATAAAGTTTTAAGTGGCTCATCATTTTGCATTTCCAAGAAGATGGCGCAGAAAGGGGGAATATTTTTTTAAAAATCTTTGTTTAATTTATGAATAAGATTGTCATGAACGAAAGGGGGGTTGTAACCTATGACCCCCCCTACTCGCCCACTCAGTTTGAACCTGCAGTTTAGTGGGGAAATGCTTTGGTAGTTCAGTAGGTGGAGGTGAATCACACAGGCCTGGCAAGGCCTACTCATGCGTGGCCCAGTCCCAAATTGCTCTGAGAGGAAAAGTCATGTAAAACATGGCCTGGGCAAACACAGACTAAAAATAACTATAAATCTAACAATTTCTTACTTAAACTTGGGTCCTGGTTCTGTATCCTCACTGTTGGGCTTCTCCCAGCAGCCATCCACTCTGTCTCCCCACAGAGCAGCTCTCCCTGCAACCACCCAGCAGGAAAGCCCACAGGAAAGAGAGAGACTCTGCCAGTCCCATAATCCTTAGTGGGAACACATCTGATTGGCTGGCAGTTGCTCCCTACTCCCCCCAACTGGGATATCGCTTTTCAGACCAGGCCCTAGGACAGTGATGGCTAACCTTTTTGCCATTGCATGCCAAAACCGGGGGGAGCACGGGAGTGTGTATCATGTGCGTGCATGCCCACACGCCCGCCCCCACGTGCCCCACCCTCCTGCATATGTACATGTGATTCCCCCCACCTCCCACGCATGCGCACATGACCCATACTCCGTGCATGCGCGCCGCCCCGCCATCCCCCTTTTTGGGCCTGGCAAGTCTTCCTGAAGCCTCCTGGGACCAAAAATGGCTGGGGGGGGGGTGCTGCAGGAACCTGGAAGTGTGTCAATGAAGTGCCCCCCAGCCTGCCACCAAGAACAAGCCAGCACAGCCCCCTGCCCCTTCTGCCAAGGGAGCGCACCCATGGCCGGCGCGTCTCTTACCCTGGCGCCAGAGAGATGTACCTTTGGCACAGACTCCGCTTCTGTGGCAGCGCTGCTCGTTCTCAGTGGCCCCCATCTCACCCACCACTGAGAACAAGCAGCACGGCCTGATTCCTGGCAATCCACCAGGAGGAAGGAGGAATTGGGTTGTCCCAACTTGAACTGAAGTGGCACCAGACAAATTTCTGTCTACCTATGAGTATTCCATATTATCAACCATCACATGCAGCGTGGGATATTCTTTTTTTTTTTTTTCCAAAAAGTTTTTTTATTTTTTTTCCAAACATACAAACTACATCTTTTCAGAACAGAGCTTTGATCCGGTCATCAATTTGTTCAATATTTGGTCATTTTTAACAAAATTTTATCTATTCTATTTTGCCATAACACTTATTTCTTAATCTTAAATCGCATATTCAACTAATACCATCTTTAAAAAAAAATTAACACATATTTACTTAATCAAAACAATTACTCTTTTATTAGCTCACTTTAATCTTAATTCAATTAATAACTCATAATACATTTCAGTACAGTTCAAACATATTTATATTTCATGATACTCATTAAATCCTTATTCCATTATTACTTTATCAAATTTAAATCTTATCTTTAATCTTAAAAATATAGCAATTTAACATTTAAACATATAACACCAATTAAGTAATTTTTGTTTATAAATCATAATCATATATTGTTTCAATTTTCTTTTTTACTTAAGTAAAAAATGTTCAAATTATTATAATTGCTAAGCAATATTCCAATTATTGTAGCTGTCAATTTTCTAATTTAACCTTTTCTTTTATCTTTCCACTATTAATCCCAGTATACTCATCTTTATTCCACTGTTAATCCCAGTATGTTCCTCTTTATTTTTCTCACTGCTAATCCCAGTGTTATCAACTTTGTTCCAATATTAATCCCAGTGTAATCATCTTTATTTTTCTCACTGTTAATACCAGTGTTATCAACTTTGTTCCAATATTAATCGCAGTGTAATCATCTTTATTTTTCTCACTGTTAATCCCAGTGTAATCATCTTTATTTTCCAGAGTGCTGCTCCCACTGTCCATAGCTGGGATGTTCCCCCAGTTCTTGACACTAACTGAGTGTGAGCTGATTAAACTCTCCCTGTTAAGGCACGCCTCTAATCCCATCATGCTCCAGTCTATCACTCAGTTACTGACAAGAGCTGACATGAATTAAGAGCTGTGGTAACTAGTTTGGAATTTCCTTCAATTTTCTATCTCTTTCTCTCTCCCTGTGCTTTATTGCGTTTAGAATTTTTGTTAATTTTGATTAGCCTTTTTTTCTTGCATGTGGATATATATCCCCTTCTCTGATTGTGCTGCTGTTGGCTTGCGGTGTGTCTGGGCCCCGGGCCGCCCACGCCCCACGGAATTGCAGCCGCCGGATTCCGACTCTTCGGGGCCACTGCTCCCTTATTGTTGTCGGCGGCTTCGGGGTTGTGTCACTTCAAAAGTGCGCTCCCCACGCTTCAACTGCTCGGCCGGCTGTGCGAGGGACAGCAATTGAGAGAGAGAGCCTTGATAGTACAGGGGTTTAGTGCACCCTGTAATTAACACAGCTGCCTGCAATTTCTGCTGGTTCGAATCTCTCCAAGGCTCAAGGTTGACTCAGCCTTCCATCCTTTCTAAGGTAGGTGAAATGAGGACCCAGTTTGTGGGGGCAATAAGCTGACTTTGTATAAAAAACATACAAAAGAATGAAGGCTATTGCTTAACGCATTGTAAGCCGCCCTGAGTCTCCGGAGAAGGGCGGCATATAAATCAAATTAAAAAAAAAAAAAAAAAATTGGCGCGCAGGATTGCCGCCACTTTCAAACGGCGCCGTTTTTGAGGCTGACTTCGGAGAAGCGTCACGACTGAGGTGCGCTCTCCACTTATCATTTCGCCTTCGGAAGATCGCCCCGGCAGCGTTTCGCCTGGCTTGCTCGAGGAGACGGGACTGTCTCTTGGCCCTCTGGTCTGACAACGACGACGGGCGCCATTTTGGAAGGTCTCGGGAGCACTCGCCATCTTGCGGTGTCCCTTCCTAGCGCCCGCCATTTTCCTCAGGGGCGGTGCTTGCTGCTACTATAATTCATTACTGGATTGAATTGTGAGGACTTCCTGGTAGCCCCGTAACACCTAAGGGCTTGGTGGACTTACGTTCGCCCGCCATTTTACCTCAGTCCCGGGGGAGGAGTTTACAGACGATAAAGGACTTTCCTCCACATCTGGATTCTGACGGCTTCCCTGACAGCCCTGCTATTCCTGGGCTTAGTGGAATAGAATTTGTCTTGCAGTGATCACTGTCTATACCTATTCAAAAAAAAAAAAAAGACTTTTATCTATTGCCTCCATTGCCCATCTCTTTAGTGGCATGGTGGATACCGCGCTCTCCTCTGATATTGAGCCAGAACAGAGCCCAGAACACAGACCTTCTAAACGGGCTAAAAAGTCTTCAAAGACGCGGTCTGAGTCTTCAAGCCGCAGGTCCCATAAGTCAAAAGCGACTAAAGGGATGGATAGAGATGCCCAGCGCCGGTATAACGCCTTTGAGAGACAGTGGGACAAGGCCCTCCGGGCGGCTGTTGCAGAAGTGGGCCTTGACTCCTGCGCACCTGACCTTGCCGCCTCTGCATCTGTGGCAGGCATTTCTTCGTCTTCCGGGTCCCCGGCATCTTCTCCTGAACGGGACATACATGAGAAGGCCCGAAAGACACAACAAGTACGACTGTCAAAAGGGGTGTCCCAGTCCTTGCTGGATGTGTCAGGAATTGGACTGGCTTCTTCGCAAGGACTGGCTCGTACTCTACCTGAGGCCACATTCACACCAACGGCGGCTGGCCTTCGCGGTCCTGATGGGGCCATTCCTCCGGTTCCAATGGATTTCCAACCCTTCTTTTCATCAGCCTTTTCTTCGTTCTTGGCAGCCGGTCTCCATCAGGCATCTCAGCCTCTACTGCCTACTCCGACTGTGCAGCCTGCCCAGCAGCAACACCAGGCAGCGTTACCCCAGGTCACGAGACAGCCATCCTCTGCTTCCCGGGCTGACTGATCAAGGTGAAGAATGTCCCGAGGACATCGAATTTTCGGATGATGAGGGATTAACCCCGGACTCCCCAGCCTTTACAGGGTTGTTTCGTCTGTCCATGTTTAAATCCCTGCTGCACAAGGCCCGAATGACAACCAATTTGGACTCTCCAGGTCTGGATTTGTCAGGCGCCTCGACTTCCACGGGGCCCCACAATGCCCTATTCCATTTGGCCAAACCAAAGATGTCATTCCGTGCCCTCGCCTGTTCCTGGACGTCTTGCAGTCTCCTTGGGGTCAACCTGGATCCTTAACATCCCCCAGCACCTTGGACAGGAAGCTGTATTGCGCCGCACCGGATCTCGAAGATCTTTTAGCCCTTCCAACTGTAGATCCCCCGGTGGCTTCCTTGGCATCCAATTCCGTGATTTCCACTGACTCCCTGGATGGACTGAGGTAGGAGGATCGCAGGGCGGAATTGGCTTTTCGCAGGTCTCACCAGGCGGTCGCCTGGGCGATCAAGACAGCGACCGCGACTTCTTTCTTTAATAGAGCCTCGCTCATTTGGCTAAAACAACTTCAACGGTTACCTCTGGAAGAGACTAGATTACATCAGGACATAAATAAGATTGTGGCTGCCACTGAGTACTCGGCGGATGCTTCCTTGAATTCGGTGAAGTTTGCCTCCCGTGCCCTAGCGTCCACGGTCTCCTCCAGGCGTTTATTCTGGCTTCGACACTGGAAAACAGACCTTAAGGCTAAGTGGAGACTGGCGTCTGCCTCTTATAAGGCGCCTAACTTGTTTGGGCCGGCATTGGAACCGCTCTTGATAGAGGATCGAGACAAGCGGAAGGTCCTCCCGACTTCCTACCGCCGTACCGAGAGGCGGTACACACCATATAGCCAGCGTCAGCCTTTTCGTTCCTTTCCCGGCACCGGCGGCTCCTTCTCCCGCAGACCCTATTTCTCTGGGTCCGACCGCCCCCAAGGAAGGAATTCCTTTCGTGAACGTGGCAGGTTTCACCAGCAATCTAAGCGCCCCTTCCGTGGCTCCACCTACCGGCAATCCCGCAGAGGCAAATGACTCACCCCTGACGAGTTCCATCGGTGGGTGGCTGCACCTATTTCATCATCAATGGACCCGTTCAACCAAGGACTCTTGGGTGCTGCGCACCATTTCTTCTGGTCTCTCTATCGAGTTTGTGGGACCCCCACCGAGTTGCTACGTCCCCTGCCCAGTTCCAGTCTCATTGGATCGTCACCAGTTAATGTTGCAGGAAATTGACCATCTCCTTCACATCAAGGCAATAGAACCTGTTCCCTCGGCCCAACGGGGGTCAGGTTTTTATTCGACCTTCTTCCTGGTGCCCAAAAGTTCGGGGGGCTGGAGAGGTATCCTGAACTTAAAACTATTGAACCTGTCGGTCCTGTACTGCAGGTTCAAAATGCACTCTCTTCGGTCGATCCTGCTGGGGGTGCGGCAAGGGGACTTGCTTCAATCGGTGGATCTCCGGGAGGCCTACTTACATGTCCCGGTGCACTCCAATCACAGACAATTTCTGAGATTCCAATACGACGGACAGCACTTCCAGTATCGGGCGATGCCATTCGGCCTGTCCTCCGCACCGCGCACCTTCACGAAGCTGGTGGCGGTGGTTGCAGCTGTACTCGGTCAATACCCGGTGCTACCTCGACGATGTCCTGATCCTCTCATCGTCCCCTGATCAGGCATCACGCGACAGGAGCCTCGTTCTGGATACTTTCGAACGCCACGGGTTCTCGATACTTTCGAACGCCACGGGTTCTCGATAAACCTCGAGAAGAGCCACCTGGTCCCAACTACGTGGCTCATTCATCTAGGAGCTTTAATAGATTGTGTCAGGGGGAAGGTTTTCCTCTCTCCAGACAGAGCTCAGAACATCAACGACCTGATTCTGCACATCCGAGTCCTGGAGAAGGTGCCTCTGATTCTTCTTGCTCGGGAAAATGGTGTCCTGCTAAAACATCGTTCCGTGGGCACGCAGACACTCCCGTGTTTTACAGTGGTTCCTCCTTCCCTTTCAGCGGTCAGGCCGTTCCTCCTCGAGCTGCCAGGTGTACTTACCTCCTCAAGTCCGTCTGTCCCTGGCTTGATGGATGTCGCCGGCGATGCTCAAGGGCTGCGAATTCCTGGAGCCGGAGAGACTTACCTTAACATCAGACGCCAGCCTCAAGGGTTGGGGAGCGCACCTCGGCAACCTTGTGACTCAAGGTCTGTGGTCAGCGACAGAATGTCTCTCAGCATAAATCTACTAGAGTTGCGAGCGGTTCGGCTGGCCCTCCTGTGCTTCCAAACTTCAGTGGAGGGCCGTCATGTTCTGGTCCTTACGGACAATACAACGGCCAAAGCGCACATAAGCAAGGAAGGGGGCACAAGGTCCAGGACGCTAATGTTCGAGGCGGAACATCTCTTCAACTGGGCGGAGCGTCACCTGTTATCGATGAAGGCGGATCACATATCGGGGTGGACAACGTATGGGCCGACTGGCTCAGCCGGGAGCAGATCGACCCGTCAGAGTGGCAACTCCACCCTCGTCTGTTTCACGAGATTTGTCACCGGTTCGGGACACCGGTAATAGATTTGTTCGCCTCTCGGAAGAACTCTCATCTGCCTCACTTCGTGTCCCGGTATCCGGACCCGTCAGCCGAGGACAGCGACGCTCTCACTTGTCCATGGCCAAAGGGCCTTATCTACGCGTTCCCTCCCATCCCTCCGCTGTCCCGGGTTGTGAGGAAACTGCTGCTAGAGAAGGCGGATTTAATCCTGGTGGCTCCCAACTGGCCTCGCAGGGCCTGGTATGCAGACCTCTTTGCCCTCTCCGTAGTACCACCTTGGGTGATCCCTCCTCATCAACTATCCCTTCGCCAAGGGGCCGTTTGTCATCCGGAGCCCCAGTGGCTCCACTTGGCCGTTTGGCATTTGAACGCATCATCCTGAAGAAGGCACATCTGCCAGACGATATTGTTGAGACTATACAGGCGGCCAGGCGGCCTTCCACGTGCTGTATTTATGAGGCCTCCTGGAGGGCCTTCTGCACCTGGAGGGCTTCGAGACTTGTGGATCCCACCTCTGCCAACGTGAAAGAGGTTCTGGAATTTCTGCAGACGGGACTTAAAAAGGGCCTAGGTCCAGCAACGTTGCGCCGCCAGACAGCGGCTTTGTCCACGGTCTTGAAATGTCCTCCCTATGAGTCCCTTTCTCACCATCCACTGATCAAAGGCCTCCTTCATGGCGCTACGAACTTGTGTCCACCTCCGGTGCACAGATACCCGACCTGGGACCTGCCCCTTGTTTTACAGGCTCTGACATCCCCACCCTTTGAACCTCTGGCTTCGACTTCCTTGAAGCATTTGTCTCTTAAGGTGGTGTTTCTTCTAGCTATCACCTCTGCTCGAAGGGTGTCAGAGCTTTCGGCTCTGTTGACTAGGGAGGACCTTTGCATTTTTCGGGATAGCGTGGTGGTTCTGAGACTTGATCCTACGTTCGTTCCAAAAGTGAACTCCCTATTTCACCGGGCACAAGAACTCACCTTGCCAGACTTCTGCCCGTCCCCACGGAACTCTACTGAACGACGCTGGCATAAACTTGATGTGAAATGTGCACTTCGTACATACCTTCGCAGGACTGCCACCTTTCGTAGGACGGAGGCCCTGTTGGTCTCTTTCCACCCGGCCTCCATGGGCCAGAAGATATCTGCGGCCACCGTTGGCAGGTGGCTCAAAGCGTGTATTTCCTTGGCGTATGAGTTGGCAGCGAAACCACTTCTGGACCGTATCCTACCGCACTCCACCCGCAGTTCATACGCCATTATAGGATTGACTCTTACGCTTTGTCGGACGCATCCTTTGGTCGGCGAGTCCTGCAGAGAGTTGTTTGTGACAGGGGTTTCGGAGGCAGCCAGTCTCCCGCCCTAATCATACGAGCTTGGGTATGTCCCAGCTATGGACAGTGGGAGCAGCACTCTAGAAAATGGACGTTGACTTACCTGAACGTCCCTTTTCGGAGTGCTGCGACCACTGTCCATTCCCTCCCCTGTTTGTGTTCTGGTGCTGTTGTTTCTTTCAGACTGTCTGCCTCATTCCATACTGGGGAGTTGTTTTTCCTTTCTCCTGTTGACTTGCCATTGGACTTCGCTGTTGTGCCTCGCTGTGCTTTCGTGATAGACTGGAGCATGATGGGATTAGAGGCGTGCCTTAACAGGGAGAGTTTAATCAGCTTTCACTCAGTTAGTGTCAAGAACTGAGGGAACATCCCAGCTATGGACAGTGGTCGCAGCACTCCGAAAAGGGACGTTCAGGTAAATCAACGTCCGTTCCATTGTTAATCCCAGTGTAATCATCTTTATTTTTCTCACTGTTAATCCCAGTGTAATCATCTTTGTTCCACTGTTAATCCCAGTGTGATCATCTTTATTTTTCTCACTGCTAATCCTAGTGTAATCATCTTTGTTCCAGTTAATCCCAGTGTAATCATCTTTATTCCCACTGTTAATCATCTTTAACTTTTATAAATATATTATTAAAAGTATTCAAATTATAACAATTGTTATAGATATTTAAACAATATCCCAATTATTATAACCATCAATTATCTCAAATAGTATCTTCTAACATCTTAATAAATTGGTTCATTATGTCCATTGCTATATTTTCTTTTAATATAGTCTAATTTACCTATATTTTAGCTTCAATCCCTATTTCATTTCTAAATATCTGTAATATATTTCTTCTCATATTTATTAATCTCAGTATAGTCATTTTATAAATCCGGGCCCTGGATTTTTTTTTTCCTTAATATTTTCCAACCTTTTATTCTCTTATCATTCACTGTTATTCTCCATTATCGGCGGGGACAGCAGCCAGAAGTGGGTGGTTCTCGTCTGTTCAGCTTGAAGGACTGAGACTGTTACAAAATTAAGCTTCTCCCTTGTTGCTAGGGATCTCCATCTTTTTCTCTCAGTCTTTCAGACTGGACAGACGTCTCGGATTTCTCTCCTATTGTTGATTACTATTGACTTCCCTTTATTTCCTGAACTGAATTTGACAACGATCTGTGAGTGATTGGGGACTTCGTCCTTTTGGACTTTGTCCTTTTTCCTGCAGGCTAGCTTGCCTGTGAAGGGATTCTTTCCCCCCCTCTGATCCCTTGCTAGATTCTCCGTTGAGCTTGCAGGCATTCCGGAGCGGACTTGGTTCGTTCACCAGGGGAGGGGGTGCTTTAGCGCTCAGTGGAACTTCACGCTCCCAGCGATCGGCTTGCGGTTTGAAGCTTCGCGCTTCTTGGGCGGCTGGTCGGGTGGCTTAATTATCATCTGGCAAGGACGCTGCCCGCCGCGTGGACCACTTGTGGAGCTTCGCGCTCCCGTTTTGCCCGCCTGCACTACGATCAAGGCGATTGCCGATTTGAGTTGCCTTCAGCTGGGCAGCGAGCTGTTAGAGAGCCGTTGGACTAAGAAAACGCCTCAGGAGCTTCGCGCTCTGCAATTTACCAGCCGGCAGCCATTTTTATCACGGGTTTCGCCTGGAAAGATTGCCTGAGCCAAATTAAAAGGCGACCAGTCTCCATCAGGAGCTGCTTTATTATTATTACTATTCACATGTTCAATTATTTATTCACATTTAATCACAATGTCTTTATCTTCTTTATTTTCCACTTCTGTGTCTTATTTCTCCATCTTCATTTTCTTGTCCACTCGTTCATTTCAATTTTTATATCCTCTACTTTTTATCCTTTATGCAACATTATAGTTATTTCTCTTATTTCCATTGTCCAAGTCAAATAATTATTCCAATTATACAAGTTCTGTTGGGTTCCCTTCTATTTCTGTAGAATATTGTAGAATAGAATCCCTTCTATTTCTGTAGAATTCTGTTAAATACTGTAGGACAGTGGTTCTCAACCTTCCCAATGCCGCAACCCTTTAATACAGTTCCTCATGTTGTGGTGACCCCCAACCAGGGGTGGGTTCTAAGATTTTTTACTACCGGTTCTGTGGGTGTGGCTTATTTTGTGGGCATGGCTTGGAGGTCATGTGACTGGGTGGGTGTGGCTAGCTGGTCATGTGACCGGGTGGCCATGGCTATGTATATAGGGATTACTCAGAGGGCTGAAAAAAGTCATTTCTGACAGGTCCTCGCACTTTTGACTGGTCCTTACACTTATGACTATCCTCACATTTATGCCCGTGCAGCATTCTTAACAACCATGTCAACTGCTTCTCTTCACCATGGTGATAAGATAGGGCAAAAAACATAAAATGTGAGGACAGTCACATTTTAAATTCGAGGACTGGTCAAAAGTGCGAGGACCAGTCAAAAATAACCTTTTCAGCCCTCTGAGTAGTCCATATGCATAAAAGGATACAGCAATAGATAGGGATAAAGGAAGGGAAGGGAAATTAGAGTAGGAGTGAGGGTAAGAGTAGGAGGAAGAGAGGAGGAGAAGGAGAAAGGAAGAGGAAGTAGGGAGGAGAAGAAGAGGGGGGAAGAGAAAGTAAGAAGGAAAGAAAAAAGAGAGCTGGTAGGTTTGAGGAGAAAGATTGCTGTACAATAAAAAAGATGAAAGGGAAGAAAACCAACCCCAAACAAATATGAAGATATTAAGATAAAGAATGAATTGTTAAACTTTAAAGAATAAAAGAGAACAAATATGAATAAATAGCAATAATTAGAAACACATATACAAACATACAATGTATTTTCTTTGAACAGAGTACTTGGCCGGTTCACAAATTTAAACAGTGTTTAGTCATTTCAATTAAATTTACATTTCTATATTTCCTTTTTGCCATATTTATTCCTCATCTATTTTTTAAAAAAAACCAATATTACCCTTCATCCTCATCTCTAATCTTAATCAAATTCAATTTTTCCCTTCTATATTATACCCCTTCCCATTGTCATCTATTCCAATTATTTCCATGCAATCCAATTTCTTACAAATCAATTAATTATATTTACCAATAATAATAAACCAAATAATTGGAATAGAAAGTATTTTTTTTTCCTTTGGGGTTTAATAAACACCATATATCATTTAGATTCAGCCATATTAAAAAAAGTTTTTGGCAGTAAAAAAAGCATTCCTCTTTTTTTGTTTTTTTTTATTACAAATATAATCATTTCTTATATCTATTATTCCATTATAATCACCCACTATACATATATTTGAATAGTCCACCTCAATAATCATATGCAATTTCCTATAAAATTCTTCCTGTTTTTTGTTGGGAGCGTAAATATTAATTAATAACATCCTAATTTCTCTTCTTATCACTTCAATCATAAGTACTCTTCCTTTGGGATCCTCATTACTTTAGCTATTATTTCTTTTCTGACATATATCACTATCCCTCTCTTCCTTTTTTCTGACAATGCTGCAAACAAGTTCCCTAATTTATTGTATTCCAGATATTTCTTGTCTTGTTTTCTAATATGTACCTCTTGAAGACATATTATATCTACATTCTGTTTCATTAATTTTGAAAGTATCTTTTTCCTTTTTGTCTGATCATTCAGTCCATTTATGTTTATTGATAGTAGTTGGGTTCTTTTCTCTATTTTCTTATTTGTCTGCCGGTCTCTGATTTCTGGTTGCCCTAATAGTTCTTTTTGGTCTGATCCTAGTTTCCTTTCCTTCATCTTGGTTTTCCATTGTCACCCTAGTTCTTTCTTCCATTTCCTCACTTCCAGATCCTTGTGTTTGTTCTTCTGTACTAACTATTTCCAATTGCTCTCTGCTGCTTGAGCTTTACTCCACCCCTGTCAATTGATCGAATAATTCTTGGGCTTTGTCCAAGTTGTCAATTTTAATTTTTTTCCTCCTGCCAAGTTATTATCATTCCTTCTGGGATGATCCACCTTAATAGAATTTTTTTGTATTCAGTAGTGATGCCAGGAACCTATAATCCCTCTTTTGTTCTCGTATCCATCTAGGAATCTGTTTTAGTGTTATGATTTCTGTCCCTTTATAGAGTATTGGTTCTTCTTTTGTAGTTTTATATACATCCTCCCGAACCTTTTTGCGTGCAAATCTAACATGTACCTCTCTTGGGAAGTGGTGACATCTTGCATAGTTAGTTTGAACTCGATATATTTCATCAAGTTTGTTCCTAATCTCTTGTTTGCCTCTTTGCAGAGCTTCAGCAATCAGTTCCGCCATTATCTCCCCTAAATTCTCTTCTTTTGTTTCAACTACATTCTGAAACCTCAAATAGAAAGCGGCTCGGTCCATTTCAAGATCTATCAGGGAATTTTCCAAATCCTTATTTGCCAGCATTAGTTTTTGGTCTACCTGTTATAATTTTTTTTTAGTTTGTTCTGTTTTGATTTCGACTGATTTAATTCTTTATTCATTTTTTTGTATTGCCTGTTGGATTGAATCCATTTTGGTATCTAATGTTTGTATATCCAGTTTCAGGTCACCATGATTTTTAACCATTGTTTCTTGCAGTTTCATCATGGTGTCCTGTATTGTAACCAGTGTAGATTGCATCATTTGAACCGATAAGTTAGTATTAGGTTTTTCTGCTGGGAGCATCATATCTATTGTTTTCTGGTTTGTTGGGGAGGCCATCGCCACCGTCGGATTTGATGCTGCCTTTTCCCCTGCTCTTAGGATTGTGGTAGTAATAGTAGTCATTTCTTTTAAGATTCTACTTTGTTCTCCCAGAATATTGTAAATTTTTGCCCAAATTACCATCCATTGTTGTCACTGAGTTTGCTTATCTATTATTTATAATCTAAATATATTTTACCCTCTAGTTTCTATTTCTATTGTATTATCCTTAATTACTTAATCAGAGATTTACAATTATATATCAATAACTCAACATAAAGATACAGTACAATATAATTACAATCCAGTTACAAATTAATTGCTTAGTTAATTACTTACAGTAAATTGAGTTATATTATATGGATATAATTAATATAATAGGTATTTCTACTCTTAAATATTTAGTTTACAAGAATTTATAAAAGTTTATAACTATTTCTCTATTGAATCTGATTTCTTCACCATAATCTAAATAATCAATATTTATTAATAATACTAATAACACTTAATCTATACATTTTTAAATATGACCGGAACAATATCAAATATCAAAACAAGAACCAACAAAATTATTTAAAGGAAGAAAAGGGGGAATTTCTATTTCCAAATCCTTAATCACTGTCTATAATTTGTCAATATTCCACACAAGACAAAGCCTCTGTTATAACATTCAGTTTTTGTTTTTTTCCTCTTCCCCCAGATGTTCCAATTTCTTGACTGATCTCAATCTCGTTTCCGCAACACCACTGTTCTCTTTTCTATTTAATCACTTAATATTATATCGTGTTATATTATGTTCAAATCTCCTTATCCTGCCGTTCTCCTTCTTTTTTCCAGTCACTCTCTTACTGTTTTTCCTTGGCTTTCTTACTTCTGCCGGTAGATCCAATTTAGCCTAGTCACTTCCTTTCCTCTTCATTCCACTTTTTCTCGTTGAAAATCATCAATTTGTTCTTTCTGATGTCACTTTCCCCAATACTCCAAATCTTCCCATTTATTTTCACCGTTGTCCTCCGCTCCCTCTCCTACATTCGTTTTCACGCTTACAATCTTATTCAAATCCCACTTTCCTTTTCATTTTCCTCCCTCTGCAGTTTCCTTTTTTTTGATGAATCACAGCTCGTCTCTCTCAGTCGCCGCTACGTTTCAATCAGAGCCTCTTCTGTTTGCCCAAATAGTTTTTAAATTAACTTACTTTGACAAATCCAATCACCACACAAAGGAGAATTTCTCATCAGGGGAAATAGTCACAGTCTGCTGACAATACTTGCTTCTGATCCTCTTGTGGGTTGTCACGGCCTCGGGTCCACCATATCTGATAGAATGATGGAACATCTCGCCGGATTAAAGAGGGCTTCCCTTGCTTCAGCGGGCGATTGCCCACTACCATGCCAAATTCTGGGATTCCCCTCTGCTTTGCACAGCTCTACAAGTTCCATGCGCCTTCGAAGGGTCCCCAATGCGGAAAAATCAGAGGTAAAGGATGGAGCTCATACTTTTCCTTCTGCGCTGCCCCGACAGCACCACCGGAAGTCAAATATTTATGTTTATTATGACAGACATTTAGGAAATGTCCTTGGGATCTTAGAAGTCTTCTCTGTAAAGTGTACTTTGAAATAAAGTCTTTGGAGTGATGCCCCAGAATATTATTGTACTAATCTGTTTGAAGGTACAGAGGAGATGAAGAATTAAAATATAACTGATTTAAAAGATCTTTAAACTTGCATTGTGATTCTGTATGCTGCTTATCTATAAATGTTATATTAGGAAATTTATCATTTGGACTTTTCTGATATTTATATTGTAATGGTATGTGGGTATGACCTTAGGAAAGGAAGGGAAGAGCCCCAACTGCATAATGGGCAGAGAAAGAAACTTAGAAAGGATCCACCCAGTTTACCACCCTAATCACGTGGTAAAAAGAGACAGAGGGAGATTTGTACTTTCAGATTTGCAAGATTCTGTTAATGTAACCTTAGAATAAAGTAGGATTAGTTCATCTTGTTGTATTTCCTATCTCGGGTGTCGGCACCAGAGCCACATGCAGCTATTTCATCCCTCTGCTCTGGCTCCCTCTCAGCTGAACCCGCCACTGACTGGCCCCACCTCTTGCCCTCCCCTCCCAGTCACTCCTTGCCTGGCCTGAGAAGGTAAGGGCGATGGCAGGGGATGGAGACTCGCTCCATATTCCAGAGCAGGAGCAAAGCACCTCTGTACTTGCCTCATCCCGCTGGTGCTTCTTCTGGCCCTTGTTAGTGCTGAGCACACCTCGATCACTCGGGAAGATGCATGACTTGCTCTCTGCCCCGAGATATTGGCCAATGCCGCTGCTCTCACCGCCTCCATGGTCTGCCTGCTGCTTTCGTAGCGCCTTGCACAGACAGTTAAATTTAGTGTGTTTCACAATGGGGGAGATTGCGTCCCCTCCTCCTCCTGGAGCCCATAACGATGGGATAGTGTCTCAGGGCGGAGAGCAAGTCACGCATCTCCCCTAGCCACCGAGGTGCACGTAGCACCAACAAGGGCCGGAAGAAGTGCCAGCAAGAGTGAGGCAAGTACAGGGGTGCTTCACTCCCACTCTGGAATATGGAGCAAGTCTCCATCCCTTACTGTCGCCCTTAGCTTCTCAGGCCAGGCGAGGAGTGACTGGGAGGGGAGGGTGAGGGGCAGGGCTAGTCAGTGGTGGGTTCAGCTGACAGGGAGCCACAGCAGGGGGATGAGAAAGCTTCATTTATCTGGGAACCTGAAATGTCTCTTGATTTAAATCATATGGTAAAAATATCCAAAGAAGAAGAAAGAACATCAGCAAAACAAAACAAAATAAAACAAAACCCAATCCTTACCGGTTTTTGGAAATGGTTCAAGAGGGAACACACACACACATGAGAGAGAGACAGAGAGAGACACAGAAAGAGATACGTACACACAGAAAAGAAAACACTGGGAGCCACAAAACCTAGATAGGTGTGGTTGGGGGGGTGGTTTCATGTCATTGGGCCGGAATGACATTGAGTTAGCCAGGCCCACCCAGGTTTTGTGGCTCCCGGTGTTTTCTGTGGGAAACTGGTCCAAATGACTCCTCGAGCGTTTAAGGTTGCAGACCCCTGTCCTATTTGATTTACCTAGAATGGCTGAGAATATAAATTACAAGCAAATTCTTTATGTTTGGAAATACTAAAGGGAATGTTAGTAAGTTTAGCTGTAATTTATCCCATTTCCAAACTGTGTTTAAAAGATTGGGATTATGAAGCACAATTACTTATTTCACATTGCTGAATCTTCCCTAAAATGAGCATATTATTAATTGCAGTAGAGATGATGCATTTGTCTAGTTCTTTACATGGACTTTATGTGATCTCAGTATTTTATAAGGCTTGATTGTTGGTTTTTGTGCTATGTTAATAGTTTTTATCTTCTTTTTTCTTTTTGATGCTGTTCAACTTTACACAAGTTTAGGATGATCTTAAATTGGTATAAATGTATTGTGTGACATAAATTTTAAAAAGCTTTAAAAATCTTGCCAAGAAAACTGCTTGGACACATCTAACCAATCACCATTAGTCAAGAATGACTCAAAGTTGTTTTGATTTTTTTTAAACTAAATGTAGCATCCTTGCTCTATCATCCCTTCATTTGCAAATAAGGCTGATCTTTGTTCAAATTTAATACTTTGTAGTTTAAACCTAGTTCCATGAAGCAGAATTATAATTAATATGCATAGTATGAAAGTTGGGGATAAAGACTTTAAAAGTTAATATTTAAACAAATCTTTAACTGATTGTTATGATTACTTTTACTAAAGCAAGATTTTCTATACTGACTGTTGTTGTATAAGATGCCAATTATATTATTCAAGATTAAAAAATGAGGCAATGAATTAAATATTAAGGTTTCCAACCTTCAGGAATTTCATGAAATTCTAAAGTTTTCTTTGTTTACATTTTTCCAGGTGATTCATGGCAGGGGACGTGGAAGGGTTTAGTTCCTCCATCCATGACACCAGCGTCTCAGCTGGGTTCAGAACACTGTATGAGGAGGGATTACTGCTTGATGTCACTCTTGTCATTGAGGATCACCAATTTCAAGCTCATAAAGCACTTCTTGCCACCCAAAGTGATTACTTCAGGATTATGTTTACTGCTGATATGAGGGAACGAGATCAGGACAAAATCTACTTAAAAGGACTGACAGCAACAGGCTTCAGCCATGTTCTCCAGTTCATGTACTATGGAACTATTGAACTGAGCATGAGCACTGTTCATGAGATCCTGCAGGCTGCCATGTATGTTCAACTTATTGAAGTGGTGAAGTTCTGCTGCTCCTTTCTTTTAGCAAAAATATGTTTGGAAAACTGTGCAGAAATTATGAGACTTTTAGATGATTTTGGTGTAAACATTGAAGGAGTAAGAGAAAAACTGGATTCCTTTTTGTTAGAAAATTTTGTGCCTCTCATGGCCAGACCTGATTTTTTGTCCTGTCTCAGTTTTGAAAAGCTTATGACTTATTTGGATAATGATCATCTGAGCAGATTCCCAGAGATAGAACTCTATGAGGCTGTTCAGACTTGGCTGCGGCATGATAGAAGACGCTGGAGACATACTGACACCATCATTCAGAATATCAGATTTTGTTTGATGACACCATCCAGTGTTTTTGAAAAGGTTGGTGCATTTGAAAGCAGTAGATAGTATTCATGTGTTTAGGGCAGCATCCTATTAATAGGTAAAATCCCCAAAATTAGTTGAAGGGGAAATATAAGAGTGTTTTAGAAAGTGGAACCTTGAAATCATGTCTGAAATGAGTGCCATTTTAATTTTAAAGCAAAGTTTCCCAGTTAAAGCTAAAAGAATTTACAACCAGAAAACAGGTAGGTTTACAGTTTTTCTGATTATCAATTAAAGTGAAAACCATTCAGTAGTGAAAAGCCTACAAGACTGTTTATGATAATCAGTGAAATCTGTGGTTTGTGTATTGACATTGCACAGTTGTGGAAGACATATATTTAAAAATATAAGAGTGTGCTAGAAAAAGAATCTCAGCATTTTATGTTTAGATGTTGAACTTGATTTATTGATCTGATACATCACATTTGTACAGGAGCTCAAGAGAGGGTAAATAATATTCCCTCCTTGGCTTTATTTTGTTAGTTCCAACAGATTCAGTGCAGGATCTGTAATGAAAAAAAAAATGTACTGTTTTTATTTTGACTTTATAAAAAGAGATGTGAGATACTAAGTTATAATTCTCTTTTCTGTTCTCTGATTGGGATATAAATTGTGGTTCCTCTTCCAGTTATTTTTCTTCAATGGCAGAGCAGTGGGCATTATGGTAGATGTTCTCTATGTTGAGATTGATAGAGATTTTTGGAGGCTATGGTTGTTGGAGTGTAAGAAATAAATCAATTAGGAACTGGTTTATTGACCAGGTTTACTGATTAATATATGACTTTAAGAAGTTGAGCACAGTTTGACTTTAGAAAGACTCTTTAAATTGGAAAGGTCAGGACAGAAAATATTAAAAGAGAGAATATGAATAAGGGTGAAGCAACAGAGAAAGTAAGGTCTGTAAATCATATGTAATGTTCCTTTAGCAAATTAAATACAAAAAATTAAATTGGGCCAACTATAAGAATTTCCTCTTTATGTAATTAAATAATTGGGTCTTCTGTGCTTGGGCGGCACAGAGGCTCAGCAGTTAAGATGCTGGGCTTGGCTGAAAAGTCAACAGCCCAGGTTCAAGTCCTTTTTTATTATTATAAGATTTTTTTTATTTTTAAATATATATATATAAGTATTAAATACATGAACAGTGTTGCTTCTAGGTATCGTTCGTTTTGATACCAAATAATAAAATTGACAATTTTGATAATCGTACATTGATCATGCTCACACCATTATGATAACATTGTACATAATACAATCATCTTTCAACTTCTAATCCTTTCATCTCTATACTAATTTTGACATCTTACATAAAAGTATTTATAGTAATATTATGCTATTTCCCTCAATTCCAGTTTCTTCCTGTTTCTTCCTGTTTAATAATACAAATCTTATATTAATAGGTGTTCTATTTTATTTATTATTTATTTATTATTTATTTATTGAATTTCTATACCGCCCTACTCCCGAAGGACTCAGGGCGGTGTACAGCCATGAAATAAAACACATAGATATACAAAATTTAAAATCGAATAAAATGAATTAAATAAATTTGGCTGAATTAATACCCATAATTTAAAATACCCATAATTTTAAAATACATTAAAAATTTAAAATTTACACATAAAAGGGAGAAGATTTAGGCGAGGCCCGCTTGATGAAATAAAAGCGTCTTCAACTCGCGGCGGAAGGTGCGCAGATCCGGAATCCTCCGTATCTCTGGGGGGAGCTCATTCCAGATCGTCGGTGCCCCCACAGAGAAGGCTCTCCCCCTAGGGGCCGACAGCCGACATTGTTTGGCTGACGGCACCTGGAGGAGCCCTTCTCTGTGGGAGCGTACTGGTCGGTGGGAGGCTGTTAGTGGTAGTAGGCGGTCCCGTAGATAACCAGGTCCTAAGCCATGGAGTGCTTTAAAGGTGGTAACCAGAACCTTGAAGCGCACCCGGAAGACCACCGGGAGCCAGTGCAGCTCGCGCAGGAGAGGTGTTACATGGGAGCTCCATGTTGCTCCCATAACCACCCGCGCGGCCGCACTCTGCGCCAGTTGGAGCCTCCGGGTGCACCTCAAGGGGAGCCCCATGTAGAGAGCATTACAATAGTCCAGACGAGAGGTGACGAGGGCATGAGTGACTGTGCGTAACTTTACTTATTTCTATCTTTCCTCTCTTATCCCTTTTAATATTTCAATTCTTGTACATTTTTAAAATTATATTCGCATACTCACATCATTGTCATAACAATATATGTATTACAATCAAAGTTGTTAACATAATATTTACTCCATATATATATATATAATCCCTTGTCATTTAATTAATCAATATTTTATTATTCAATGCTAATAGTCATAGTAACCTTAGTGATGTTATTTAAATGTGTATAATACAATCTGTCGAGTGTCAAATAACCCTCGACACCACACACACCTTAACAGCATAGAAGACCACGAAGGGGGGGCGGGGGAATACCGTCGGAGGATCCAGAACATCTGAATAAACTCCAGCAACGGATCACGGTGGAGGGGGGTGTTGCATTAGGACAACATACACACTGATAATGGGTGATGGGCGGGACACAAAAAAAGGGGTGTGTGGACATACGTCTGAGGGATTGAGAGTGAAAAGGAGACTGACGTCAAGGGGCTGCGACCAATGGCAAACGAAGGGAAAAACAAGCGGCAGATTCAAGTGTAACAGCTGAGAGAGATTGCCTGGGGACAGATAATGAGGTTAATGAGCTAATGAGGCACTATAAAACCAGCCAGGCGGGAAGCTTGGGCATCTCTGACTTCCTCTCAGCCCCTCTGGAGCCACTGGTGCTTCGCCAGTCGCTTTCATTAAACCAGGTTTTGAACCGCAGCTTCTATCGTGGGTGCGTATGTGTGTGTGTGTGTGTTCCTTCACGCCTGGTGAAGCACTGGCGGCTCCAGAGGGGCTGAGACAATCATCTTTCATTTTCTGATCATTTCCTGTATCTATAATTTTAAAACATTATATAAGAATATGCATAATAATGTTTCCCCTCTTCATAGTTCCTACCTCTAATCTAAATCCAAGTAGCACACATCTTATATTGGTGGATATTCTACTTCTACCCAATGTTACAGCTTTTCACTCAGTCCCAAAATCATTTCTCAAAATGCCCAATATTTGTAGTTCTTTATAGTCCTCCACCAGTCAATTTACTCCTTCCAGATTTTCCCTTGTCTTCATCAGTCACATAACCAACTCTTTGATTTCAGTGATAGTTCCAAGTGTTTGTGAACTATTCTACTTAGCAATCTTCAAAGGTCTCGGAAATTTTCCCTCCTTGGTCTTGAGAAGAATAATTATCAAATAATATGCAGCAGAAAACACAGTCTTCCAGATGTTGTTTATCTCCACTCTGTATTCCTGATTTATCCCAAGGACTTCTCAGTTTTGTAAAAATATAGCATATTTTCTTTTTTTCACCAGTAGATGGCATCCTCACCTAGGATTTCAGCATTGTATCCAGTATAACAGCTGAAAACCATTCCCTTCAAATAATTTCTTTCACTTTTTCCAATATACAGTCCAATATTTCCAGCATTTTAAAATGCCTTTTCAAAGTGTGCCAACAAATATTCAAATCCAATCTGCATTTTAAAAATTATATCCTTTCTTAAAATTCACTTTCTTTCAAGTCTATGATTTTTCTCCAAGTATCTTTCCGGGGTTTCTTTTCTTTGGAGTTTAATCTCTAGAAAATCATCTCACCCAGCTCCAGATCACTGTTCAAACACCACTCCAGCACATTTCTTTCTTCGGTTGTCCCAGCTTCACGGTGGCCATAATGGCCGCCTCTCCTTCTTCGATGTTGGATAGGAGAGTAAGCCTCGGATCAAAGCAGGAGAGTTGTGACTCTCCGCGATCTGCAAGATCGTTTGTCAACCCTACAGGGTGACTTTTGCCCTTTAAAGATCCCCCAACAAGGAGGGTTCAGCCTAAGTTCGTGAAGCCCCGCCTCCTACAATTGTAACACAGCGATGCCAAACCGGAAGTCCCCGGGTTCGAGTCCTGAGTGCCAAGCAATGGGGTGAACTCCTGTCCTCACCCCAGCTCCTGCCAGCGTAGCAGTTCGAATGCAGGTAGATAAATAGGTACCCATTTCAGTGGGAATCAGTGTTCCCTGACGTCATGCTGGCCACATAACCACGGAAATTTCTTTGGACAATACTTGCTTAAAGGCCTTGAAGCACAAATAAGCACCACTCCCTATAGTCGGCAGTGACTAGCGAAGTAAAATCTTCAGGGACTCCTTTACTTTTTTTACCTTCTATGCTTACTTATGCATCAGAAGCATGTGTAGCCTGTAAGCAATGTAACGTCCTTGGATAAGATACCTACATTCCCCTGACCCATAAATCTGATTACATAAATAACAACCCTTCTATAATTTTTAAATTAAAAAAAACAATAGTGTAATGAGAAAAAAAACCCTCAAGAGATAGTTCATGTACTGCTATGTTATCTAGAATTCAATTTTTTGACTATCTCAACCTGACAGTGTGGGCTGGAAAATCTTGCTCTGGAATATGTGAATCTTCCTTTTGATGACTAGAATAATATGTGACTAATTTTAAAAGGTGCCAAATATTTATGACCCACTGGGTCACTATTTCAGAGATATTTCCTTACCAAATTCCTCAATGCCTTCAACAGTGACTGAGCTTCTAACGTACTGCCTTCACTAGAAAAGCTCTTAAAAATTCAGGGACATATTCAAAGATGTATCTGTTTAAAGAAAATGTTTTATGACTTATTTTGTATTATGTCATAAAATATTTTATATTAATTTTTATGTCATAAATAATTTTATAAAATCTGTCAAATTTCAAGTCCACTGGAGTCATGGCTTCTTGATTTTGGACATATTCTGTAAATCAGTCTGTTTGAGGTACCTTGGTTCAAAAATTACTGTCTAATGATGCACCATTTCACCATTTAAAAGTTATGAGAATAAGAATTTTAGTATATATAGATGTATGTGGAGAAATCATGACTTCTCCTCCCTGGTTGGGAACGGCAGGCAGCGCTGGGTAGACTCCGTCAATTGACCAATCAGGACCGGATCTGCAATGACGTTAAGTCCCACCCTTTCCTGCTGCTCTCCAGTTTATCAACTCGGTCGACTTGGACAGTCATGTCTCCTGCATTGCCTTCTCTTATCTTAGCTTCAAAACAAACAAACAAAAAAACATTTTAAAGGAGCAGTTTGGCGGACGATCGGAGCGCTACCAGCGTGAAGGACTCGTTCCGGTCCCGCTGACGGCTGATCGCGGCTCCTAACTGCTGGCCGGCAGTTTTTTCAGGCAGGGCCCACGAGTTCGCTCCGTAGCCCTGTTCTGCACCGCGCTCGCCTCCTTCTCGATTTGGCGGGCGGTTTTCGCTAGTCCCAAGCCTTTGCTTAGCAGCCCATCTCGTGACGGCGATCAGCGGCTTAGATCGCAGTGAGTTGTCTGCTGCTGGGTGATTGATCTCCGTCATTCCTAGCACGAGGAGCGCAGTGAGTACAGGGGCCATTTTCTCTTTAATTTTGGCGCCAAGGGAGCTCCTTCCAAGATGGTGGATGCCCGTTCTTCAAGAGCTGGCCGTGGGGCGGTATCCCATAAAGATAGAAAGCGCCATAGCAGCGATCCGGGGGAAGGGACCTCAGGCCATCAGCGAAGCCATAAAAGGTCTAAAGTGCCATCTGCCCCTCCAGCTAAATTGGCGCAAACCCTGAAGGATGAGCAGCGCCGCCACAAGGCTCTGGAACGAGCCGTTCAAAAAGCGCAGCTCCAAGCCGCAAAACATTCCATGACCCTTCCCACCTCAGCTGCCCCTCAGGTTACTTCCCCTGGGGTTTCTGACAATCAAGCCCAACCCCAGGCCAACCATAGGGCTTTGCTTTCTCCAGATCATTTTGGCACGGGGATTTCTCCTTCTACTGATGAAGCAGCTATTTTATTCGCCACGCTGCCTCCTGAGGGCCATTCCCCAATTTCTGATTCTCAGAACCGGGGGGACATTGCTTCATCGGAATACCAGCCTCCTCCTCCTCCTTCTCCTCTCCCCCCTCCTCCCCCCCTCTTCCTCCTCCGGCTATTGACTCTCTGCCTTCTACTATTCCTCCTGCTCTGGCATCCATCATTACAGCAGCCATCCGTCAGGGTGAGGGTCTTCACCAGCGTGCTGAGTCTGAGGTGTCTGACTACGCCAGTCAAGTCAGCAATTTATCACGCAGGAGAGAGGCTTCACCCCATCTGGAGAGACCCTCATCTCCAACTTCTGCCAGGCAGATCTCTCTATCAGCTGAGGACCTTGCCTTGGACCAAGATTCGTCTGATGATGAAGGTCTTGCACCCGACCAACCGGCCTTCATAGGCCTTTTCAAACCTCACCTTTTTCGCTCCTTGCTATATAAGGCTCTATCTGTCACCAAAATGTTGCCTGCTCCCTCTGTTCCAGCAGCTTCTTCCTCTACTGATGATCCCTCCGCTTCTCTCTTTGCAGAACAGCCTGCTCGAGTGGATACCTTGCCAGCACCAAAATTGTTTTCAGATGTGGTGAAGAGGCAATGGGCATCTCCTGGTTCTGGGCCCTTGCCCAACTCTCAGGACAAAAAGTTTTATGCTATGGCAACTGATTTTTCTGACTTATTGCAGGTACCAATTGTGGACGCTCCGGTCGTAGCCTTGTCATCTTCTACTCACCTTGCTGGCCCTCCTGATGAGTCCTTGCGCCCTGAGGACAAACGAGCCGAGCGTACCCTGATCAAAGGTCATCAAGCTTCAGCATGGGCGGTAAGAGCCGCTTCGGCGGCATCTTTCTTCAACAGGGCCTCTACATTGTGGTTGAAACAGTTGCAGGATCGTCTTCCAGCCTCCGACACACGCTCTCAACAAGACATTAATAAAATATTAGCCGAATTTTTGGCCGATGCGACCCTTAACACTGCCCATTTCGCAGCCAAAGCCATTGGGTCCTCAGTCACATCCCGGAGGCTCTTCTGGCTCCGCCACTGGCAAGCCGATGCCAGAAACAAATGGCGCTTAGCAGCTTCTCCTCATGAAGGGAACAACCTGTTTGGTTCCTCCTTTGATCCTATTTTGGTTGAGACCAGGGATCACAAGAAAGTTTTTCCGGTGGTGTTTCAGAGGTCGAAATTTCGTCAACAATCTTATTATCGGGCCCAGTCCTTTCGTCCATCCGAAAGTGGCTCCTCCTTCAACCGTTCCTCTCGCAACTTTTCCTCCAGAGGAATGCAAAATCAAGACTTTCAGGTCAGATCCAATTCTAGATTCCCCCCCAGAAGGTCCTTCCGAGGTGGCAGAGGCCGCCCCTTCCGCAAATCTCGTTAATCGGCCTCCAGATTCTCTAGTTGGGGGCCGCCTTTCTTTTTTCTCCGATACTTGGGATGCTACTACCTCTGATATTTGGCTTCGTTCTACCATTCGGGAGGGTCTTCGTTTGGAGTTTAGTTCTCTTCCCCCTCGGGTTTTTGTTCCTTGCTTCCTTTCCCAAGACCTTCCTTCCCTCGCCCGTATGGTTTATGGTTTATTTGATTTGTATACCGCCCTACTCCCGAAGGACTCAGGGCGGTGAACAGCCAACAATAAAATACATAAATACAAAAAATTTAAAAACCAGATAAAATCAAATTAAATCATTTTGGTCCAGACAGATTAAAACACCCCAATAATTTAAAAACAGATTAAAATTTACATATTTAAAAAGGGAAGAAATTAGGCCAAGCCCGCCTGATGGAATAAAAAGGTCTTCACAGCACGGCGGAAGGAGCGCAGCTCCGGGATCCTCCGTATCTCCGGGGGGAGCTCATTCCAGATGGTAGGTGCCCCCACAGAGAAGGCTCTCCCCCTAGGGGCCGCCAGTCGACACTGTTTGGCTGATGGCACCCGGAGGAGTCCCTCTCTATGAGCGTACTGGCCGGTGGGAGGCTATTGGTGGTAGTAGGCAGTCCCGTAAATAACCAGGTCCTAAGCCATGGAGCGCTTTAAAGGTGGTAACCAAAACCTTGAAGCGCACCCGGAAGACCACCAGGAGCCAGTGCAGCTCGCGCAGGACAGGGGTTACATGGAAGCGCCATGTCGCTCCCATTACCACCCGCGCGGCCGCACTCTGCGCCAGTTGAAGCCTCTGGGTGCTCCTCAAGGGGAGCCCATGTAGAGAGCATTACAATAGTCCAGGCGGGAGGTGACGAGGGCATGAGTGACCATGCGTAACGAGTCCCGATCCAGAAAGGGACGCAACTGGCGAATCAGGCGAACCTGATAAAAAATCCTCCCGGTCACGGCCGTCAAGTGCTCTTCTAAAGACAGCCGTGAGTCCAGGAGGATGCCCAAGTTGCGCACCCTCTCCGTGGGGGCCAATGATTCGCCCCCAATAGTCAGTGATGGCGTCAACTGACTATATCGGGACGTCGGAAACCACAGCCACTTGGTCTTGGATGGGTTGAGCCTGAGCCTGTTCCTCCCCATCCAGATCCGTACGGCCTCCAGGCACCGGGACATCACTTCAAGGGCATCGTTGGGGTGATCCGGGGTGGAGATGTACAGCTGGGTGTCATCAGCGTACTGATGGTACTCCACCCCGAAACCACGGATGATCTCGCCCAGCGGCTTTACATAAATGTTGAACAGGAGAGGCGAGAGGACCGACCCTTGCGGCACCCCACATATGAGGGGCCTCGGGGTCGACCTCTGTCCCCCTGTCAACACAGACTGCGACCGGTCAGAGAGAAAGGAGGAGAACCACCGCAACACAGTGCCTCCCACCCCTAACTCTTCCAACCGGTGCAGCATGATACCGTGGTCGAGGGTATCAAAAGCCGCTGAGAGATCTAACAGGACCAGGACAGAGGAGCACCCCCTGTCCCGAGCCCTCCAGAGATCATCAACCAACGTGACCAATGCCGTTTCCGTGCTGTACCCGGGCCTGAAGCCCGACTGGAACGGATCCAGATACGTCGTTTCATCCAGGTGCTGGGGGAGCTGTTGCGCAACCACACTCTCAACAACCTTCGCCACAAAACGAAGGTTGGAGACCGGACGATAATTTACCAACATTGCCGGGTCCAGGGAAGGCTTCTTGAGGAGAGGCCTCACCACCGCCTCTTTCAAGGCGGCAGGAAAGACACCCTCACCCAACGAAGCATTTATAATTCCCTGGAACCAGCCTCGTGTCACCTCCCGAGAAGCCAGCACTAACATGGAGGGACACGAGTCCAATAAACAAGTGGTCACGTTCAGTCTACCCAGAATCCTGTCCACATCCTCAGGGGTCACAGGATCAAACTCATCCCAGATAACATTCTCAAGACCTGCCCCAGTCCCTCCCCCTGAGACTACCCAGTCGGAGTCCAGATCTTCCCGAATCTGAGTGATTTTGTCATACAGATATTGAACAAAATCCTCGGCTCTACCCTCCAAAGGGTCCTCCCGCGCTTCCTGGTGGAGCAGGGAGCGGGTCACCCTAAACAGGGCGGCCGGGCAATTATCTGATGACGCAATAAGAGCAGCAAAATAGCTACATTGGATTCCTTATGGTGGTGGTCATCTGCAGCCATCTCCAAGGGTACCTTGTTTAGAGAGCCCCATAGATTAGTGCTTACTACCGATGCGAGCCTCACCGGCTGGGGTGCACACCTGGATTCCCATATGGTTCAGGGACTTTGGGCTAAGGAGGAGGAGGGCTGTTCCATTAACCTTCTAGAACTGCGGGCGATTTTCCTCGCTTTATGCCATTTCCAACATTTGCTCCAAGGTCAGCACGTGCTCGTGTTAACCGACGTCTCCGCTAAGGCCTATGTTAACAGGCAAGGTGGCACCCGCTCTCGGGCCCTTTTTCACGAATCCCTACAGCTAGGGTCCTTGGCTGAGTCTCATTTAGCCTCCCTACGGGCGTCTCACATTTCTGGCAAGTCTAACATTCAGGCAGATTCTCTTAGTCGCAATTTAGTGGACCATTCCGAATGGAAGCTTCATCCGGATCTCTTCCTGGACCTGTCTACTCACTTTGGCTCCCCTGCGGTGGACTTGTTCGCTTCACACGTCAACCATCAGGTTCTGTGTTTCCTTTCCAGATTTCCATCTCCAGGCGTGGAAGCGGTGGATGCACTTCAGTCACCCTGGCCTAGGGGTGTTCTTCTTTATGCGTTTCCTCCCCTGCCACTCATCTCCAAGGTCATCAGGAAGCTCCTGGAAGAGAAGTTGGGACTGGTTCTCATAGCACCGCACTGGCCTCGCTGGCCCTGGTTCTTGGACCTGGTCTCCCTGTCCACTGCCCGTCCATGGCGGATACCAGACGACCGAATTTGCCTACTACAGGGGGCTCTTGTACATCCCGAGCCCCAGTGGCTGCAACTAACCACCTGGAGACTGAGCGGGAGTTCTTGACTAGGGCCAACATTCCACCTGCTGCTATTAGGACCAACCAGGCCGCATGGCGCCCGTCCACCGCTCATATTTATGAGTCTACCTGGCGCTCCTTCTCGTCCTGGTGCTTGACTCGCCAGATCAACCCTACTTCGCCTTCAGTGGCGCACGTCATCGGCTTTCTCCAAGACGGCTTCGACTCTGGCCTTGCTCCTTCTACTCTGAAGCAACAGGCCGCGGCCTTGGCTTCCGTCTCCGCATGTGACTCTCTGGCAACTGTTACTAAGGATCCCTTGATCCGCCAATTTCTGCGGGAGCCTCCAACCTGAGGCCGCCGGTTGTCCACCGTTTCCCCACTTGGGACCTCTCAAAGGTTTTGTCCTCCCTCACACAACCTCCTTTGGAGCCCCTCAGGGCGACTACTCTGAAATTTCTCTCCTTTAAGGTGGCGTTTTTGGTGGCAGTGACCTCTGCCCGTCGCATTTCCGAAATGGCCGCCTTGTCGGTTCCTCCATTTGGACCCCACATTTCTCCCCAAAATAAATTCTATGTACCATCGTTCACAGGAAATCTCCTTGCTCAATTTTTGTCCTAACCCGTCTCACCGCCTCGAAAAGGTGTGGCACACTCTCGACGTACGCAGAGCCTACATCTCCCGTTCTGCTTCCTTCCGTAAAACCGAGGCCTTGTTTGTCTCGTTTCAACCTACTACGATGGGAACCAAGGTTTCTGCTCCGACTCTGGGCCGTTGGATCCGTGCCACGATTGCCTTCGCATACGAGTTGCAGTCCCTTGCGATTCCCAGCCGAGTGACCGTGCATTCCACCAGGAGTGCGGCTACCTCCGCTGCATGGGTGACTCAAGCGTCATTGGAGGAAGTCTGCAAGGCAGCGACTTGGTCTACCCCGACACCGTTTATTAGACACTACCATCTGGATGTCTACGCGTCAGCTGATGCGGCGTTCGGCAGACGGGTCCTGCAACTGGTTCATGTTTCCTGATCTTCGGCTCGCCCTGGCACTGCCCGCCCGTTGGACATCAAGCTTTGGTATGTCCCAGCGCTGCCTGCCGTTCCCAACCAGGGAGGAGAATGGGCGTTGGTCCTACGTGATACACCCGTTCTCTCCCGCGGGAGGGAACAGCAGGCAGCCCCCTCCCTATTGGGGCTGAGCCGTCGGGTGTCGGGGTGGGGTGGGTTCTACTTACCTTTCTTTACTTTCAGCAGGAGATACGCCAGTCTGCAGTGAATTCCTCGCCGATAAACTGGAGAGCAGCAGGAAAGGGCGAGACTTAACGTCATTGCAGACCCGGTCCTGATTGGTCAATTGATGGAGTCTACCCAGCGCTGCCTGCCGTTCCCTCCCGCGGGAGAGAACGGGCGTATCAGGTAGGACCAACGCCCATTTTAAGATATTGCTGGCCTATGACTTCAGAAGTATTAGCATACCTGAACTGTTGAAAGAGCTGCTGGAGTTTATAAATCAGCATATCTAAAGAGCTGTAAACTTCCATATTCCTATAAAAGATTTTATTAAAGCAAACTCTTCTTAAATATATCTTCTATCAATCCATAGTTATTTTACAGTTTTAATTAATACATAGAACTTCTAAAATGTCATGTAATCAAATATAAATTCTATATAGATAATCCTTGATTTACAATAGTTCCTTTAGTGATCATTTGAAGCTATGACGGCACTAAAAATAGTGACATGACCATTTTTCACATGATCGTTGCAGCATCCCCATGGTTATGCAATTAAAATTCAGACGCTTGGCAACTGACTCAAATTTATGATGGTTACATTGTCCCGGGGTCATGTAATCACCTTTTGCAACCTTCTGATAAGCAAAATCATTGGGGAAGTCAAATTAAGAATAGTATTAGTAATTTAACAACTACAGTGATTAACTTAACAATGTGACAAAGATTGTGAACTGGAGCAAAATTCATTTAACAACTGTCTTGCATAGCATTCGAAAATTTTGGGCTCAGTTGTGGTCATAAGTCGAGGACAAGCTGTACTTGCTATTCAGTTGCCACTAATATACAAATATAATTTGTAAAATTGAAGTTTTTTGTGAACTATAACAGCGTACTGTGAACTATAATAGTGAACTATAATAGTGTAAAGATGCGTCAACTGCCCAGTTTTCTCTTAATATCTATAAAATTATTGCGCCTGTTAAAATACTTAACATATTAAAATCCATGTATCTTTTGATAAAGGTATGAGTTCTTAATTGACGTAGTCATTAAAAGTTAATTTTAGAGCAAAGGGAGTCTTTATTACTGTATTTTTATATGTTTATATGTTAAGAAAACACACACACAACTCCTCTTAGATTATGTATTTTGAGCTAAAAATGAAATAATTACATCCTAAGAGATCAAGCTAAGTAACCAACAGTATTACAAGTATATTTTCCAACATTTAACTATAATGCTTATTGACTTTTAAAAAAATAAATATTTAAAAATAAATATGATTGTTGTGTATCATTGGTTACAAATATTTGAATTGATTAAAGGCTGAAAATTAGTTTTCCATATATGATATTTGCTAATTGCTATTCACTTTAAATACGGTATTTATATCTGTTTTATCCTTTTGTATCCTGTTTTATTTTATTTTCTAGTGCAATCATTTGTATCCATATTGTTGTCCTTCATCTCCTATCTGCAGTGTATACTTTGTCTCATTTGTACAACTAGTCCTCTCTTAGTGATTGCCCTCTTTAGTGAACATTCAAAGTTATGACAGTGCTGAAAAATTAACTTTATGATTGGTCCTTACACTTAAACCTTTGCAGGATCCCTGCAATCAAATGATTGAGATTCAGGCACTTCATCACTAGCAAGAGTTTACAACTCACAGCGTACTACAATCACATGATTGTCATCTATACACATTTGGCTTCTAACAAACAGAATAGAGAATTTGGCAGTAAAATTGCAAGTCTCAATCACATGATGTCTCAGTTAAAGCATGTGATTTGCTTAATGACTGTGGTGGAAGTGAGTTGATAACCCCATCAAGGATACATGAAGTTTTGTTTAAGAACTATATTACTTAACAATAGAATTGTGGATCCCAATTACCATAATTATGCAAGGACTACCTGTAATAACTTTTTGTCCAGGGACTATGCCCATTTTCCCCCCAAAATGCTTTGCTCTAGCACCATCTCTTTTATTCTAATTTGTTAAATAAAAAGTATTTTCATATGCATGTTTTGAGTGGGGCGGTAAAAAAGAGGAATAAGGTGATAATGCTCAAGCTAATAGCTGGTAACATTCAGACCTAGAATGATAATAAAGGACTAAACAAATAATGACAAATTAAAAGTTCCAAAACCTTCATTGGCAAAATATAGAAGAAGGAAATGTTGCCTTTTAATGAAATGGGCACTGTTAAAAAAAGGAACTTGGTGTGGACCAAACAAAACTGTTTTAAAAACTTATTACATAAATTGATTTTTCATTTGCTTCTGTGTTCAGAGTTCATGTTTTATGAATATAACAGGTAGCCTGTTCAAGCAAGACGTGTGTTGTATACTAAACACTTTATTATAATGATTCAAAGTTTAATATAAATAATTTATGAAATAAAGTTTATTAATTGGTAAATAATCATTTTCATGGTGAAGACCAATAGGGATGAAACTTAACACATTATTTTTGAGACTATCTTAAAGATGGATGTTTAGAAATATGTGTTAAAACTAAGCTTTCCTTGTAACAATACCTTTTGAAATTAAGTAGTCATAAATATGAAGAAGGTGTTTATTTCAAAATCTTTTATTTAATGTAATTTACAAAAAAAACCTTACCAACTAAAATACATTTCTAGGTTGGTGGTCTCGATATGTTGATAAATAAGAAGATACGAGATAGAGAAGTACTCTTGCACTAAGAAAGGTGTGTTGTATTAAAAACCAATTCATGTAGATTGAAAATGAGAGAGCATAATTCTCATTCATGTAATTGCTAGTAAATGGAGACTTTCCCCTATTTTTTGTATAGGGAAATATTTAATTTTAAAAATTTAAAAATACAGGTAGTCCTTGTTTAACTATGGTAATTGGGACTGGCAACTCTGTCACTAAGTGACATGGTCATAAAGTGTGACATCATATGACCCTGCTGACTTATAACATCAGTTGTGGTAGTTCCAGTTGCCATTGTTAGGTAAATTCCATGTGGTCACAGCATCCCACAGTCATGTTTATTGTTATTTGGCTTCCCATTGATGGAGGCTGAAGGTCACAAATGGCTATCATGCAACCATGGGATGCTGCAATGTAATTGCAAGACATCTATAATCACATGACAAAAGGGATGCTGTGACAACCACAACTATGAGGAACAGTTGTAAATCACATTTAGTACCATTGTAATTTCAGATGGTCGCTGACCAGGTGGTCATCGAATGAAGATTGCCTGAATTTTGCAGGGCCCTCATCAGTAACTATGTTGTTGTTAATGTAATATAATGTAATTGGAGAACTTGCCTCAATGTTAGACTAAACATTAATATTCTATCAAAAATAGAGCTTTGGGAAATTCAGTATTAGTATTAGGGAATTCATTATTGGTGATGCCATGTTATGTTGAACTGCATAAGTGAACTAGTAAAATACAAGTTTGCATTTAGCTGATACGGTAATTTTTGTATTTTAGTTTAGGGCCTGATAACTTCTGAATTAGAATTTGAAAGGCATGTTCAGAGGATTAGATATTTTAATTAGTTTCTTCTGTTGCACATTTTTCGACAAATAGATTATAAAAATATGGAAAAGGGGATTTTCTTATTTACTGAAAGTGTTGTATATTAAAGATATAAATAGTAGAAGGAGTTAATTATGAAGAAGGTCAATCTAAAAATGTTACTTTAAAAGATTCCTAACCAAATCAGTGTTGGGATCTGTCATACTGAAAATGAGAAAAAAGTTCAGTGTGGCCTATAACCACCTGAATTGTACAATTCTGAGTAATTTTGTTGAAGAGCAGCAAAGTAGAAGTGATATTGGTTGATAAGATTACTTAAAAGCTCTTCTGGGTTTTTATTTTAGCTAATAAATTGTATTTGAAGTATTTGTTTCCTGGTTTCCCTTAATTTGGGAAATTAGCCAATTTATTTCTGAACAATTTTTCTATAATATTTTCATGCTACCTACAAAGTCATATATAGTTTTGGGCAGGGGTGAAATGCTCCCGGTTCGGACCGACTTGGGCGAGTAGGTAGCGATGGCGGTGGGCAGTTCGGAGAACCGGTAGCAAGAATCCCTGCCCCCGCACCCATGCCCAGCTGAGCCACGCGATCATTAGAGGCTTTTTTTCTTTTAAATGCCTCTGACGATCCAAGCTCTGACGATGCCAGCTGAGTTGCCTGCCGATCAGGCAACTCAGCTGGGATCGTCAAAGCCATTTAAAAGAAAAAAAGTTTTTTTCTTTTAAATGGCTCTGATGATCCCAACTCTGACAATCCCAGCTGAGTTGCCTGATCGTCAGAGGGTTTTTAAAAAACCCTCTGACGATCAGGCAACTCAGCTGGGATTGTCAGAGCCTTTTGAAAGCATTTTTTACATGGTTTTACATGTAAAAAATGGTTTTAAAAGTAAAAAAAAAATTGGCCACGCCCACCCAGTCACATTATCCCCCCACCAAGCCACGCCCACAGAACCAGTAGTAACAAATTTTAGATTTCACCACTGGTTTTAGGCCTACATAGGACCACCTCTCTCTAACAGTTGTTGCCCTTTTCCCAAATGGGCAGGTGTTATGGTGGGAAGCATGAGGTTTTTTGGGGTTTTTTTTGGCTGTAATTTATATGCCGCCCTTCTCCAGAGACTCAGGGTGGCTTACAATGCGTTAAGCAATACAAAGTATTCTTTGTAAATCTGCCTACTTTGAAATACTCTGATGCAAGGAGAGCCCTCACACTCAATGGACTTCTAGAAGCAAGTGAAAATATGACTGTTCTTAAGTCCTGGGGTATAATTATAACTAGCAAGTGTATATTCGGTAACTTGAACATTATTTTTAGCATTAATTTGAGATTGGACTACTATTTAAATTATATTGACTTAAATTTCATGTTATCTGGTAAGTTTTGTAAACTAGTATCTAGAATACCTAGAATCTGCCTAGTTTCAGAGGGTAGATACATCTTGAAAATAAATATATGTATTTTGCTCTATTCTTAGGTGAAAACTTCAGAATTTTATCGTTATTCCAGGCAGTTGCGGCATGAAGTGGAGCAGGCTATGAATTACTTCCATAGTGTGCATCAACAGCCTTTGATGGAAATGAAATCAAATCGCATTCGTTCTGCCAAACCCCAGACTGCAGTATTTAGAGGAATGATAGGACACAGCATGGTAAATAGCAAAATACTCCTTCTGCACAAGCCAAGGGTCTGGTGGGAGTTAGAAGGCCCACAAGTACCTTTGAGACCAGATTGCCTTGCTATTGTTAATAATTTTGTGTTCTTATTGGGTGGGGAAGAGTTGGGGCCAGATGGTGAATTTCATGCTTCCTCCAAGGTGTTCCGATATGATCCAAGGCAAAACTCTTGGTTGCGAATGGCAGATATGTCTGTGCCACGGTCAGAATTTGCTGTTGGTGTTATTGGAAGATATATCTATGCAGTAGCTGGAAGAACAAGAGATGAAACATTTTATTCAACCGAACGATATGATATTACAGAAGATAAGTGGGAATTTGTAGATCCTTATCCGGTCAATAAATACGGACATGAAGGAACTGTTCTTGGCAGCAAATTGTACATCACTGGTGGAATAACGTCATCTTCTACATCCAAGCAGGTGTGTGTATTTGATCCCAGTAAAGAAGGAACTGTGGAGCAGCGAACAAGAAGGACTCAAGTGGTGACTAATTGTTGGGAAAACAAATGCAAAATGAATTATGCAAGATGTTTTCACAAAATGCTTTCCTATAATGGCAAGCTTTATGTTTTTGGAGGTGTCTGTGTAATCCTGAGAGCCTCGTTTGAATCTCAAGGCTGCCCTTCTACAGAGGTTTACGATCCAGATACTGATCAATGGACAATTTTGGCTTCTATGCCAATTGGTAGAAGTGGCCATGGTGTGGCTGTTCTGGACAAGCAGATAATGGTTCTTGGAGGCCTTTGTTACAATGGTCACTACAGTGATTCAATTCTTACTTTTGATCCTGAAGATAATAAATGGAAAGAAGATGAATATCCAAGAATGCCCTGCAAACTTGATGGTTTACAAGTTTGTAGCCTACATTTTCCCGAATATGTGCTAGAACATGTTAGACGTTGTAATTAAAAGACTCAAGAAGAAAGTATTCATGAGAAAAGCAGAGTAAAGTAGAGGGAAATAAAGCAAATATCATTGACTTGTGTTATATACATCTTAATAAAGAAAAAAGTGTACAGGAATGTATTTACAAAGTTTATATATAGGAATAACTGCAGTTTCATAATGATTAAATTTTTTTACATATTATATAGTTTGAGAGAAGGAAAAATAAAAGATGTTCTTCCATTTTATGTCTTGTAACACCATCTATTATCTCTGTAAACAAAACTTTGTGTTCAGAAAGTACTGGAACATACTGTTTTTGAAAGGTGGTTTAAAAGCAAATGTATTTTTTAAACAGGTGAAAATTTGGACACCCTTACTAGAACAGATTCTATTCTAATATAGCAGTGCAATGGGCCTTTTGTTTTAAGTACATTATTTGTTTTTTCACTTTTATTTCACTTTGTATTTTTACTTTTATGCCCCCTGAACAAATTTGACACATCATCTTTTGATATTGGTCACAATTTAAAATAGTTTTCTATTTTTATATGATTTTTCTTAATGTTATGCAATAGTTCCTATTAGTCTTGCTGAAAAATAAGTTTCTAAAAGTAATTTAAGTTTTTTAATGAAAATTCTAGACTGCCTTTGTTTTAATTGTTTGTGAATAAAATTTATGTATAAAGGAGGGTCAAGATAAAATGCGTATTTTTATGTGCAGCTAAAAATCTATTTTTACTAGTGCACAGATATCAGCCATATCTGTAGAATTTTAGCTTTGATGGTATCCTTTCATATATACATTCATTGGATAATCGAAAGCTTCATTCTCATTAATGTATATGCTGACTGATGGAATAATATTTGAACTCTTTTTAATGCAAATAAGGAAGAAAGTGAAGAAAGTGTATTTTTGAAAGATTTCCCAAAATCTTCTTAGTGCTTTGCCCTGAAATACCTAACATAAATGTGTATAATAAGCATAAAATCTGCTCTTTATGAGCAGATAATTTTCTCCAGATATTATCAGCTATTGGCAAAACCATTAAGGAAATGGTTTTTCTGATTAAGCTGTTGTATTTAAAAATAGAGATTTGACTAACTCAGCATTATTTCAGCAAACTTGAAAATATTACTGGCTTCGCTATCTGAATAGGATGGCTGGCAGCAGAGGGATCCTGTATCCCTTGAAATTTTGTTGAACTACAACACCCAACCTCAGTCAGCAAGGCCAGTTGTAGTTGGCAAAATTTGGAGTTCCCACCTCTGGACAATAAGATGATGTTAAAAGCACTCTCTAAATATGTGGACACATGTCTGAAAATGTGTGATATCCCTCAATCTGAATAGAATTTTGGATTGACATTGAACTTTCATTATCTCTTTAAAGTAATTTGGAAATGTGAAAAATAATAGCTGACAATTTGAAACTTGCTGACTCTAGGCAGACTGCTGAAATGGTTTCATGAGATTCAATGCTCATGTAAACCATAAAGATATAAACTGCACAATTTTATTTTAGCATTTTGGGAACCTCTACATAACAACATGCTATATTCTTGGAGTTTAACATTATGCATGTGCTAAGTTCCCAATTTTTGCTGTGTTAAACAGCAACATACTTGACTGAAGCAAATGATATATAGTATCATTATATTATATAATTGTGTTCTTTCCAAGCTTTTTTCTCTGAAAGATAAATTAATGGGGCAATATTACTTAGTAATTATCTCAAAGATAACAAGTATAAATTACCCCTGTAATAATATCCTATATTTACTGAGGTCATGTTATTAAAAATGGTAGGCCAAATTTTCTCATTAGTTTCTTGCACACAGACAAATATGAAATGTTCATAAATTGCATATGTTTCTGAAAAAAGCATCGTACCAGCACAAATTCAAATGCATGTTAAACCAAAAGTGATCCTCTTACGTTTACTACTTTTAATGTAGACATTGGACAGTTACTAACCTTATTAAGATGCAACCAAAGCTTAATTCTGTAACTAGTAACATAATAACAGAATTTATGTGCTAGGGAAAATGTAGCACAAAAATTTTGTTCTGTTTTAAAATAAACCACCCTGCTTGGATTCAGTTTTGAAGGTATATCAGTTGGTATATACCGCCAATAGTTCCTGAATGAATAAAAAAATTCTGATTTTTTATTCATAAAATAAAAGCAGCATACTAATGTTTATATATACACATTCATCCATTATTTCTCCTATTTTGCTATAGACCTATTCATTTTTATATTAGTATATGGAATATAGTATATAAAGAGGGGGAAATTGTAAATGAGCTTAATCCACAGCATGCTTCAAAATGTGATGTATAACTTCTCACATCCCATTTTAAAAACTTATGTTGCCAGAGGAACATAATCTAAGTCTCTCAAAATAAGTATAGAGTTTTTCAGTAACTTGAATTTTTGCTCACCATAAAATTTACTTCTATTTTTTTAGTCTATTCTTTAGACTAAAATTAAATAATTCTAGAAGTGTTTGTAATAGCAGGATAAGATCAGATAAAAATGAAAGTGAATTTTTTTCCAAGTATGCTAAAGAGCCACTTTTGTATAATGTTAATTATTATATTAACAGAGAATAGCAGAGAAGCTTAGACACTTACTGTTGCTGCTTCATTATGATTGTTATGAGACCAAAGACTTCTGGCTGTAAGAGAATGAGAGTTTTTGTTTACATCTAACTTGGGGGAAATCATTGTGTTAGGCTTAAGCAATGGCTTACCTGCCTGGCTTTTAAGTAATATTTGAATACTGATAGCTCTAACCTCTTGTAAAGTTAATTTGATTCTCGGTTTTCCAGGTCATGGTTGTCCCAAAGGTGCTTTTTTTCAAGACTTGTCCAGTTGCCTCTTGAAAAAAAAAAAGCACCTTTGGAAGAATTTGACAGTCCCTTTGCAGTTATATTTCAGAGTTTCTAAGGCCACGGGTCTTCATTACTAATATATAAAATGTTTTTTTAATAAAATGTATCAATATGTGTCTATCCATGCAGAGTTGATAAAGGCATTTTTACTCTAGAAATGCTTTTAAAACAGAATCCTCCGTAGCCAAGTTTATATGCTATGTGGCCTGATCAATACCTAAATCATCCTGGGTATCATATAGAAGAAGAGTTTTAAAAAATAATTTACCACTGAGACAATAGTAAAATTATGAAATATATTAATAGATATAGCAATAGTACTTAGACTTATATACCACTTCACAGTGCTTTACAGCCATCCTTAAGCGGTTTACAGAGTCAGCATATTGCCCCCAACAATGTGGGTCCTCATTTTACCGACCTCAGAAGGATGGAAGGCTGAGTCAACGTTGAGCCTGGTAGAGATTTGAACTGCCAAATTGCAGGCAGCCAGCAGAAGTAGCCTGCAGTACTGCATTCTAACCACTGCAGCTCTGCTTTCTCAATTATAGTAAGTTATCTGAAAAGGCACATTAAATGTAATGGAACTATGGTGCTTGTGCTTTTTATTTAATTTCTCATCCATTGTAATACTTAATGGAAAGTTAGCTTAAATGAGTTACTGAACCGATACTTAAAGTTAGCCTATTTAGGATGTCAACCTCAAGTTTTTCAATCTTGCTGTTGCATAAAAATACAATTTATCTAAATGTGAATGTTGATTTTGTTTTTTTGATTAAAAGGCAAATATTCTTCAGCTTACAAATGTCAGATGATTTCTAACCTATTATGTATCTTCCGGTGGTTCACGATAATCTAGATAATCTTCTAAATTGTACTTTATTGAAATTCCTATGCATATGAAGGTAACTTAAGGTTACAAGAGAAAATAATGTAACAATGTAGCAAGTATAGCAAATTATTCATTCTTTTGGTATTGAGAATTGTAGTTCTTTGGTATTTCTCCATTCATGTCTGTCACAACTATAATTTAAATGTATTTAAAATATAGCTACTCAACTTACACTGAACTTTGGACACTTCCCAAATTGATTCTACACTCTCCTAAAAAGCTCACTATTTAGTTTAAACCATTTCATCTCATTGTTAAATTAAAATGCCAGCTTTAGTGCCAAAATGGAAGAGGAAGGAAACATGAACATTTTTAGAGGATTTAGACATAATGCACTAGACCAGTGATGGCTAACCTTTTTGCCATTGTGTGCCAGGAGTGGGGGAGAGGGTGGAAGGCGGGGGATCGCACGCACGTGTGCCCACACCATAATTCTATGTGACCCACATGTGTAACCCTCCCGCTCCCCCACCCCACTCCTGGCACACAATGTCACGGTGGGCCCGGTAGGCCCGTTTTTCTCTCTCCCCAGGCTCCAGAGCCTTTCTAGGAGTTTGGGGAGGGCAAAAACGGCCTTCCCCACCCCCCAGGACGCCCACCGGAGGCTGGAAACGGTCTGTTTGCCAACTTCTGCTCCCACCGAAAGTTGTCCAGAGGGCCTCCAGGGGGGTGGGGAAGGCCGTTTTCACCCTCCCCAAGCTCCTAGAAAGGCTCTGGAGCCTGGGGAGAGAAAAAAACGGGCCTTTCCCACCACCCCCCGAGGTCCTCCGGGGGCAGGAAACGGCCTGTTTCCCTATTTCTGGTGGGCTCAGAAGGCCCGAAAATAAGCTGGCTGGCATACCCATGCGTGCTAGAGCTGAGCTCGTGTGCCCACTGATATGGCTATGTGTGCCACCTGTGGCACACGTACCATAGGTTCGCCGTCACGGCACTAGACTAAGGCCTGTTTATTTCACTTGGGAGTCTGTATAAACACTTGGTAGTGTTAGAAGAAGAAAGACTATTCTTAAGAATATATGGCTCTCCAAAAACTCTAGTGTCTTGCATTAATGAATGTTTACATGTGCTTTATAAATTATTTTTTTAAAACAAATTACTCTAGAAAGCCTATTCTTACATTTTATTTTATGACATGTCCATGTACTTGTGAATACTATTTTCTATACTATTTTAGTGGAGAAAAGTAATACAACTAAAAGAGAAGGATACCACATGAAAAAAATCAGAGGCCAAATAAAAACCAAAAGCATGATTTGTATGTCCATTTCTTATACTAAGTTAGTACTAGAAGAAAAGTCACATGTAAAACCATAACAACCACTAGGCTAACTTCATAGAGTTCATCACTGCTCATTTTTTTATTAATATTATAAAGTGGCTGAATGAAAATTCTGAATTTTCTTATCACATAAACTACTGATATTCTGAAGAAATGGAATTAAAGTATAAAATTCAATTTCTAAAGCAAGTATATTTATACATAATTCAAGAATATCTCTGTTACTGTCAATATAAACAAGAAAAGGAAATAAGGTCCAATACCTGAAAACAAAACTTGCTTAAAGTTCCATAACTAGAAAATGATTTCTCTCAATTTTATGGTATTGTAGCATTACAAGATTTATTCAACTTTTGGAAGAAGAAAAAAAGGGACAGTGACATACATTTGAATGAAAATAAGAACCAGTTATTCTGAATTAAATTAATAAATCTTAATTAGGATTAAATTTTATATGTAAGTTTTATAAATAGAATTTCAAATACTATGCCAAATTTTGAGAATATGTTAGTAACAATAGTTGGAGAAGTTGCTGTTGCAGGATGGCTATGCATAATCTAATGCTGCTTTTCAACATATCTAATAAAATGTTTGCATGTTAATTTGAGTTACCTTTGAATTGTGCTACAATAAATTGGAATACTTTATTCAAATATGCACTGTGCAGTTCTAATAATTTACCTGAAGCAATTGTGAAACTGCAATCTTTTAATCTTAAAAACATTTCTTTCTTTCTACTTTTTTGTAAATGTTATTCCAACTCATCCTGTCAATGCATTATGTTCAAATGTGCATATATACCCTGTTCTGTTTTTAAGCAAGGTGTAAAAATTGTATATAAATAAGAATGTAAATAAAATATTTTTAATTTTCACTATAATTTTTCCATTTTTTGTTCCTTTTCAATTATTAAGTCTGTTTCACATTCTTAAAGTCATATATATTGACTTACTTGTGAAAGTACTCAGCTGAGCCGAAATGCAAATAGAACAGTTTGGACCAGTTGTAAATTTTAACAGTGTAATGAAATTTGAATACTTTAGAGCCTTAATAACTTTGATGGGAAAAGTAAGGAAGCTATACTTTTTTCTTTGAAAGCAATATTTAAAAATGCTTAGCTTTGCCTATTGTCCATTGATAATGCTAAAATTACTGTGTAAAGCATTTAAAAGAATTGTTTCATAAAATGTATAAGCCAATTTACTTTATTTACTAAATTTTTATAGCACCTTTATTGATTGAAGGAATTAACCTTTCTTCAAAGCATAAAATTAGAGGCAACTTTTGCAAGATTGATGTGGCTGTTTTGCAAGCTGCTCACAGATGTCTCACATGATAAATTTATCTGGTGTTGTGTATTGTCAACCTTGCCTTTGGTGTGATGGGGGGTCATACAAATTTGATAAGTAAATAAATGGGTAAGTATGAAAACTCAATGTTTTCCTGGTAGACTGAATGGAAGGGTGGTTGTGCAGGTGTACAGAAACAATTGGAAACCACTTTTGAAGCAGCTGTGTGAATCTTGTGAAACACTTGATGATTTCAGGTGTTTCCTTTATATTAATGCATACTGGGAAACATCTCTTTAGTTACTTTTAGTACTTATCAACCTCTTCCTATTATTTTCCATCTAGATGTCTCAAGTTATTACTTGTAACATATGCATATTGGCTACATCACTTTATTCTTCTCACTTAATATCACATCTTTCTATCAACAGTAACTTGTTTTGTTAGGAATTTTCTGAAGCCAGAGAATTGTGTATATTCATCTTCTGCTATGGTTATGTCTGCAAAAAGAGCAAAAAAAACTATATGGGAAAAAACAATTTCAACTGTTGCTGCAACCATATGATAGAAATGGCGGAGACTCGAACAAAAATACATTTATTTCTGATTAATCTTCCCAAATATCTTCAGTTCGGAGTGATCTGGCCCAATCATAAAGCATTACTGCTTCTTGCTCCCAATCTTCATTAGAAAATTGATTTTCTGGCCCTGGATCTCCAGCTGAATGATCACTCAAAGGACTACTTAAGTCCTAAAAACAAAATATAAAACAGCAAACATAATTTGAAAGTGAAATCTAATGTTATACATTTTAAACTAAATTCTTGTTTTGCAGAGATTTTTAATACAAATGCAGCTATCTATATTGAGCAGGGGTCAAACTCAATTTCATTGAGGGTCGCATCAGGATTGCGTTTGACCTCAGGGGGGTTGGGGGCGTGGCCAGCTCAATGTCACTCATTGAGGCTCTGTTTTTGGCTGTGACAGCCTCCTGCAGCCCTCTGCCAGTGAAAACAAAACTCGGGGAGGCCACACGCAGCCCGCCTGGGCTCTGTTTTCACTGGCAGAGGCACCGTGGGCTGGTCCTTCGCTGTTTTCAGGGTGGGCCCACAGGCCAGATCTAAGCAACCCGTGGGCAGGATCCAGCCCGTGGGTCTTGAGTTTGACATCCCTGATCTTGAGATTTAGAATGTAATTGTAATTTTTCAATATTTCAACCAAAACTAAGCACATTTCTTCTCAGAATTAAGCATTCTTTGAGCAACCTATCCTTGGATAAACAGTATTCTTGGACATAAAATTAATATGCCCACTGCAGCTCTGGAATTAGATTCTAATATCCAAACAAAGTATTAGATTGGAGTGGGGTTTTTTTAGTAAATGAAAACTGTACTGTAAACAGGCACAGTACTGTATGGTCTTCTAACTCCTTTAGCCAGCAGTGATCATAAAAGTATCTTTATGTAACAAAACAGGTTGCATGTATGTTTGTGCACATACGTCTGCTCGCCCCTTGTGTTATAGCTGTTATGCTATAGGTGGTTCACATGATCAGAAGGAAAGATAGGCAATAGTTAGCTTAAAATGGAGCTGTGAGCAATGTTCTTTTTTTTAAATGTTTATTTTATTTTATTTTTATATATACATCAAGATCAATACATGAACAGTGTGGCATCTGGGTATCATTCATTTTGATACAAATAACAATACTGATATCAATATTTATTACATTGGTTAGGCTTATATATTACTAAAATTAATACTCATTTGCATTAAGATATAATCCTTCATTATTTAGTTATTCAGTATTTCAATGTACCATTCTAATGCCAATTACAATATTATTTAAACATGCATAATAATGCCATCTTTCAACCTCTAATCTTTCCATTTGATTATTTTGTTTATTCTATTTAGTCAGGCCATCCTTACTAATCCTAATATAGGATGCAGACAGCTATTATGAAGTACATAATGTTCTCCATACATGTGATATATCTTGGGATACATTTGACTTGGAATCTGAAAAATTATATTTAAAATCATTTTAATTTATAACATAAAAAGAAATGCTGCATAGAACATTGTTAATGTCCTACATTGTTATTATTTCCAAAATGTCTTTGGACCAAATGGGTCCCATAAACCTCCTTAGGAAAAAAAAAAAACATTGCCCCAGCTGAAAATATTTGTTTGAAATTATGGTTACTTTTTCAGGAAAAGGACTTTTGATTTGGGGAGTGTCCTAGGTAGAGACTAGAGGGGAACGAATACAACACAAACATTTCCTTTGTACCTTGTTACATTCTCTTGAAATAGCTGGTAAGCTTTCAAAATGCTAGATAGCAATAGCAATAGCACTTAGACTTAAATACCGCTTCACAGTGCTTTACAGCCCTCTCTAAGCAGTTAAAAGAGTCAGCATCCCTAACAATTTGGGTCCTCATTTTACCCATGGAAGGCTGAGTCAACCTTGAGCCTAGTGAGATTGAAACCGCCAAATTGCAGGCAGCCGGCAGTCAGCAGAAGTAGCCTGAGTACTGCACTCTAACCACTGCACTATCAAGGCTCTTGTACCCACTAGTCACTAGACAGCCTTCTGCCAATGGTCCCCAGCTTTTGGCAAAGATGAAGGGACAGACTCGACATGGTCAACTCCGATGCGATCCAATGCGGACCGAGGGCCATCCCTACTTTAGGGTGGGGCTGGATGCGGCTTCCACTCAACGAGAAGGATCATATCAGGTAGGACCAATGCTCCTTCTCCATTGTAGTTGAGGCAGCATCCAGGAATGGGACATAACAAAGGGTCGTGTCCTTAGGGTGGGCTGCAGCCTGGTCCGAGGTTCCCCCATCTGCATGGACTCTCTGGAGGACCTGCCTACCAAAGGCCACCTCATCAGATGCATAGCTGTCCAGTTTATAGTGCTTGATAAAAGGGGATGGTAAGGACCAAGTAGCTGCACGGCAAACCTCTTCCAGAGAGGCCTGCATTGCCCATGCCACACTTGTGGCCGCAGTCCTTGTGGAGTGTGCCGTTATACTCTTGGGCAATGGAAGGGGCTGTATCTCGTATGATTTGGCGATACACATCCTAATCCAGCGGCCCATGGTCGATGGAGTGACCTTAGTCCCTAAGATGGCAGGCTGAAATGACACAAAAAGTGACTCCGTCTTCTGAAAGGAGGAAGTTCGTTTAATATAAATCTGGAGTGCCCATCTAGCGTGTGCCACTTCCGTTCCAGTGAATGCACTGGATTGGTACAGAAATCTGGTAGGATAAGTTCCTGGGCCCTGTGGAACCACGTATTTACTTTCAGAATGAAAGAACATAAAACCACTCTGTTAGGGTGGAAAACACAGAGGTCTGGTCTGACGGAAAGCACTGCCAACTCTGATATCCACCTGGCTGATGTGATGGCCACCAGGAATGCCACCTTGCAGGTCAGGAAACACAATGTGGCCTCTTTCAGTGGTTTGAATGGGGCCTCGGTCAGCGCCAGCAGTACCTTAGTGAGGTCCCAAGTAGGGTATCGGTGAACCACTGGAGGCTGTAGGTTGGTTGCACCCCTGATGAACCTGCGGATGGCTAAGCCAGGGACTCCAACCCCCTGCAAGTAAGGACTGATGACAAGGCAGCCACCTGACGTCAGATTGTGTTGCGCGAGAGACCAATGTCAAGCCTGAAGAAAATCCAGTATCTGGGGGACAGACACCAAAGTCGGGTCCAAGCGCAACCTGGAGCACCAGGAGCAAAAAGCCTTCCAGGTGACATCATAAAGTCTGTTTGTGGAAGGCCGCCTGAAGGCCTGAATGGTGTCTATTACCTTGGAGGAATAATTGTCATGGCTCAGAGACCTCCGCTCAAGCACCAAGCGGTCAACTGGAGCCATTGTGGGTCTGGGTGGACCAATGCCCCCTGGCTGAGGGAGACTGTCCGGTGGTATCCTCCAAGGGCTGGCCACCGAGAGGGCGACTAAGTCAGCAAATCATGGTCGCCATGGCCAGTGCAGAGCCAGGAGCAAGACCTCCGCCCATTCTGTCAGAATTTTTATTACCCTCAGGATGAGGGAAAGAGGTGGAAAGGCATATAGGAACTCCTGCGGCCAAGCGCTGCGAAGTGCATCAACCTCTTCTGCACCCGGAACCTCAAATCTCGCAAAAAACCTCATCAGCTGGGCGTTGTCTGGAGTGGTGAAGAGATCCATGGCTGGTTGTCCATAGCTCTCTGTCAGCTCCTGAAATAAATTTGGATGCAGACGCCACTCTGCATGATCAATTGTGGCCCTGCTGAGCCAATCTGCCTGCACATTGGTGGCCCCTGCAATGTGTTCTGCCCTCAGGGACAAATGGAGTTTCTCTGCCCAAAGACAGAGTCTTTTAGCTTCTTTCATAAGGGCCTTGGATTGGGTACCCCCTTGTCTGTCAATATGTGCCTTAGTGTCTACATTATCTGTCCAACTCAGCCACGATGTCCTGAACTGTTGTAGAGCCAGATGGACTGGCCTGAGTTCCAGCCAGTTTATATTGTGGGCCAGGTCTGCCTATGACCTCTGGCCCTGGGAGATGTGCTCCCTAGCCAAAGAGACTGGCATCTGTCATCACCATTAGTGACTCCGGTTCCTTGAAAAGGCAGCCTCTAGTAATTGCCTTGCAATCCCACCATATTAGGGAACGGACTATGTCCTGTGTAAGTCTAAACTTGGATGGTAAATTATTCCTGCCTGCCTTTGATAGAGGAGAAGGAACCATTGGAGTGTCCTGGCGTGCCCAAGGCACAATTGAAATGCAGGACACCATCTTCCCCAGGAGTTGCAAAAGCATTGATGGGTACATTCTGGTCCCTCCAGATCCGGCACATCAGTTCCTTTATACTCGCCTGTCACTCCTGAGAGAGAAACACCCTGCACTCCATGTTGTCTATCTCAGCCCCCAAATGCAGCAACCAGTTAGTCGGTGTCAAGTGACTCTTGCTGATATTAACTGAAAACCCATGCTCCTGAAGTACCTGGATGGTGACTCCTAGATCCCTATGCACCTAGGATTCGGAGGGAGACTGAATCAGGATATCATCCAGATAGCACTGGACACACACAGGAACAGCCCGGTGGTGTGCCACCAAGGCAGCTAGCAATTTGGTGAATGCCCTGGGCGCTGACGACAGGCCAAAGGGCAAGGCCCTATACTGATAATGCCGGGCCTTGTAACAGAAACAGTGATACTGTCTATGGTTGTGAGAAATGGGGACATGAAGATAAGCCTCTGTGAGATCAATTGAAGTGAGGAAGTCACCTTCCCTGACACTGTCCAAAATGGACTGAAGTGAATGCATCTTGAACCGCTTGTACACAATGCAGCAGTTCAGTCTTTTGAGGTCCAGAATTGCCCTGTACCCCCCAAAGCTTTTGGAATTACAAAGAGGATGGGTCTCCTACGTTGGGTCTCCAGAACCGGTTGGATTGCTTGGATATCCAAAAGATGTTGGATAGCAGTTTCCATGAGACGCTTGATGCTGTTCCCTGAAACAGAGCAGCTAATGAAAAACCTCAGGGGTGTGGAGAGGAAATCTAAGGAGAGGCCTGACTGGACCGTCTCCAGGACCCATGCATCTGTAGTAATGCCCTCCTGACAAACAATGCCAGGTGTCCCCCAATGGGAGAACCCTTGCTGGAATTATCTTTGGCATCTGAAAGGACGGCTTCCTCCCCTTCAAAAGGGCTGTTTGTGGGGGAATGGCCTATACCTCCCCGCCCTATCTGGCTGTTGTTCCTGCTTCTGCTGGAAAGGGCATTGTGGTCAAGATAGCCCCAATCTGCCTTCTGACCCTGGGAAGGCCTGGTGGCGGAAGTAAGGTGGCGGACGGGAATCTGCCCACTATGAAAAAGATGGAAGGACCTTATGTTTATCGCATGCTTCCACCAGCAGCGGATCCAGAGAGTCTCCAAAAATCTACTATCCAGAGAATGGAGCGAAGGCCAATCTCCACTTGTGCTTGGCATCCGCTTGCCACTGGCGGGGCCACAGGAGTCACCTTGATGTCACATTGGAGACGATGGCCTTTGATGCAAACCTTGCAGTGTTCAGCGTCACATCAGCGGAGAACTCCAGAGCCGCCTGTAACTTGTTCAAGTCCTGGTGGGCCCTGGAATCTCCCATCGGGATCTTATCCTGTAGGTGCTTGAGCCGTATGAGGGAGGCTCAGTTAAAGAAAGAGGCTGATGAGGCAGCCTTAACGGTCCAGGCAGCCACCTGGTGTGTCTTTCTCAAGGCTTGCTCTGACCTCCTATCATCAGGTCTGAGAGCTTCCTTTGGGGCCTCAGGAATCATGGCCTGCACAGCCAGTGCGGCTACAGGAGCATCTACTGAAGGCAACAACAGTGCCTGTGATAATTCAGGCCCTATGTTATACAGCCCCTTGTCCAGGGAACCAGGTTAGGCCCAGTTGCTGGTGCAGTCAACTGGCGCTTTACTATGTCTAGAAATAGATCGGGGGAGGGCACCACTTCCGCCTAGTTGATTGGCTCGGAAAATAAAAAGCCTGTAGAATCAGAGGAACAGGATCCAAAGAGGATGGGGTGAGCGTCATGTTGGTGGATTTTCTTGCTTTGAAAAGCAAGGACTTGAATACAGCAGGCCTGAATAGACCAAACAATGCTGGCTGCTCCACTAGTAACCCCTCATCCTCAGATAAGTCCAGATCTCTGCTTGTCTCATCTCCAGACACTGAAGAACGATGAGAAGGACTGGGGGAATAGAACCCCTGCACTGCAGGAAAATCTCCTGCATCATTGCCCCCTGGGGGAAATGCAGGCAGCAAGGGGCAACCAGAATGCAGGGAAACAGCTCTTTGGCCCTGCTGCAGGCCAGCTGCTATGTCTTTTTTTATGGCCTCCGAAATTATGTCCCCCCATGCTTGCAGGCACCTGCTCTGCTCTGATTCCAGCAGCCATTGGTGTGAAGGTAGCCTCTATGCTTGCTGGTTTGTGTCTGACAGGCTGTTGCCAGGCAGAACTTCTCTGAGAAGCCTGAGAGGCTAAGATTAGCAAAGGCTCCTTGTTGCTAGGCAAACTAGCTCCCAGTTGCTCACTGGCGCCATCTGACGACCATTGCAATTCAGGCCAGCTGTCAAAATCCTCCAGCGGCTCTAACGGCTGCAAGGTAAAAAGGTGGGAACTGGCTTCCCTATCTAGGGCTGTATGAGGTAATTCCCTCTGACATTCTGCCCTTTTAAAGGCTTTTTCGATTTCTGATCGATAGCCTTCTGCCTCCTCACTGCATCTAATTCCGAGTCCTTAGAGACTTTTTTGGAGGCTCTGTGGTGTTTGGGAGGCTTTGCCATGGTTCTCTTGCCCACAGGCCTCTCTCCAAAGGATCCCGCTAAATCTGCCTCCCCAAGGGTCAAAAGAGCCAGATCCAGGCCGCCTGCATCGGTCCCCGCTCTATTGGCGGCAGCCATGGCTTCCTCAGCCATTTTAAACTCAAGCAGCTCACCTGAAATGGCCTGCTGTGATCTAGCTTGGCTAAAAGCTTCGCGCTCCTTTCTGAGCTTGCTTGGAAACCGGGCAGGGACTCTGGTGCCTTTTGAGCCCGAAGGCTTAGGTTGGACTATCTGGGCAGCCACCCGGTGCTGGATGCATGCTCTGACAATCCCGGCCGCTCCTGCTGGCCGGCGCTCCCTCGGCCATCAACAAGCCACTCGCAATAGCCGGAAATAATTTAGCACCAATCGTCGAGTCCAGCGCAGCCCAAGGGTCAGTGGCAATAAGTTGTTCTGCTCGCTGCCCTGCCAGGAACGATCCGTCATCTGGCTTGCTGTTTTTTGAGACACAGCCTTCAGCGGGATCAGGCTAGAAGCCTTTCATGCTGGAAAAGCTGGCTCCACCAGCCAAAGCTGGGAGCAGGCTGACAGTTCAGTTTATTAAAGATGGTAATTTAGAATAGAAGTGAAGAAGCAATCTAAGAATGGGTCAGTGATAATTGGAACTTCCAGTTGGTGAGCTACAGTGACATGGTGCCGAGTGAGTGATCGCTACTCCTCAGCACCATCTGTCACCGCGTTTTGGGGATCCTTCGGGGGCGCAGGACCTGGAGAGCCCCGCGGACAATAGAGGGAGCCGGGTGAGCGAGAAAGCGAACCGCAAACACCTCTCGCAAGACCGGGCGGCTCTGTCAATCTAACACGAGTGAGTCAGCCTTTAATGACCGACCTGAAGCTGTAGCAGCCAGCAACGAGACAGGAGCTAGGAGATTCGGAGGCTGCAGTGCAGAAATTGGAACATACCTTTCCTGCCTAAACCAAAGGGGATATCGGAGAAGGGGCCGGCGTAGTCGGGCGATAAGGGCTCAGCGAGGAAAAGAGCGGCGATTGAGATCAAAGAAGAAGATCTAAAGATGATGGAGCTCGACAAGCCGGCGCGGTGAATGGAAAGACTGGCGTGAGACCCACTGCACAAAAAAGAGGTTTGGCGGGTCAAGCAAGCAAGAAGAAAAAAGAATCCAGAAAAACTCTTCTTTTTTGTTATCTACAGCACTGATCTAGCGGAAAACGAGGCAAGTGGGAGATTTGACTATACCCGACTACAGAGAAGAACAGGAAGCGCAGCCATCACAGTGACTGGACAGAGCAATAACTAGAAAGACTGGCTCAGAGACAATTTAGTACTGAGATCCACCATAGAGCTCAGATTCAGATCTCTGAATTTGGGAAGAAGAAAGGCTCGGAGAAATTGGGAGGCTGAGCAGTAAAGAACAATACACTGTTTCAGAAGAAAAAAAAAAGGAAACTAAGGGGCTTGATATCTGCTCCTTTCCCGATACGCTTTTCTGTAGTAATTTGTCCTTCTATATATTATTACTAATTTTAACAAATATTGTAAATATTTATATCCATCAAACTCTGATCTTTTTCTACTTATAATAGTTATAATTATAATATTTATAAGTTATTTTTGTATATTCTATCATATATATATATATAACTATATTTAATCTTTTAAGCACTCAACTGTATTTACTTATACCGGTAGAACTTATTTATAGTAACCTATTCCATTTATAGTCATATATCATTTTGTATTTGAAATTAATTTTAAAAATTAAGCAAGACATAGGAAATTAAGGGATAGATGACATTCGTATATTCTAGGAAGTAGAGTGATTTAGGATATTAGGAAACGATAGCTATTGTCTGTGCTCAGGGGATCTGAATAAACCTCTTATAAGTATAATCAATTCTTATTAACTAATCATTTATTAGCTGTTAAATTAATTAAGTATAAATAAGTAATTAACTATAATCAATTAATTGACATTACCAATATTGCAATTTAAGTGCTACTTATTTAAGACTCCGACTGGAAGTGTCATAGACTGTTAGACTGAAATTGAGGGAATACTAGACCTTTCCCACACTTGAAAACTAAGAAAAATATTAGTACCCTAAAACAACGGAATTATTGAACAAAAAAGGTGACAACAGTGAATGATAATTTGGAGAAACATTGAGAGAATAATTAGAGATCAAAAAATAATTCTGAGAGAAATGACAAGCATGTCATCAACGATCTTGAAAACTGGAAAAAAAACACCCTCCAATCCCACTATAACCATGACCTTCCCAGCTATGCAGAAATCAACGGAAGGCCTACCCAAAACAGAAAAATCTACAACACCATCACTGCAAACCGTTCAATCATCATTGACGTTAATACAAGAAACTATGATGGCTATGCAGAAGAAAATGTTAAATAACTATTCTGAATTAAAAACAGATATACATGCACTGGACCAAAAGATGAATGAAATTCAAGTCTCAATATTTAATAATGAACAAAGGATCCAGAAGGCGGAGCAAAGAATTGAACAGAATGAGAAAAAACTAGATACGGTAGACCAGACATTGACGATGCAGAACAAGGAATTAGAAGATTCATTAATCCAACTGGAAATGGACAGGGCATCATTTTACTTATGGTTCCAAAATGTCATAGAAGACAAAGAGGAAGATCTGGGAGAAAAAATGGCTGAACTGATAGCGGAAGTGCTCCAACAGAACAAGAAATTATCAGAGAATTGGACGATGTTTATAGGGTACAAACAAACTATGCGAGGAGAAACAGGCTCCCTAGGGAAGTCCACATGAGGTTTGCGAGAAAGAAAGTGAAAAACATCTTGTATAACATGGCGAGAGGGGCAAATTACGTACAGAGGAAAAGAGGTGATTAAAGCAGGTGCCAAGAAGAATGAGGGAGGTAAGAAAGGACCACAGATTCCTAGCTATGCAACTGAATAAAAGGAACATACTATTCAGATGACTCCTGCCAGAAGGGATGCTAATCACCTGGCAGGGGAGGAAAATAAAAATAGATAGTCTGAGTTCAGCACAAGATTTCCTTGACCAGCTAAGAGGGGCGGAAGAAGAACAGAGCAGTAAAGAGGAAATCGAGGCAATTAACCTAGAAGAAGAAACCTCACATAAACGAAACAGTAAGGAAGAAATCGCGGAGGAGAAGAAGATAGAAGAAGCCAAAGGGAAAAAAACAAGACCAGTAAGAGCCGTAAGAACAAACAGGAACTAGGAACCAGACAAGGAAATCAGGAATGAATAATCTAAAACTAATATCAATAAATGTTAACGGATTGAATGATTACAAAAAGAGGAAGTTAACACTCACAAAGTTAGCGAAACAAAATGCAGATATAATCTGCCTACAGGAGGTCCATATAAAAAAGGATGAGGGCGCTTGTCTAGAATACACAAAATACGGCAAAGTATTCACTTCACTAGCAGAGAAAAAAAAGTGGGGGGTAGTAATTTATGTAAAAAAGGGAATAGAAGCTGAATTAAAGTATAACGATACGAAGGGCAGAACTCTTATGATCGAGGTCACTAGAGGTAATTCCAAAATGTTACTAGTGGGCATCTATGCTCCAAACAAAAAACAGGGAGAATACTTCCAAAAACTCCATGAACAATTAGGAAAATTGGCACACAATGAAATTTGCATAATAGGTGACTTCAATGGCATTGTAGATCCGGACAAAGATCATAAAAGTAATAAATCCAACAAAAATAAAAGAACAAATTTTCCAAGAGCATTTTTTGATTTAGCAGACGAATTAAATTTAATTGACATATGGCGAACCTTGCATCCAGACGTTAGACAGTATACATTCTATTCCAACCCGCAAAAGTCATGGTCTAGAATAGACATGGCATGGGTTACCAGGAAGGTGGGATTAGATATAAGGACGGCAGATATTAGCCCAAATATTTGGGCGGACTATAACCCCCTTGAAATAATTTGGAAGAGTATAAAGAGAAAGAAACAACAGAGATGGAGGCTCATTGAATGACAAAGAATGTATAGAAAAACTGGAAGAAGTAAAGCTCTTCTTTGAAGAAAATGAGAACCAAGGAACACCACGAGAAATAGTCTGGGATGCTATGAAGGCCTATTTAAGAGGGGTAGTGATATCCCACAATGCATTCAAAAATAAAGAAAAAAGGAAATCCTTGGAAGATATCCTTAACCATTTAGGAGAAGCGGAAAGGAAGCTCCAGGATAATCCTGGAGACGAAGTAGCAAAACAAAATAGGTTGATGTGGAGACACAAAATGAACATCTTTGACCAAGAGGAATTAGCCCTAAAAATAAAAAGAACAAAACAATATTACTTCGAGAATGCCAACAAGTTGGGAAGGTAGTTGGCCTACAAATTGAAAAAAGAAAACGAAAAAGGGCAAATCCATGTATTAGAAGATGCCAAGGGTAACCTTTTAAATAAAGAAGACAAATTAGAAAGAGCAAGGGAATACTACGAAGCCCTATATAGAGCAATATCTGGCAAACGCCGAGCTCCCACAAATAACGGAGGAAGAGAGGGAAATGCTTAATGGAAAAATAACACTGGAAGAGCTTAAAACAGCCCTCTCCAAAATCAAAAATAACAAAGCACCAGGCCTGGATGGATTCCCAGGGGAAATATACAAAAAAATTGGAAGAAAAAATACAACCAAAATTAGTGGAAATTTTTAATGAGGCCTTGATGAGTGCAAAAATTCCAGATACATGGAGGGAAGCGCATGTCACACTCCTACCAAAAGAAGGTGCCGACCTAAAACAAATTCAAAATTACAGGCCAATATCCCTTCTTAACACTGACTATAAATTGTTCATGAGTATAATGGCCGAGAGACTTAAAAAAATATTAAACACTTGGATACACAAAGATCAAAACGGATTTCTCCCGGGGAGGCAAATTAAGGACAATTTGAGAATTGTATTAAACACTCTGGAGTACTATGAAGAGCATCCCGGAAAGCAGATGGCCCTAATTTTTTTGGACGCCCAAAAGGTGTTTGACAATTTGAATTGGAATTTTATGATCAACCAAATTAGAATAATGGGATTCGGATTAAATTTTGTAAAAATGATAGAAACTATTTATGACAACCAAAGGGCGAGCATTCTAGTGAATGGTGACAGGACAAGAAGGTTTCAGATTAGGAAGGGGGTAAGGCAAGGCTGCCCCCTATTACTGCTATTATTTATTTTGGCCCTAGAAGTCCTATTGCGAAAAATTAGAAAAAATGAAGAAATTAAAGGTCTAAAGATCAGGAAAGAAGTCTACAAAACGCAAGCATTTGTGGATGATGTGGCCCTAATATTAGAAGATCCCTTAGAATCCGGACTAAAAGTATTAGAGGAATTGGGCAAGTACGGAGAGGTGGCAGGCTTTAAATTGAATAAAACTAAAACTAAAATACTAACTAAAAATGTAACTGAAGATCAGAAAAAAGAGATAGAAGAATCGTTGGGATTACAGGTAGTCAAAAAAATAAAATACCTGGGAATTTGGATAACTAAAAGGTGCTCATCCCTAAAGGAAGATAATTATGTTCCCCTAATTAGAAACAAGATTTGGACAGATGGAAGAAAATCAAATTATCATTTTTAGGCAAGATAGCTGCGATCAAGATGAACATCCTTCCCAAAATTTTATTCTTGTATCAAAACATACCAGTGATCCTAGACAAAAAATTTTTTTTAGAACTAAATAAAAACATCAGGAATTTTTATAGGATGGGAAAAAACTGAGGATCTCACTTAAAATTCTACAGGGAAAAAGGAATATGGGAGGTTTTGGACTTCCAGATTGAGAATCGTATTACAGGGCAGCCAAGCTAGTATGGATAAGGGAGTGGGCCATATTGGAAAATAAGAGAATTCTAACCTTAGAAGGCCACGACCTACAGAAGGGGTGGCATGCCTACCTGTGGGACACAGACAAAAAAAAGAAAACTTACTTTCATAGACATAAAATTAGGGAGTCCCTTATCTAAACATGGACTGGAATTAGACAGCGATACTATACAAAAGTCCCCAAATGGCTCTCCACGATGGAGGCCTTGATTTATCCAAACAGGTGGGGAATGGAGAAAATGTGCAGATATAAAGACATATTAGATGGGGGAGGAAACCTTAAATCAATTGACACTCTGAGACACCAAGGTATAAATTTAGTGGACCTACTTACAAGTAAAATCAAGATATCAGAAAGATAAGGAAGATTATGGCTTAGAATTAGGATATAATGGACTAGACAAAATTTTGATGGGATCGGAGAAAAAAGTTTTGGCCAAACTATATAACTATTTATTAGATGAGGACAGAGCTGAAGAGACAGCTAAAAACCAATTGAGAGTATGGGAAAAAAACATAAGACATAGTTTAAATTTTAACGAATGGGAAGAGGCATGGAATAAAAACTATAAATTGACTAGAGCCGCGACATATAAGGAGAATCAGTACAAAATGCTTCACAGGTGGTACTTAGCACCTGCCAGACTAGCTAAGATGTTTCCCAATATGCACCCCAACTGTTGGAAATGTGGCCATGGTCAGGGCATCTTCTTTCATATGTGGTGGACATGCGCCGAAGTGAAAAGATACTGGAACAGAATTTGGAGATGGATACAAGAAATAATTGGAGAAGATATAGAATTGACATCGGAAATATTTCTCCTGGGAATAGTAAAGAAGGGGTATGGAAAGAAAAAGATTCATCTGATAATACCTTGGTAGTACAGTGGTTTAATGCACCCTGTTATTAACACAGCTGCCTGCAATTTCTGCAGGTTCGAATCTTACCAGGCTCAAGGTTGATTCAGCCTTCCATCCTTTCTAAGGTAGGTTAAATGAGGACCCAGTTTGTGGGGGCAATAAGCTGACTTTGTATAAATATACAAAAGTATGAAGGCTATTGCTTAACGCATTGTAAGCCGCCCTGAGTCTCCGGAGAAGGGCGGCATATAAATCAAATTAAAAAATAAATAAATACATATAACCACAGCTGCTAGACTGGCGTATGCACAACTCTGGAAAGAGAAAACCCTGCCACCAGAAGAACTTATAATTAGGAAAATACTGGAGTGCGCAAAGATGAGTAAATTAATGTATGAAATAAACAACGATGAGAACTCAGAGTATTATACTGTGTGGGAAAGGTGGTACGAATGGATGAACAACAGAATTAAAGAGGGAGTATAAGGTACGATAAATAAGTAGTAACAAACTGACTAAGTGACACCAGAGACATTTTATGTATATATGTATAAACACTGCAGATCCGATGTTAATAGAAATGAAATTTTTGTCTTGTATATATATAAAACTTAATAAAGTATACAAAACTGATGTTTGACGACCATCGGTGGTCCCCTACCCTTGGACTTTGTCTCCCCTAATGATTATATGTATTCGGTGTTGGAACTCCTCGCCCTGCTCCCCTCTCGCAGGTTTGGCCCTCCACATTACCGAGGGCCTATCTCGATGACGGACTTTGGAGCCTGGAGAGATGGCATGGACCAAAGAAGTATTTGTGGGGTTTTCTAGGGAAATTTTTTAAGATTTTAAGGGTTCTGGGAGGGAGGGTTGTAATAATCTTTTTAGAGAAACTGGGAAGACGACTATGGGGGATGGGGGGGAAAATCCACCAGGGTCAGAGCCGAGCCCGGCACAGGGTAACGATTCGGGGGGTGCTAGACGAGGGATTGGGAAAGGGATGGGGGACGATACCTATGAGGGTTGTACCATCAGCACGGTAGACGGGAGGGGCAGATATGGCAGGAGCAGGGGACCATATCATGTGTTGGGGGCTCGCACTTGCTGTCTGAGAGCAATTGCTTGCCCCGGTCCCCAAGGCTCCGCTCGGATACTAGGTGGCTTAGATACTCAGGATCTGGGCCTTCGGCTGATGCTATGCAATGCCAGGTCCGTGGTAAACAAGGCCCCCCTCATTCACGATCTTATACAAGAGGGAGGAGCGGACCTGGCGGGTATTACGGAGACCTGGCTGGGCCCGGAGGGCGGCGTCCCTCTGGTTGAAATGTGCCCACCAGGCTTCAGAGCATTCCATCAGCCGAGGGTCCAGGGGAGGGGTGGGGTGGTGGCGGTTATTATTAACGAGGATCTGGGTCCGAGGGAGACCGCTGGGCCTCAGATAGCCGGATGTGAGTCGCTCCTTGTGAGGTGGGGTCGTGGGGTTCAGATGGGCTTGTTGCTTATGTACCTGGCTCCCTGTCGCGTGGCAACAGCCCTACCTGAGCTACTTGACGTGATAGCCACGGTGGCAGTAGATACACCCAGGCTTTTAGTCATGGGTGATTTCAACTTGCCATCCGTTGGTGAAACGTCTGAGGTGGCTCGGGAGTTCATGGCTTCCATGACGGCCATGGACCTGACCCAGCTAGTTCATGGCCCTACTCACAAGGGAGGTTACACTCTGGACTTGATTTTTGTCTCTGGCCAGTGGTTGAGTGGTCTTGTTATAGGGGATATAGACATGGAACCCTTGTCATGGACTGACCATTCACTCCTTCGCCTGGATCTTCAAACTGCTGCCCCCCGCCGCAGGGAGGCGGACCCAATTAGATGGATCTGCCCCAGATGCCTGATGGATCATGATAGGTTCCAGATGGAGCTTGGGCCATTTCCTGAGGATCTAGCACATGACTCGGCCGAGGACCTGGTAGCCGTCTGGGATCGGGCGGCTGGTGGGGCCTTGGACCGAGTCGTGCCTTTGCGGCCTCTGACCCGGTGCCGATCCCGGGCGGCTCCTTGGTTCACTGAGGAGCTGAGGGAAATGAAGCGCCGGAAAAGACACCTGCAGAACGGTTGGAGGGCCAGTCTCGCTGAATCTGATCGAACACTGGTAAGGTCGCATATTAAGGCCTACCTAGTGGCAATAAAGACGGCAAAGTTTAATTACTTTTCCGCCTCTATTGCGTCATCAGGGAATCATCTGGCCGCCCTGTTTAGGGTGACCCGCTCTCTGCTCCATCCGGGAGTGCGGGAGGATCCCTTGGAAGGCAGGGCGGAGGATTTCGGACAATACCTGTATGACAAAATCGCTCAGATCCGGGGGGATTTGGACTCTGACTGGGTAGATCAGGGCAGGGTGACGAGGAATAGTCTTGAGAATGTTATCTGGGAGGAGTTTGATGCTGTGACTTCCGATGATGTGGACAGGATTTTGGGGAGACTTAGTGCGGCCACATTTTTACTGGACCCGTGTCCCTCCTGGATGGTACTGGCTTCCCGGGAGGTTACACGAGGCTGTCTCCAGGGTGTTATCAACGCTTCGTTGAGTGAGGGTCACTTCCCTGCTTCCTTGAAAGAGGCGGTGGTGAGGCCTCTCCTCAAGAAGCCCTTCCTGGACCAGGTAGTATTGGCCAACTACCGTCCTGTCTCCAACGTTCACTTCGTGACGAAGGTTGTTGAGAGTGTGGTTGCACAACAGTTTCCACAATTCCTAGAGGAAACATCTTATCTAGATCCGTTCCAGTCGGGTTTCAGGCATTGGTCGCGTTGGTAGATGATTTCTGGAGGGCTCGAGACAGGGGTTGCTCCTCTGTTCTAGCCCTGTTAGACCTCTCAGCGGCTTTTGATACCATCGACCATGGTATCATGCTGCACCGGTTGGAAGAGTTGGGGATGGGGGGCACTGTGCTACGGTGGTTCTACTCCTTTCTCTCCGACCGGTCGCAGTTTGTGTTGGCAGGGAGGCAGAGGTCGACCTCGAGGCCTCTCATCTTTGGAGTGCCGCAGGGATCGGCCCCCTCGCCCCTTCTGTTCAACATTTATGTGAAGCCGTTGGGCGAGATCATCCATGGCTTCGGGGTGAGATACCACCAGCACGCTGATGACACCCAGCTGTACATCTCCACCCCAGGCCACCCCAATGATGCCCTTGAAGTGATGTCCCAGTGCCTGGAGGCTGTGCGGATCTGGATGGGGAGGAAAAGGTTCAAGCTCAACCCTTCCAAGACTGAGTGGCTGTGGCTCCCGGCATCCCGATATAGTCAGTTGACTCCATCACTGACTATTGGGGGCGAGTCTTTGGCCCCCACAGAAAGGGCTCGCAATCTGGGAGTCCTGCTGGATATGCAGCTGTCCTTGGAGGAACATCTGACGGCTGTAACCAGGGGGACTTTTTGTCAGGTTCGCCTGATTCGCCAGTTGCGGCCCTTTCTTGATCGGGATTCCCTGTGCACAGTCACTCACGCCCTCGTCACCTCTTGCCTTGACTACTGCAACGCTCTCTACATGGGGCTCCCCTTGAAGAGCACCCGAAGGCTCCAACTGGTCCAGAACGCAGCAACGCGGGTAGTGACAGGAGCAGCATGGCGCTCCCATGTAACACCACTCCTGCGCGAGCTGCACTGGCTCCCGGTGGTTTTCTGGGTGCGCTTCAAGTTGTTGGTCATCACCTTTAAAGCGCTCCATGGCATAGGGCCTAGCTATTTTCGAGACCGCCTGTTGCTACCGACGACCTCCCATCGACCCGTGCGCTCCCACAGAGAGGGCCTCCTCAGGGTGCCATCAGCCAAACAATGTAGGCTGGTGACCCCCAGAGGGAAGGCCTTCTCTGTGGGGGCACCTACCCTCTGGAATCAGTTGCCCCCAGAGATAAGGAGAATCCAAGACCTCAGTGCCTTCCGCCATGCCCTTAAAACCCACTTTTACCAGCATGCCGGGCTGGTTTAAGAAGAAATTTGGTTTTAAATTATTGGGGTTTTAAATATGGTTCAGCCAAATTTATCTAACTTGTTTTATTTCTATTTTAAATTTTGTATTTATATGTTTTATTTCATGGCTGTTCACCGCCCTGAGTCCTTCGGGAGTAGGGCGGTATACAAATCTAATAAACAAACAAAATAAACAAATTTTTAAAAGTTTTAAATTGGTTTGTGATTTTTAATTTTTGGGCCAAATTTATATATATTTTAATTGTTTTTTAATATTTGTATTTCATGTTCTTAATTCTGGCTGTACACTGCCCTGAGTCCTCAGGGAGAAGGGCGGTATATAAATTGGAAATAAAATAAAATAAAATAAAATAAAAAACCATGTGTGTCTTTGACCAAGACTGAGTCAAAAGCTGGGGACCATTGGCAGAAGGCGTGTCCTCGCTGCTTTGACAGACTCAGTCTAATTGGCTGATAGACGAGGACAACTGATTCCTGGATGCTGCCTCCACTACAATGGAGAACTGTATAATGGTCAGATCCCATAGATCCAGGGGTGAAATGCTCCCGGATCGGACTGGATCGGGCGATCCAGTAGCGATGATGGCTGGTAGTTCGGAGAACCGGTAGCGATGGCAGCTGGAGGCTCCGCCCACCCGCCCAGAAGTCATTACTTCCTGGTTTTTTGAGCCTCTGCGCATGTGCTTGGGCCAAGAGAGACAGTGGTGGAGGCACTGCATATGCAGCCCCAGGATATCCGTCCTCTCTCCTGGAGCACCACTGCCGCCCCAGAGCTTGCCTTAGCCTCTGCAGCCCACTGGCCCCCCTTGCCCTTCTTCCGAGTGCAGCGCTTCTGCTTGTTGGGCCACTTCCCTGCAGCGCTTCTGCTGGTGCCACCACGCAAGCCTCCCATGAGGAAAAAGAGGAAAAAAGCAAAGCAGCTGGCTGCAGAGCTGCCAGTTTCAGGAAGTGGCCCAACAGGCAGAAGCGACACGCCCAGAAAGCAACATGACTCGCCCACTCACCACCTGATCGCCCTTCACTTTGGGTCGGGGGCTGGGCCCCAGAGACACGCCATTCACCGAAGCCCCGGAGCTGCCGCCTGCCCACCGCCTGCCCCAACCGGGTCGGGGAATGCACCATTCCCCGACTCCAGCCTTGATGCAGAGCCACCGCCCGCTCGCTCTTCGCCACGCAGCGTGTCCTACTCCTTACCTTTCTCCCGCGGCTGGCTGCTAGGGAAGGCAAGCGCCCGAAAGTTACTGGAGCTGCTCTCCTTGAATGTGCTGCCACCATCGCCATCCTGGTCCATGCGCCGGCTACGCAAGTGCTCACCATTTATTTCATTCATTCATCAGTGGCAGGTTGGGTGTGCGCTTGCGCAGCCGGCGCGTGGACCAGGGCAGCGATGGTGGTGGCACATTCAAGAAGGAGAGCAGCTCCGGTAACTTTCAGGTGCTTGCCTTCCCTGGCAGCCAGTCGCGGGAGAAAGGTAAGGAGTATGACATGCCAGTGGCGAAGGACGAGCGGGCGGCAGCTCCACGGCAAGGCTGGAGTCAGGGAATGGTGCATTCCCTGACCCAGCTGAGGCAGGCGGTGAGCAGGCGGCAGCTCCGGGGCTTCAGTGAATGGCACATCTCTGAGCCCCAGCCCCTGACCCAAAGCAAAGGGAGAGCGGGTGGTGAGCGGGCGGCAGAATAGAAATTTAAAATGTTTTCCTACCGGGTTCTGTGGGCGTGGCTTGGGGGGGTCTTGTGACTGAGTGCGCGTGGCTGTGAGTGACATTGAGTTGGCCACGCCCACTTAGTCACAGGACACCCCCCCACCAAGCCATGCCCACAGAACTAGTAGGGAAAAAAATTAGATTTCACCCCTGCATAGATCCCTATCGTGATGCTGCCATTCTTGTGGTGAGGGAGCTTGGGTGCATTCTTTAGTTTGTCCTGTAATCCCTTTCCTTCAATAAAAGTTCCTTTTGAAATGTTGATTGTTTCAAGAGGTTTACTTTCTTGAACGGAGAGGAGAGACACTTACAATAATATAAAGTTATAATATGAAGTTGAATTTGCAGAGAAAGAAGATAATGTATGAAGATGTTGATGTTACTAAAACATCAACCAGGTCTATATAAAACAGTCTTATCACTAGGTAATAAATCCCACTTGAAGTCAGAGTACGTTCTTTTCAAGTAAAGATCAGGATAAGAGATGGAAAGGTTTGTTTTTAAACCTTTGAGGCAAAATGAACTATAGCAAATCCTTGGCCAAATTATGTACTTCACTGGACCACTATGGTTTTGGAAGGTGGAAACTATTTTCTAATAATTTGATTCATAACATGCTCAAACCATATTATCACAAAATTCATTGGCCAGCAAAGCATCCCTCTTAAAAATATGTTTTTTATCAGATTGGATAATAACAGAAAAAAATAGCCACAGCAACTGTTTTATTCTCTTTTTTCAGGTGTTATCTCATACCATATACAAGTATGCCATCCATATACAGTACAATTAAATTATATCCTACCATTTGAACCAGTGGTGGGTTCCTCCCGGTTCCGCCGAGCCAATAGCGGTGACGATATGACGTCACCGAAAAAGGTTCCCACCCACCCCCGCCTCCACCACCCACAAAAATAAATGGGTAGACCAGTGCCTGCAAAAATACATGAGTAGATCAGTGCCTGTAAAATACATGAGTAGATCAGTGCCTGAAAAAATAAATGTGCTTACCTCTTCTTTTGCAGTTTTATAAACTTTCTTCATTTTTGCAATCTTCTGCCTAGCTTGATAAGAGCGGCGTTGTGACATTCTCTGGGCTGCCTTTTGTTCTTGTCTTGATAGGGAGGTAGTTATGAAACCAGGTGACATAGACCTAGAAAAGAACTGGTGTTTTGAACATTATTTTCACAGATCCTACAGTACAAATGCTACTATGGATGTGAAATGTCATTAAATATTAAAATAAATACTGTGAAAACTATTATTTTTGTGCTCTGAAGCAGAGATGTATATAGCAATTGGCTTCAAAATAGTGAGCATGGCCAGATGACTGAAATCCCAGCGCACATAACAAGGGTGTGGCCTCAGTCACAAAATTGCACATGTTTTGAAGATAATTAATGTCACTACAGACACTTCTGGAAGATCATGTTGCTATTTTTTTTATTCCTATTAAGGAACATGTGTGCAAATTTACATTGATATTACTTTCTCATCCCTCACTTCTGGAAAGCAGTGAATTAAGTGACTTAAAGTTTCTAATAGTATCCAAGGCACTATTTTTTCCTAAATGATACTGTGAATTGGTGGATGACATGATTGATGAAAATGAAGAAATGGGAAATAAATGCAAATATCTAAGTATACCTGAAAATCATGGATGCCTTAAAAATAATCTCTGAAGCTCATTTACTATTTAGGTTATTTTTAAATTTAAGATTACATGGCCACCCTATTTGCAAATATTGTATGCAACTTTGGACAACGTACAGCCATAAAACAAATCATAATGTAAAAAATATCATAAATGAAAACCAATAACACAATTGGACATATATTCAACCTCTCAGGATAAAGCCACCTAATATTTTGGTCTGAAAGAATACCTAGGTCTTCAAGGCTTTCTTAAAACCAACATGATTGAGGCCAGTTCAAATATTAAAGGGGAGCTCATTCCATATGGCAGGTGCCACAAATGAAAAGTAATTCTGGTTCTGTCAGAAGGCATTGTTTTAAGGTTAGGGAACTGCAGCACACCCATTCTGTTGGAATGTTTGAGATGCATGCCATTAAGGGCTTTAAAGGTCATGACCCAGTACTTTGAATTGCACTTGGAAGCCTACTGGGAAACAAGGCCCCTCGCAAAGGAGAGAGATCCACTACATTGATGCATTAAGGTGCATCCATAACCCACCAACACTGTTAGATTCTAGAGCACCTCCATCTTCCAGATTTTCTTTAAGGGCAGCCTCATACAATAATCCAAATTACTTGAGAAGTAACTTCAGCCTAAGTGATGTTGAGCAGATTGTCCCAGTTCAAGAATGCTTGCACTACATGTAGTTGTGCCAAGGATTTCCTGTCCATAGTTTCCACTTGCTCATTGAATGGAAGCTATGAGTCCAAGACAACCATCAATACTATGGTTGATGGTATTAGAAGTTGCTGAGAGGTCAAGAAGGATGGATGCATTACTTCCATTTCCTGCCTTCCATAGGCAAGCAACAAATTTCACCAATACTGTCTCATACCATGTCTTGATCTGAATCTAGACTGAAAGGGGAGGGGGATTCTTTGCCTGCTGAATGTATATCTTTTTTTCATAATGACCAAATACAGTTTCTTTCCCTTTTTCCTTCTCTATCCAATTATTGCTTCCCTCTGTCTCACCGCCATCCAAATGTGTTCTCATTCCTTTCCTTCACCTATACTTACTCCATTTGCTGGTGTACTTTTCTCTCTCTCTCTTTTTTTTTTTTTGCTATTCCTGATGGAAGAGGAAGGGGAATGCATGTATGATATGTTTCTATGTGCAATACAGATTTATGTATGAGAGAAAGAACAATTGGTACATGCAGATCAGTATGAATTATTGCTTAAATGGGACTATTTTACAGGAAGTTGTTTTTTTAATGAACAGTTACTAATACAATCATCTCTGCCTTTTGGGGGTTGGATGGTGAGGAATGTAGCTTGCAGCAGATATATAAACATAGACACAAATAGGTATACCAAATATATCACAAGCATACTTTATTTGTATGTCCTCAGTTGATAATGTGGGTTCCTGTATATTACACAAACTTTCTATATCAGGGATGTCAAACTCGCATCATGTTGTCATCATGTGACGTATCACAATTTTTTTCTCCTTCACTAAAATGGAGGTGGGGGTGGCCAGCACATGATGCATCCGGCCCATGGGCCGCAAATTTGACACCCCTGTTATATTCACAATTTTTTCATAACTCCTTTTCATTTGGGAAAGGGAGGGTATTTTAAACATAGGGTCATCTTCCTATGCATACAATATTATGATTAAAACAATTTTCTGCTTTTTTATATCTGCGCATTAGCCTATGGTTTAAATATAATATCTGAAAGGCTGAAAAATATTCTAGAAAAAATCTACTCCACAGACCTGGTATTTTCTGGTAGACCCCCATTCAAATACTAACCTAGTCTAACTCTTTTTAGCTTGAGATCAACCAATGTCAGATCTATGTTATCACATCCACTCTAATATTTATAGTATATTCTCGTAATTAAAATAATGGACAAATGTGCAAACCAAATATTCCTACTGCAACATGTAAAATTGTATTGCCTCCCTTTTGTAGTACTAAGAAGATATTAAGATGGCATTACCATGTTTTCCCGAAAATAAGACCTGGTCTTATTTTCTTTTGGGCCCCGGAATACCACCAATCAGCTGTTCCAGGCTGTGGGGATCACTGTCGCCCATCAGTGCTGCCCATTGCCACTGCCACCTATCGCCACCTCCGCATGCTCCATTTTCAGCCTCCGTGCGTCACGTTTTTGGCAGGGATTGCCGCTGCCACCTATCCCCACCATCTGGAACGGGCCAAAAACGGGATGCATGGAGGCGGCGATAGGTGGCAGCGGCAATGGGCGGTGCCAGCACCGATTGATGGCACCAATCCCCACAGCCTGGAACAGCTGATTGATGGTATTCCAAGAGGCAGATCCAACTGCCAATCAGCTGCTTGTGCTAAATCAGGCTGTGCTGAAGCTCACCAGGCTGTTTGCTGCAAGGAGGCAAATTGCTGGGAGGCAGAAGCTGAAGGGTGGGGCCCGGCAGGTGGGCGGGGCTTCAGCTATATTACAACACACACAGACATTTCCACCCACTTTTTCTGGGGGGGAAGTGCATCTTATAGTCTGAAAAATACGGTATATTGTAGTTACAAATATGACATTTCTCTTGGTATTAATTCTTATCTGTTTTTTAATAAATAAAAGTAAAAGTGAAGAAAGACATTCCAAAGAAAGTTAGCAATCAAATTTGGCGACAATTGACTTTATTTACCTAATTTGACAAACAGCCAGGATTTGAGCACGGCATGTCTCTTCGTTCTGTGGTTTCAGCAACAGAAATGGAAGTTTGGCTCTAAGTCGAGCAGACAGCTTCCCAGAGTATGCATAATCCATGATGTCATACACTATCATTGCTCTAGGCCAATTTTCCAATGTCAGCCTTCTCCAACAATTATGTCTGCCACCATAATATGCTGGAGTTTCATCCATATGACTGGCATACTAGAAAGCCATAAACAAACAATATTTATGAAATGTTAATTATAATCCAATTAAGTTTGGATAGCTGAATTATATATTTATTTTATTCATTTATTAAATTTATATGGCTGCTCATCTCACTTGCATATGATTCTCAGTGGCATATTCTCAGTTAAACATAAATAAAACCATAATCTTCTACCATTAAAAACAATGAAAACCTACATTTAAAATACAATAATAAAAAGACAGAGAATAGACTGGAGCAATATAACCATTTAATAGGCTCTATGAGATCCCAAAGCCTGATGCACATCTATGTTTTAAGGATTCTTCAATAGGCACAAAAATTACATATTGAAAGCATCCCGAAATCCCTCCCCCCAAGGACCCAGGTTGAGTGTCCAATCCACATCTCCCCAAGTTGTCATATGGGGTACTTCTTCAGACGGTCCCCTCTATCTGGTGTGCTGGAATGGTTGACTTTGACAGCTATCAGCTCCCTCTGCAGCTGCTATGAAGACAGTGAGAATTTTCCTCTCTTTTTCGAGATATCTCCACCAGCTCACTTCCCCACCCTCCCAAATATCTGCAATACCTCCCCCCTCCCATTACAATGGAACCGAAAGCAAGCAAGCATCATAGAGGCTGACAGATCCATTGGACAGACAGGGGGTAGCAACAGGGCCAACTGAAACTTTGAAAGTTTGAAAGTTTATTAGATTTCTATACCGCCCTTCTCCCGAAGGACTCAGGGCGGTATACAGCCATATTAAAAACACATAGATTTATAAAATTTAAAACCAATTAAAATTGAATATATAAAATTGACCCTCAATTTAAAAACACACATACACCCATTTAAAATTCATATTAGGCCAGTCCGGCTTGCTGGAACAGAAGGGTCTTAAGGGCGCAGCGAAAAGTACGCAGGTCGGGGCTAAGACGAAGCTCTAGGGGCAGCTCATTCCACAGGGCTGGTGCTCCCACAGAGAAGGCTGGGTGTCGCAAGTCGGCATTGTTTGGCCAACGGCACCCTGAGGAGCCCCTCTCTGTGGGAGCGTATCGGCCAGTGGGAGGTTGTTGATGGCAGAAGGCGGTCTCGTATATATCCCGGTCCTAAGCCATGGACCACTTTAAAGGTGGTGACCAACACCTTGAATCTCACCCAGAAGACCACCGGGAACCAGTGCAGCTCACGCAGGAGGGGTGTTACGTGGGTGCGCCGAGTCGCAGCCATAACCACCCGCGCGGCCGCATTCTGGACCAGTTGGAGCCTCCGAGTGCTCTTCAAGGGGAGTCCCATGTAGAGAGCGTTGCAGTAGTCCAAATGGGATGTGACGAGGGCATGAGTGACCGTGCGCAGGGCATCCCGGACCAGAAAGGGACGCAACTGGTGCATCAGGCGAACCCGATAGAAAGCTCCTCTGGCCACGGCCGTCATGTGATCTTCCAAAGACAGCTGTGCATCCAGGAGAACACCCAAGTTGCGAGCCCTCTCTGAGGGGGCCAGGATCTCACCCCCAATAGTCAGCGATGGAACCAGCTGACTATACCGGGACGCCAGAAGCCATAGCCACTCAGTCTTGGAGGGGTTGAGTTTGAGCCTGTTTCTCCCCATCCAGATCCGCACGGCCTCCAGGCACTGGGACATCACTTTAAGGGCATCATTGGGGTGGTCCGGGGTGGAGATGTACAGCTGAGTATCGTCAGCGTACTGATGGAATCTCACCCCGAAACCACGGATGATCTCGCCCAGCGGCTTCACATAAATGTTGAACAGAAGGGGCGAGAGGACTGACCCCTGTGGCACCCCCATACAAGGCACCGCGAGGTCGACTTATGCCCCCCTGCCAACACAAACTACATACGGTCGGAGAGGAAGGAGAACCACCGCAACACGGTGCCCCCCACTCCTAACCCCTCCAATCGTCGCAGCATGATACCATGGTCGATGGTATCAAAAGCCACTGAGAGATCTAATAGGACCAGGTCAGAGGAGCAACCCCTGTCCCAAGCCCTTCAGAGATCATCAACCAATGCGACCAATGCCATTTCCATGCTGTGCCCTGGCCTGAAGCCCGACTGGAAAGAGTCTAGATAATCAGCTTCATCCAGGTACTGGGGCAGTTGTCGCACCACCACACTCTCAACAACCTTCGCCACAAAGCGAAGGTTGGAGACTGGGCGATACAGCTGGGTCCAGGGAAGGCTTCTTGAGGAGAGGCTTCACCACCGCCTCTTTCAACGAGGGGGGGAAGTAGCCCTCACTCAAAGAAGTGTTAATAATCCCCTGGAGCCAGCCTCGTGTAACCTCCCGGGAGGCCAGCACCAACCAGGAGGGACACGGATCCAATAAACATGTGGCAGCACTAAGCCTCCCCAGAATCCTGTCCACGTCCTCGGAGTCACAGGGTCAAACCCCTCCCAGATAACATTCTCAAGACCCCCCTCCATCACTCCATCTGGATCTACCCAATCAGAGTCCAGACCTTCCCGAATCTGAGTGACTTTGTCATGCAGGAATTGCACAAAATCCTCAGCCCTGCCCTACAAGGGGTCTTCCCTCGCTCCCAGATGAAGGAGGGAGCGGGTCACCCTAAACAGGGCTGCTGGGCGGTTCTCTGCAGATCCGATAAGAGCAGAAAAATAATTAAATTTTGCCGCTTTTATCACCACTAGGTAGATCTTAATATGAGACCTCACCAGTGTTCGGTCAGATTCGGAGCGACTGGCCCTCCAATCACTCTCCAGGCGTCTTTTCTGGCGCTTCATCTCTTTCAGCTCCTCGGAAAACCAGGGAGCCAGTTGAGATCGGTACCGGGTCAGAGGCCGCAAAGGCACGACACGATCCAGAGCTCCGGCGGCTGCCCTATCCCAGGCGACCACCAGCTCTTCAGTTGTGTCATGAGCCAGAGCTTCAGGGAATGGGCCAAGCTCTGTCAGGAACCTATCCAGGTCCATCAGGCGCCTGGGACAGAACCATCTAATCCGTTCTGTCTCCCTGTGGCGAGGTGTAGCGGTTCGAAAGTCCATACGAAGGAGGAAGTGATCTGACCATGACAAGGGCTCGATGACTAAATCCCCTCTTTCCAGATCACTCTGCCACTGACCAGAGACAAAAATCAGGTCCAGAGTGTATCCTCCTCATGTGAGTAGGGCCTTGAACTAATTGGGTCAGGTCCAAGGCCGTCATGGAAGGCAAGAACTCCCGAGCCGCCATAGATGTTTCGCTGACAAATGGCAGGTTGAAATCACCCATAACCATAAGCCTGGGGGTATCAACCGCCACCCCGGCTATCATGTCAGGCAGCTCAGGCAGGGCCGCTGCCACGTAGCAGGGAGCCAAGTACGTAATCAGCAGGCCCATCTGCACCTCACAACCCCACTTCACCAGGAGGGATTCACATCCGGCTATCTGAGGTACAGTGGTCTCCCTCGGACATAGATTTTCTTTAATAATAACTGCCACCCCCCCACCCCTACCCTGAGCCCTCGGCTGATGAAATGCCCGGAAACCTGGTGGGCACATTTCAACCAGGGGCACCCCCCCTTCTGGGCCCAACCAGGTCTCCGTTGTACCCACCACATCCACTCCCCCCTGAATAAGATCATAAATGAGGGGGGGCTTATTTATCACGGATCTGGCGTTGCACAACAACAGCCGAAGGCCCAGGACCTGAGAATCTGTGCTACCTGGGGAACAAGTGAAGCCTTGGGGACCGGAGTGCACAATCGCTCAAAGATAGCGAGAGCGCACTCCCATAACATAATATGGCCCCCTGCTTCCACCATATCTGCCCCTCCCACCCATAGTACAGATCATATGGCCCTCGTAAGATCGAGCTCTAGCCCCCTCCCTGATGTCCAACCCTGCACCCCTAGTGCCGCTGCCCTCTGCCGGACCCGGCCTTGACCCTTGTGGGTTCTCCCCCAATCCCACTCTGGTCACAATTGACCTGCCCGCCACCGATACACTGACTGAACTGCACAGGTCGGAGCGAGTTACCCGACGCCCCGTCTATTTGTGACGCCCTATTTGCGGGACTACATTAGCTAGACAAACCTCGATTGGTCAATGACCTATCTTGGTGGGGAGGGGTGTTGAATATTCATCAGGAAGCTGAAGAGAAGAAGGTTTCCGCCATCCAGGCAGGAAGAATAATTTAAAGTGATTGTTCAATTCGTCTGGCGGCCCCTATAAAAAGGCAAGCCACCCGGCAGACCTTGCTGGAGTTTCCTTGTACATTAAAGAGCTGAAGTCACATTGTTCTCTGCCTCTTCACTCCACCCACTATTTAACAGATAATCCATTTCATTAGGATTCTCTGAAGATATTTTTTTATAAAATGATATATTGATGGTATTTGACTAGGAACAAACTGGCAAAAATGTATACAGGAACTTTTAACAAGTGTTAGAAATATAATCAAATTCCAGGAATATTTTATCACATGTGGTGGTCTTGTGTGTAAATCATACTGGACAAACATAATAATGATAAGGCAGAAAATACTCAAAATGCAAATACTAATTAAATCTGAAGCTTTTCTTTTAGGCATTATGGACAAATCGAAAGAAAAACTGTTTGGAGATCTTATTTCTTTACATGGTAACTGCTGCAAAGATTGTCAATGCCAAATTTTAGAAAGAAAAAGGGTCGGCAACTGTTGAAGAATGGATTTAAAATTGGCAGAGATGGCAAAATTAACTTGATTAGAGACAATGGATTAAACAAGTTCATGGCTTGGGACCAGGTTATGTGAGGGACCGTCTTTTGCCGGTCTCATCGACCCAACTCATCAGAGCAGGAAGGCAGGGAATGCTGCAGGTCCCATCTCCGAGGAAGATACACCTAGCGTGACCCAGAAGAAGGGCCTTCTCCATGGTGGCTCCCTCTCTCTGAAACATCATTCCCCCAGAGATTAGGATGGCCCCCACTCTAATACTCTTCCGGAAGGCGCTGAAGACCTGGTTCTGCCAGCAGGCCTGGGGAATCCAGAGTGGGATAGAGTCCATTAAATGGCTCGTGTGATCTACTTTCTCCGGGACGGGGGGTGGGGAGTGGGGATTTTATTACTACGTTAATTTTTTGATTTTTAATTAGTTTTATTGTTTTTAAATGTGGTTTTTATATTTTGTAAGCCACCTTGAATCGCCATGGGAGAATAGGCGGCGATATAAATTTAATAATAAATAAATAAAATAAATAAATAAATAAGGCATTGCAATTTCCATGTCAGGGACATATTTTTATATAACATAGTATTTTTGGCATATATACTGGTAAATGGAAATATAGTAACTGTTGTAGACCTATTATGCAAGGGGCAGGGGAAATATCAGATACAGTATTTGAGATATATTTTTCAGCATTCAATCAAGATGGACATTTTATGTTGAATATGTTTATGTTTAAACATATATGTTTGTTGTACACACATTTTTATTATTGTTTTTTGTTTGGTTGTTATGTTTGTACTTGTTTTTAATCTGTATTTTAATTTTGTAAAAGCTAAATAAATAAAAAAATATTTTTAAAAAAAGATTCTCACGATCACTTTCTCTATAATCTTTCCTAAGAAAGGAAGCCCAATCGAATCCAAGATTGCTAGATAGCAAGGAGGCTGGTACAGTATTAGAATTCTTGGGGTCTAGGACTTTTCGCCTCGGTCACTTCGCCTTCCCTGTTTCACCTTAAGGTGAAGCCTTTGCGTTATTAGCCACAAACATTTCTCTTCGGCTGACCCGCCCCCAGTCTTTCGCCCCAGCATATTGGCCACGGCCCCTACATCCCAGTCCCTTTGCCAGGGTCCACTTGTCGAAGTACATTTCACGTCGGGCTTTTGGCCTCCCAGGAAAGAGATGAGAACCAGCCCTTGTCTCAGGCACTTTGGACAAAGGGGGGGGGGTTGTCTGTCTTCTTTCTTTCTTTCTCTCCCCTTTCTTTTCTTTTCTTTCTTTTTCTTTCTCCCCCCCCCACTCTTCTCTTCCCATTCGAGGTGATGGATCCCTCATCCTTTACAGCCCCCCCGTCAGCCCACTTGAAACCACCTGTGCTGCACCGGATAAACACACACACACTCATGCTCAGAAGAGGAATCTATCCGGTTTAATCATAGTTTACACGATGGTCAAACAGTAAGCGCTGAAGTTCTTTGGTGAGAAGCAAAGTCGGAGACGGCTGTTTCTCCCGTGCCTCCGGCTTTATAGAACGCCCTTCAAGCGCCCCTCCTTTGCTCTATTACAAATTTAAAGTAACCGCACTGCTTATCCCATTCTGGCTACCTACAGGTCGCCCTTACTTCTGGGTTTTTACTATCTTCTCCTGTCACTGGGATCTGTTTGATGTTGATGGGTTTATTCCCCCACCACCCTTTTTCCTTATACAGTCCATCACCTAATATCACCGTGCCATCCTACATGCTATAACACCCCCTCCACCGTGTGTGTTCTTCCGGGTCTGTTCCATCTCATTCTGGATCTGCACAGATGCTCATGTTCAGTTGTTTCATATTCCCCAGGATATTGTGTCGAGGGGTTGTTTGACACTTGACATGCGCCCCCCCCCACCAGGTCTCCTCCTGGAGGGACACAAAAACAATCTATCAACATCATTAGTTGGAGGCGTGTCTGCCTGGTTTGTTTGGGTATTTCTCATGGAAATGTTTTAGCAAGCGTGGAGCATTTACGTCTTTAGCTTTTACCCATGATGCCTTGGAATCAGGATACCTTTTCCAGCGTACTAAATACCTAATCCTACCATGATATATTTTGGAATCCAGTATCTTTCTGATTTCGTATATGTTTCCTGTTACGGGTCCTGGACGTGTCCCTGTATCCCTTATGTTGGTTGCTGATTTTAGGAGACTTCTGTGGAATACTGGATGTATTCTTTTCAGTAATGGGGGTAGTTTTAATGATACCGTCATGGGATTTATTATTTTGGTGATGGTAAAGGGACCTATATATTTAGGACCCAGTTTTTTACTGGGCATACGTAAATTGATATATTTGTAGAAAGATATACTTTCTCTCCTATCCTAAATGGTGGGTTGTCTCGTCTCCATTTATTTACTTGGGTTTTATATGCCTTAGATGCTTTTTCTAGTGCAGTTTTGATATGTAGCCAACTCTGTTTCACCTTCTCTGTCTATTCTCTTGGATTATGTGGACCTGTCGTTTGTACATCTAGGTCTGGGATGGCTGGGAATTCCTTCCCAGAAACTACTTGGAAAGGTGTATACCCTGTACTGCTGTGCACAGTGTTGTTATATGCTGATTCTGCAAAAGGTAAGAGTTTGTACCAATCCGCTTGTTGGTACGACACATAAGATTGTAGGTATCATTCTACCATGGCGTTGGCCCTTTCAGCTGCTCCGTTGGTGTTTGGATGGAACGCAGAACCCCTGTTCTGTTCCTATTTGTTTTAAGAAATTTCTCCAGAACCGAGTGGTAAATTGGGGACCTCTATCTGAAATTATTTGCTTGGGAGCACCATGAAGACGATATATATGTTGTACAAAAAGTTTCGCTAAACGTCTTGCAGATGGTAGTCCTTTGCAGGGAATAAAATGCGCCTGCTTGGAAAATAAGTCAATGACTGTCCATATTACATTATGTCCTTTGCTATGAGGCAACTCTACAATAAAATCCATGGCAATATCCTCCCAAGGCCTATGTGGGTCAGCCACAGACTGTAATAAACCAAGGGGTTTTCCTGACAACAGTTTGGCTCTTATGTAGACTGGACAACCTTGTACATATGTCTTTATCTGTTTGCTCATATGTGGCCACCAGAACTGTCGACGCACCAAAGTGCATCTCGAGGGGGGTCATGGAATACATACGGGGTTTGGGTAGGGTAACACCAGGTTTTAATTCTATCGCGCAGTCTGTAGGACGGTGGGGTGGAAGGGTTTCGCACTCCTTTTCACTAAAGACCCGCCACAAATCCCTGTATACATGTGGGACCTTCTCTAAACACAGTATCTCCTTCCCCACTGCTCCTGTAGTCTGGTTGTCTTCAGGTGGAGTAGGGCCTACTGCCAACCGCAATTTGCGAAAACCCCCTTCCCACCAGATGGTAGGCTTCCATTTATCTAACCATGATAAGCCTAAAATTATAGGTTCAATCATCTTCTCCACGACTACAAACTGTATTAATTCCTGATGATTCCCAATTCCGAGTGTTACTCGCTGTTACATGACTAGCCAGTTGTCCACCTAGCGTCTAACCATCCATTTGTTCAAAAATGATGGGTTTCTGTAACTTCAAAATGCGAATACCTAAACTGTCTGCTATCGATCTCCGTAACAAGCAACGGGTACAACCAGTATCTACCAAGGCCCCTTGATGTTCTATCCTACCCGTCCTAGGATGGTTCAATGTTACCTGAATAACAAAGGGACGGATAGGATCACATACCATAGGATCTGTTTGTTTTGTATCCTCCTCGGTAAGCTCCTCCTCCACCGGTGTCCGGACGTCAGGGAAACGACCACTCTCGTCACGACCACCGGGCTTACCACTCTTTGATTGACTTGCAATGCGGGAGCGCTCCGATGGTCTGGAGCGTAAGCTCGTCTGTTTGCTGGAACTTGTAGTCGGTACAGCCGGGCCCCGGAGGGGAGGGAGTGGGCAGTCAAGCACCCTATGACCCTCCTGATCACAACGGTAACACCGGAATTGTCGTCGTGAAGAAGCAGCACCTCTTACTCCTGTAGGGGCATAGGTTCGGACACCTCCCCGCCCTACTGGCGGCTTTTCCAACACCTTTCATTGTGGAGCCACGGTGTCACTTCGTGTACAGAACTCCTTCAAACCAACATCTAATTCAATAGCTGCCTTGTACCAGGCTGTTATATAAGGGCCAAGACCCCTATAAACGCAGGCTTGCCGTAGTTCTCTATCCAAACCCATATGGAAATGGTGAACTAACAGGCGTTCAGGCCAGCCCCTCACTCGACCAGCCAACGTACGGAATTCTTTAACATAGTCTTTGGCTGCTCGGCTGCATTGCTTTAAAGAAACTAAATCACCTTCAGCAGCAACCTGGGCACTGGCATCGTCCTCAAACCTGCTCCATAATGCTTCCAGAAACAGGCCTAGATCCGCTAGTTCTCGAGCATGCATAGTATGTAAACTTGCTACCCAGTCAGCTGCCTCGCCCATTAAGACTGTTGTAACAGCCACTACCCTGGCCCATTGAGAAGAATAACAATGTCCGTAGGCATCCATGTAGCTGATTACCTGACTGAGAAACAGAGCTACACGATCTGGGTTCCCAACAAACGTAGCTTGTAAGGGAGGAAAACCCCAGGGTACTTGCGGTATCCATGGTCCTGGAACCCAGGGGCCCGCCGGGTCTCGGCCACGACCAGCCCCCTCCCCAGCCCGAGGACCCCTACGTTCTCGTGACTGTGTTCGTCTAGTAACAGGCTCCCTTTCCCTTTCCTCACGGTGTATATGACTGCGGGGTTGCACTGCACCGCGTAATCCCTCGCCTACCGATGAACCCCCTTCCTGAGAAGCAGACTCTTCTTCCCCTCCACTCCTATATCTGCTGGGGTCTGCCCGCAACTTGGGACTAGCCAAACGCACCCTGGACTCAGAGGTTCCGCCTGCTGACGGTCCAACCTCAGGAAGGGGCATCCCGGAAGCTGGCTTCCCCAAACCTCTCCCTCAACATATCCAACGTAGTCACACCGGGGCCAGTGGAATAACTCCAATCCCCATCTTCTTCTTCTGGCCATTGCCTCTCCCGCCATCCTTGGAATTGCAGGGCCATGGGGGGGTTGTTGACGCCCGAAACCTCAATTTCCCCAGTATAGCGGTACTTTGCCACCAGTTCCCAGACGATGTTTGAACAGCCTCTGTCCCCAATAAGTCCTGGCTTTCTTGCTTGCTTTCTGGCACCGGCAACACCACTCTCTGTTTGGGGCGTACTACTTGTTGTTCGCAACATGCCTCAGGCGCCGCACTCTCCTCTGCCTCCGTCTCTGCCCCCAAGTCCAACACCGAAGCGTCATCCACCGTTCCTTCTGGCATTGCAGCTGCTCCCGTCCTCAGTACCAGGGCTGTGGAGTCGGGAGATAAATGTTCCGACTCTGACTCCGACTCCTCAGGGTTTTTTTGTATTTCCGACTCCAACTCCGAGTCCAGGTACCCAAAATTTCCTCTGACTCCAACTCCACAGCACTGTCAGGGCTATGGAGTCGGGAGATAAATGTTCCGACTCCGACTCCTCAGTTTTTTGTACTTCCGACTCCGACTCCAGGTACCCAAAATTTCCTCCGACTCCGACTCCTCGACTCCGACTCCACAGCACTGCTCAGTACAAGAAAAGAAAAAGCGTCTCCAACTTTCTGTCAGCCCCACTTGGAACCACCTGTGCTGCACCGGATAAACACACACACACTCATGCTCAGAAGAGGAATCTATCTGGTTTAATCATAGCTTACACGATGGTCAAACAGTAAGCGCTGAAGTTCTTTGGTGAGAAGCAAAGTCGGAGACGGCTGTTTCTCCCGTGCCTCCGGCTTTATAGAACGCCCTTCAAGCGCCCCTCCTTTGCTCTATTACAAATTTAAAGTAACCGCACTGCTTATCCCATTCTGGCTACCTACAGGTCGCCCTTACTTCCGGGTTTTTACTATCTTCTCCTGTCACTGGGATCTGTTTGACATTGATGGATTTATTCCCCCTCTTTTTTTCCTTATACCGTCCATCACCTAATATCACCGTGCCATCCTACACGCTATAATACCCCCTCCACCGTGTGTGTTCTTCCGGGTCTGTTCCATCTCATTCTGGATCTGCACAGATGCTCATGTTCAGGTGTTTCATATTCCCCAGGATATTGTGTCGAGGGGTTGTTCGACACTCGACACCCCGCCCCTACCCCACCACTGCGCTGCTCTCAGCAGCCTTGGGAGAGGCTCCGAACTGACAGGCGAGCAGTTTGTGGCGATGCGAACCAGTCCTTGTCTCAGGCACTTTGGTCAAAGGGGGGGGTGTTGTTGGCCCTCCTGAGCCTCCCTCTGAACTGCAGCCCCCGCTCTTCCACTCCCAAAGCCCCCGAGTCCCTGCACCAATTGGCTGGCTGAGAATTGTCCTGGGAGGCCAAAAGCCTGACGCGAAATGTACTTCAACAAATGGGCCCCGGCAAAGGGACTGGGACGTAGGGGCCGTGGCCGATGTGCCGGGGCGAAAGATTGGGGATGGGTTAGCCGAGGATAAAAGTTTGTGGCTAATAACGCAGAGGCGAAAACCTTAAGGTGAAACTGGCAAGGCAAAGAGACGGAGGCGAAAAGTCCCATTCTGGAATTCTTGGGCAACAACCTGCTTTCTTTTTTGGAAGCATTCATCTTAAATTATTAAAAATAACTAGGCAACCCATGACCTGTTGGATCATTGTTTCAGAGATATATCCTTACCAGATTCCTCAATGCCTTCCTCAATGGCAGAACTTCTAATGTACTTCAAAAAGAACGTTGTACTTACCTGAACGTTAGTTCTATGTGCGCTGTGTGAGAGTCCAAGCAATGGGTGTTGTCTGATTGGCCAGAGACTGAGTTGTAATTTGTTTGTTTCATCACACCTCCTCCTTCCTGTTTAGGCTCAGTTTGTTAACGATGGTCTGGATCTGGAGAATGTTGTGGTCTGCCAGCAGCCTGCAGAGCTGGCAGCAGAGTCGGACAGCGATGAGGCTGAGGAAGAACATGGCCTAGTCCTGGAGGCTGGGGAAGGCCCAGATGAGGGCTCTGCGTCGGAGGCAGAGATGGGGCCAGGGCCATTGGGGAGTGATGTGCGGACTTCAGAGCCTCCAGAGGCTGACAGTAGAGAGGCAGAGAAACAGGAGGAGCCTGTTCCTAGTGCATGTATGAGAAGAGCTGCCAGAAGGCAGGAGCAGCTAAAGCAGAGAGGACAACTCAGGAGTAATGGTTGTTTTCCGGCAAAGAGGCCAAGAGCCGTTGCTGGCCTTTTAAGCCTTATGGGAGGGGCCAATCATCTCTTGGCCTCTTTGCCGGAAAACAACCATTGAGAGAATTGCTTCTTGTTTGGTTGTAGTTATTTCTTCTGTTCCTGAACTGTTGCCAAGAAAAGCTTTTGATGGTTTGCCTAATTATCCCAAGGTCAGAGATAAACTAAAGACTAGTGTTTTAAGGACTTTGTTTTCATTTCATTTAGAATACACTGAGAATGATTTAATTCTCAGCTGTTTTAATAAAATCTGTTTTTTGGAACTGTTTTGCATTTAATATCAACTACGTGGGCCTGGGTCACAACAGTTTGTTTTCCGGACTAACGAGGATAATTAGTAACAAACCTCGATCATAATGGATCAGCTCTGTGCCGAAAACACGCAGCTTCAGCAGCAAGTAGCTTTGTTAGCTGCACAGATGGCTCAGCTCCAAGCTCCGGCTTCTCCCCCTCCCCATAGAAGATGTCTTGTAAGAGCCTTGGTGGCGCAGCAGACTCAAGTGCTGTTAAGTAACACCAGCTGCCTGCAATTACTGCAAGTTCAAATCTCACCAGGCTCAAGGTTGACTCAGCCTTCCATCCTTTTGAGGTAGGTAAAATGAGGACCCGGATTGTGGGGGCAATAAGCTGACTTTGTATAAAAAAGAACACTGCTTGGGGGGCCCGAAAGCCCTACTAAGCAGGTATATACAAAAGTATGAAGGCTATTGCTTAACGCATTGTAAACCGCCCTAAGTCTCCGGAGAAGGGAAATCGAAACTATAAACAATAAACAATGTCATGTTGCTGTGCCAGACAAGTTTGACGGCACTCAAGCCATGTTTCCTGCTTTTATGGGACAATGCCAGCTTTTTATCAGCCTGCGAACAGAGGACTTCCCCACTGACTGGGATAAAGTGGGTTTTATACTCAGCCTGCTCTCCGGCTCTGCAGCTCGCTGGGCCACGTCCCTGCTGGTCCAGGCTAGTCCTCTGTTGGGCGATTTCAGGGGGTTTTGTGAGCATCTCCGACTTGTGTATGAGGACCCCATCAAGATGCAGACAGCTACCAGACGACTGAAGACCTTGAAGCAGGGCCAGAAACCGCTGCAGGAATATATCAGTGAGTTTCAGCTGCTTAGCCAGGATTCGGCCTGGAATGAGGCGGCCCTCATGGATGCGTTCCAGGATGGCTTATCAGAGGAGTTGCAGGATGAGCTGGTCCGGGTTGATATCCCTCCAACCCTCAAAGCACTGGTACATCTGTGCCTGAGGATCGACGACCAGTTGCACATAAGGACCATGAATGAGTCCTTATCTTTATGGTGCGGATGTTGGACAGACGCTCTCTGGAGAGGAAGATGAGACAGGTCTGAGTGTCGATTCATGCTCCCAGGTGGACGATGTTGGTGGTGGGAGTCATGTGGCTTTTCTCCCAATTCACGGTAAATGCATGATTTTTAAGGGTTTGAACTGTGACTTGTAAATCTAGACTCGCCTGCGGGGGAGAAGATGACAGGATTAATATGTCATCTAGATAACAGAGCAAACGTACGGGTCTTGTCTGCAAGTGAGCGGCCACTACGTTGAGAAGCTTTGTGAATACTCTGGGCAGCAGTGAAATGTAAAATTTGTTACTACTGGTTCTGTGGGCATGGCTTGGTGGTGGGGGAGTAATGTGACTGGGTGGGCGTGGCCAACTTTTTTTTTTTTAACTTTTCAAAGCATTTTTTCCTAATGCTTTGAAAAGCCTCTCTGCCGATCAGGCAACTCAGCTGGGATAGTCAGAGAGGCTTTTTAAAAAATACCTCTCTGCCGATCAGGCAATTCAGCTGGGATCGTCAGAGAGGCTTTTTAAAAAATACCTCTCTGCCAATCAGGCAATTCAGCTGGGATCGTCAGAGAGGCTTTTTAAAAAATACCTCTCTGCCAATCAGGCAACTCAGCTGGGATCATCAGAGACTTTTCAAAGCATTTTTTTTACCACCTCTTCGGCCAAGAGGTTTCAGAAAAATATGCTTTGAAAAGCCTCTGACGATCCCAGCTGAGCCATGCGATCATCAGAGGCTTTTTTTTTTTACTTTTAAAAGCATTTTTTCATCGGAAAGGTTGTAGAAAAAATGCTTTTAAAAGTAAAAAAAAGAAAAAGCCTCTGATGATCATGCGGCTCAGCTGGGCATGGTGATGGTGGAGGGGCACAGGGATTTTTGGTACCGGTTCTCCGAACTACCCGCCGCCATCGCTACCGGATCGGGCGATCTGGTCCGAACCAGGAGCATTTCACCCCTGCTCTGGGGTGGACCAGAGACCGAAGGGCATACCCCTGTATTGGTAATGCTGTCCGGCACAAGAGAACCGGAGGAATCTCCTGTGAGATGGCCTGATAGGCACATGTAGATAAGCCTCTTGTAGATCTATTGAAGTCAAGAGATCTCCCTGCCTGATGCAACCCAGAATGGTGTGCAGGGGTTGCATTCTGAAGCATTGGTACTTGATGTGTATATTCAGCTTCTTGAGATCCAAGATGGTCCTGCTGCTGCCCGATTTCTTTTGCACCAGAAAGAGTATCGAATAGAAGCCGAACCCCTGATGTTGAAGGTGGACTGGTTCTATAGCCTAGATGGTTAGTAGGTGCTGGATTTCGGCTTCCATCAGAGATCTCTTTGTGAGGTCCCCTGAGACGGAATATTGGACGAACCGTCGAGTGGGTTTGGAACTGAACTCTAGGGTGAGACCTCGCATTATTGTCTGTAAAGCCCAGGCATCGGTGGTTGTGTGTCACCCAGCAGGTTGCAAATCTGCCCAGGCAACCACCAATAGGGCCCTTGTCGTGACTCTCAGCCCCTCTGGAGCCGCCAGTGCTTCACCAGGCATGAAGGAACACACACACACATACACACTCACGATAGAAGCTGCAGTTCAAAACCTGGTTTAATGAAAACAGCTACAGTGACGAACAGTAGGCACTGAGCTGCTTAGCAAAATTAAAGTCGGAGACGCCCAAGCTTCCCGCCCGGCTGGTTTTATAGGGCCTCATTAACTCATTAACCTCATTACCTGTCCCCAGGCAATCTCTCTCAGCTGTTACACTCGAATCTGCCGCTTGGTTTTCCCTTGGTTTACCGTTGGTTGCAGCCCCTTGACGTCAGTCTCCTTTTCATTCTCAATCCCTCAGACGTATGTCCAACCCCCCTTTTCTTGTGTCCCGTCCATCACCCACTATCAGTGTGTATGTTGTCCTAACGCAACACCCCCCTCCACCATGATCCATTGCTGGAGTTTGTTCAGATGTTCTGGATCCTCCAATGGTATTTCCCCCCCCTCCCATGGTCTTCCATGCTGTTAAGGTGTGTGTGGTGTCGAAGGTTATTTGACACTCGACAGTGACAACCATTTGGACCGATGGTAAGGTCGGTAGCCAGCTCCCCAAAAGGGATGTCTATTCTGTGGCTGTCTGGAGCGATCCTGAAAGGAAGGCCTGTACTGCAGCCTGTCCATGGTTGGTAGGAAGGGCCTTTGGTAGGTCAGACTTTGAAACCCCATGTCAGATGCACGAAAGGGCTGTCTGCAGTAAGAATACCCAATTCATCTGTCTGCATGACGGTAGACGTGAGGGAGATGTGACCTTCCTTTTATCTTTACCCTCCACCAAGACAGGGTTTAAGGCTTCCCCGAAGAGGGAGCTGCTCTTGAAGGGGGCTGCTGTTAGTCACCATTTTGTTTTCATGTCGGCCTGCCAGTGCCTCAGCCATAAGAGGCGTCTGGAGGTGACATTAGATGCTAAGGCTCGAGAAGCAAATTTAGCTGATATGAGGGTAGCATCTGCTGAATATTCTGCAGCAGCAATTAGCTTATTTAAGTCCTGATGCAAGCGGGTGTCCTCAAGTGACGCCCTGGATTGCATTTGACGAAGCCAAATTAGGGAAGTTTGAGAAAAAACATTCCGCTGTGACAGAATGAATGGCCCAGGTGGCTGCTTGGTGGGTCTTACAAGAAGCAAGCTCCGCCCTTCAGTCTTCTGTTTTCAGGCCCTCAACTGAATCGGAAGGATGTTAGATGAGGCCAAACTGGCCATCAGAACATCAATGGTTGGAAGTTTGAGGAGATCCTCAAGTTCTTGTTCCACCATATACATTTTCCGATCCATGCCATGCAGAGATGGACCCAGGCTGATTCCACTGCCGCTGTATGACGTCCACAAAGAGTTTAGGGGATGGAACCACCTCTTGCTCTGTGACAGGCTCGGTAAAAAGAAGAGCCATGGAATCTTGAGGGTCCAAGGATCCCTCAGGTTGCCCAATAAGTTCCCCCATATTGGCTATTGTCTTTACCTTGTACAATAGTATTTTAAATAGGTCATGACGAAACAGGCCCATTGCAGGGCTTTATCAGGAATTACCCTTTCATCCTCAGAAAAATTATAATCTAGCACCTCCTCTTCTTCACTGTGAAAGGACATGTCACTTTGCTGCGAAGGTGAAGGAGAACGACAGTCAAGAATGTACTCTCTGTCAGAATGACCCACTGGTGGAATGGCTCTTGGATTCAGATCTGTCACTGGCAGTGGGGCTAAAAAACCCTGTTGCATAAGAGCAGCATCAATGACCTTTGTAACAGTCTGGGCAATCATATTGCACAGGTCTTGTGACAGTGCAGTGCCCTGGCCTTCCTCCAGGCGGAGCCCTGCCACAGTAAGCGTAAAGGTAGCAGAGGCATGGGAACCCCTGTGCTGCTGAGAGGATCCTGGCTCAGGGCTGGCTATGCCCAAGGGAGCATTCATATCTGCTGCCTGCAGTTGCTGGGTGCTAGTGGAGGCAGTGGGAGACCAACCAAACTGACCTGGTTGGGATTCCAGAGCCAGAGGTTCCTTGTTTAATGAATCAATTGTTTCCCTGCTGCAGGCAGATGTGGAAGGTGCTTTGCTAGTCTCTGCCCTTTTCTGGGCCTTATCAAACGGTTTATCTAAGGCACGGTGTCGTCTCATGGCATCCTTATCAGATGCAGATGAAGTTGAGGCTTGAACAGAGGACTGGGATCTAGTAACTGGTACTTTGGATCTAGAATTCCCCTTTTTTGTAACTGGAGCCTCCAAGGCTTGATGCCTGATGGAGGGAGAGGCAGATGCATGAGAAGGAGATCTACTGTGAGACGCCATTTTGAAAACACGAGGTAACTGTGAATCAGCCAAATAAAAAACCTCCTTTGTAAAATCTCTATTAATTGTTGCCAATTGCCTTGAAATCACCTCCGTGGTATACAAAACCCCCAGTATGGAGGACAGTTAATGGCTTCAATCATGCCAAGCCGACACCACGGCTTGAAAGCGGAGTAGAATAAAGGGTGCAGTGGGGAGAGAAATCCAAAATGACACTGAGCCTACACCAAGGCTCAGCGTGAATTCGAATGCAGCCTGCCCAGGGAGCTGGAATCCGAAACCACAGATCCTTGCCAAGCTAACAGAAGCGCAGAGCTGACACCACGGTTCTCCCCGCACTAATCAGCCACTAAAACTCATGATAACAGCTCCGGAACGATCGAGGAGAAGAATAGAGGCTCCACATGCCGCACAGACCTCTCTGCAAGAAAAAACACCACCACGGAGCCTCGTGGCTCAGCTAATTGGCACTTGGCTGGGCGCAGTGCCAGAAACTGCTTCCCAGCTGAAACGAAGCCGTTTGTAAAGAAAACCTTCTGCTGTGCGTTTCTAAAGCAGTCCAAGCAATGGAGATATTCAGAATATGACTCTCTAGGCCAATTGAGTTAACAAACTGAGCCTAAACAAGAAGGAGGAGGCGTGACCAAACAAACAAATTACAACAGTCTCTGGCCAATCAGACAAGGTTATCACCCATTGCTTGGACTCTCTAAGCAGCGCACAGGAGAAGTTCTGAATTCTATGAATTCAGGGAGATATAGAGAGGTACTTGCCTTGGAAGTAGCTCATGCTGAACTGTATAGTACTGTCAAGGATCACCACCATAAATCCTGAACAAATACTTCCACATAGAAAGTGGGCAGAAACACACTCTATTGTAAAGACACTTTCACCTTTGACAAATATTCCTTGCAACAGATCACATATTGCCATTTTTTAATAAACATTTGCATGTCTTAACATTTCTGTTTTCCTACTGTTAGATTTTTACCATTTGTTTTCATGTTGCAAATTCAATCCATGTTCCCCATCAAACAATTCAGTTTTGGTACCTGATATGGTACCAGATGAATTATTCCTTATTGCATCATAGTCTAAAATTTGCTGTAACCTAGTCCATTTTCAGCCAGAAACAAGTTGTCTTTTGTATACATATATCACCAACCATCACATCTCTAATGTTACTATAATTAACATTTATATATTACTATATGAATACATTTAGCAACAAAGGAATTGCCATACATGCTCTTTTTGTTTTCTTATCCAAATTGAATAGCTTTAAACACTTCATTTATTCCTTCTTAGGCTAAACTTTTATCATATACTATTTTTATCAGATTCAGCAAATAAGTTTCTTTCTTTTTTTTTTTTTATTGCAAAAGTTTTACAATTACATTTTCACCCCTTTTTTTACCCCCCCACCTCCCTCCCCAAACTTCCCGTCCTCCCTAACCCTCCCCCCCCAGACTTCCCTATTATGTACTCATAACTAATAACACTGATATATATACCTGAACCCATCCCTCCCCCTATATAATTTTCCCTCTTTATCTCTTTACATTAAGATATTTCTAATACATTGTTTTCAAATAAAAGCTATTTGGTACTTTCTAGTTTGGTATTTGTTCTGAACATATTCTATCCACCTTTTCCATTCCCATTCATAAGTCTCTTGTGAACAATCTTTTAAATATGCTGAAATCTTCGCCATCTCTGCAAAACTGGCCATCTTCAAAGTCCATTCCTCGATAGTAGGCAAAGCTTCATTCTTCCAATATTTACCTATCAACAATCTTGCTGCTGTTATCATATACAATATTAATTTTATTTCACCCCGTGTGAAACCCTTAACTATACCCAATAAAAACAATTGTGGAGAAAAATGAATTTTTTTCTTCAAAACATTCTGCATGACCCACCATATTTTTATCCAAAAAGCCTTAACTTTCCTACAGGTCCACCAAACATGATAATACGTAGCATCCAAACATTCGCATCTCCAACATTTTGGCTGAACATTAGGGTACATACATGACAACTTTTTAGGATCTAAATGCCATCTATAAAACATTTTATAAAAATTTTCCCTCAAATTCTGCGACTGTGTAAATTTAACATTCTGAACCCAAATTTTTTCCCATGTTTCCAACATCACTGGTTCTTCAAAATTTTGTGCCCACTTAATCATGCAATCTTTAACTAATTCCGTTTCTGAATCCCTTTCTAGCAAAACATTATAAAGCCTTTTAATATGCATTGGACCTTTCTCTCTTATATGTCTAACCAATTCTTCCTCATGCAACATAATACCAGTTTTTTGGTCCTCTTTCCATCTCAATTGTAATTGATTATATTGTAACCAGGTTAAATTAATCCCTTCGTCCAACAGTGTCTGCAATGTCTTCAGCTGCCATCTGCCCGCATCTGTAAAAAGAACCTCTTTGTATAAAAACCCCCCGAGTGACATTATATTTGTATTCCACAAGGTATGACCAAGATCCAGCCATAGCGGTATTTTATAATCCCATTTGAGTCGGTGCTTCTTCCAAACTCTCATCAAAGAGTCTCTAAGTATATGACTTTTAAATACTTTATCAACTTTGTCATCATAAAATAGGTAAGCATGCCATCCAAATTCAAGATCAAAACTTTCTGCATTCAATATTCCAGCCTTTTTACTTCCAAACCAATCACTTGTTAAAGTTAAAGCTGCTGCATCATAATATAACTGTAGGTTTGGAAGTTTAAGGCCTCCTCTTTCTGGAACATCTTGCATAATTTTCAATTTCACTCTCGGCTTTTTGTCGTTCCAGACAAACTTATTAAGTCCAGTTTGCCAAACTTTCAGTTGTTTATCACTTTTAAGCACCGGAATCATTTGAAACAAAAACAGAAATCTTGGCAAAATGTTCATCTTAACTGCTGCTATTCTTCCAAGTAAAGACAGTTGCAGCTTTTTCCAAGTCTCCATGTCTTTCTGAACCTCTCGCCACAACACCTCATAGTTATTTTGAAACAATTTCATGTTTGATTCTGCAACCTGAACTCCAAGATATTTTACCTTAGGTACAATTTCAAAACCTGCCCTCCTTTCAAGCTCATGTTTGCGATCTTGTGTCATATTTTTGACTATCATTTTAGTCTTTTTTGAATTCACTCTAAAACCTGAAACTCTACCATAGTCTTGTATAATGTCGTTCATCAGGATTGTTGATTCCATTGGTTGTGATAGGGTAACCACCAGATCATCTGCAAATGCCTTTATTCTATAATCCTCTTGCCTTATCATTATGCCTTTCAAAATTTTTGAGTCCCGTATTGTATTTAGCAAGACTTCCAATGTTAAAATAAATAAAAGTGGGGACAACGGACATCCCTGTCTTGTTCCTTTTTCAATTTTAAACTCTGTCGTCAAACTTCCATTAATAATAATCTGTGCTTTTTGCTCTTGATAAATTGCTGAGATCGCCTGTATAAATTGGTCCCCAAAGCCCATCTTTTTTAAAGTCTTTAGTAGAAAATTCCAATCCACTCTATCAAAGGCCTTCTCCGCATCCAAAAAAACCAGCACTGCAGAAATCTGTTTATTCTTGTCAAGATATTCCAATAAGTCTATTACTTGCCTTACATTGTCCTTCATATATCTGCCCTCAATAAATCCCGCTTGGTCCGCATGAATCACCTTTTGGATTACTGGCATCAACCTGTTGGCTAATACCTTCGCATAAATTTTATAGTCTGTGTTCAAAAGAGATATTGGTCTGTAGTTCTCTGGTTTTTTAGGACCAACTTGTTCTTTTGGTATCAAAGATATATAAGCAGTTGTCCAAGATGGGGGTATTTTGCCCCCTTGTTGAATATTGCAAAATAAGTCTCTAAGTTGTCCCACCATTTCAGCTTGTAAAGTTTTGTAATACACTGCGGTCAAACCATCCGTGCCAGGAGCTTTGGCTGTTTTTAGCTGTTTAATTGCTGCTGTTATCTCCTCCTCTGTTATAGGATAATTCATTCTTTCCTTTTGTTGATCAGTAATTTTTGTAACTCTCTTATCCTTTAAATATTTTTCTATAAGTCCATTCTGCACCTCTTCTTTGGCATATAGTTTAGTATAATAATCCACAAAAGCTTCTTTAATTAGTTTTTGTTGAAAGATTTCTTTCCCTCCAATATCAATACTATCAATAGTCCGTATACTTTGTTTTTTCCTCAATGTGTAAGCCAACCATCTGCCCGGTTTGTTAGCGTTGCAAAATGTATTATGCTTCGCGTATTGTAAACTTGTTGCAACTTGTTCCGCCATAAGCATTTGAAATTGGTCTTTCAAAAGTTTTATAGCACTTCGTATTCTTTCATCTGTTGGGTTTTTAATAAGTAACTGTTCTTTATTCTTTATTTCCATTTCCAACTCAAATCTTTTCTTTTGTCGGAACAGTCTATGTTTAGAATTCATGTAGATGAGTACCCCTCTCATATAAGCTTTACTTGCATCCCAAACAATTTCAATTGGGGTACCTTTATTCAAATTTATTTCAAAAAATTCTTTCAAATGCTTTTTAAGTTCTATTGTATTTTTTTCATATCTAAACAAGTTCTCATTTAATCTCCAAGAACGTCTCTCAACCTTATCCATCTCAATTTCTATCCATACAGGGCTATGGTCAGTCAGAGTTCTTGGAAAAATCTTTGTTCTTTTTGTCTTAACAAGTAAATCATTTGACAACAGGATAAAATCAATCCTAGAAAAAGATCTATGTCTATCCGAAAAAAAAGTGTAGTCCAATTCATTTGGATTATGTATTCTCCAAACATCTTTTAATTCCATATCTTCTTTCATATCAAAAAAAGTCTGTGGTAGTCTAATTCTAGACTTTGCCAAGCTCTTTTTATCTAGTTTAGAATCAATTACTCCATTCCAGTCTCCCATAATTAAAATAGATCTATAGTCCCATTGCAATATTTTAGTATGTAACATCTTATAAAAATAATCCTGTTGTTGGTTGGGAGCATAAATTCCAATCAAAAGAATTTGACCATTTGCTGTGAGCAATTCAATTGCTACAAACCTACCATCTTGATCTGCTTCTATAACTTTCGCTGTTAATTTTTTATTTACATAAATAACCACACCATTCTTTTTCTGCGAAGTTGAAGATATATAATGTGCTCCTAGTTTTGAGTTTATCAAATATTTTTGATCTTGAGTTGTGATATGCGTTTCTTGTAAACATATTATATCATTATTAAATTGTTTCAAATATGTAAATAATTTCTTCCTTTTCTGTGCTGAATTCAACCCATTGACATTCCAAGATAGACACTTAAAGGTCATCAGCCTCTTTCTGGAGCACAGAGCAAAATATTTGAAGTTCATCCGAGAGCTTCGATCTCGCTCCTCCCATAGCTCCACTCTCTTGTACGGTACTCTTAACTGCCTTCTTGTCTTGTCTTTCCTGTTGTTGTTGTTGCTTTTGTTTAAGTAGCTTGGATTGGGCTCTAGTTATACGTTGATCTTTAACTTCTGTCAACTGAATCAAATCCAAAATTGGAGAAGAATCCAACAAGGGCTCACTCAGAAAGCCTCCTTCTGCACCTTGCACATTTTCTAATTCCTGTTTAGACTGTTCTTTCAATTGCCTCTCTTCACTCTCCTTAATCTCCAAAGCTGTAGATGTACGTGGAGATGGTGTTCTTTCCTTAAGAATAGTACTGTAAAAGTGTTGTGCCTTCTCCACGGTATTCAACCGATATCCTTCTCCCTTATATCTAAAAATTATCCCAGCTGGTGCGTCCCACCGGAAGGGTATCTGTAAATTTCTCAATTCCTTAACAAGAAAACCAAATTCTTTTCTAGCTTTCAGCATTTTAGGAGGTAATTCTTTAAAAATTTCAAGTCGTGAGCCCCCCACTTGTACAGAAGTGTGAAAAGATTTTTGCAGGATATCATTTCTAATTTCTCTCTCAGTAAAGTATATGACCACATCTCTAGGCAATTGTCTTTGTCTGGCCACCCAAGAGTTCACTCTGTAAATTTTATCTATTTTATGAAATACCAAATCAGGATTAGCTTGTAAAATCTTAGCCAAGGCTTCAGAGCAAACCTGTCTCAAATCCTGTCTCTCCTCCTCTCGAATTCCCCGAAGCCGTATGGCAAATTCCATCGCCCGGAATTGTATCATAACAATCTCATCTTCAATTCTCTGCATTTTATTGTCAACTTCATCAATTTTATAATCATTGTCTTTCATTTTAACATTAACTTCTGATTTAAATTCTTCAACTTTAAAGTCAACTTTCCCAATAAATTCTGCCAGGCCAGACGCCACTTCTGATATTTTTTTGGTCACCTTATTTTGATTCTGTTTCACCATGTCTTTAACTTCATTAATTTCCTGCATAAATTCCTGATGTGATTTTTGAAGTTTATCATCTATCTCCTGTTGACATTTTTGAAATTTGTCATCCAGAGTTTTAGAAATAAATTCTTTTAAATCTCCCACATCAAATTCTTTTTTCTGAGTTTGTAGCTGTTGAGCAGGGGGAAGTTGCGTTTGATGTTTGTGTGTGGGGGATCCCCCCCCTAATGCCTTCCCTTCCTGCTTCTTTGAAGCCATCCTGGCTCGTGATCTAGTTTTTCTAAAGAGGGAGGTTCCTTTTCCTTTCCCTCCAGCACAAAGACTTCTAAAAAAGTCCCCCAGATTTGATCAAACAAGGGTTAAAATAAAGCAAAGTCCAATATTAAAAAGGGAAAAAATTTCCCAGTTATTTCTCTTATAACAAGCAAGGCAGCTTAGTAGCAACTTGGAAACTTTGTAGCAAAACAAAATAACTTCACCAATCCACACTCGCTGGCTCGTTAACTCTGAAGCTAGGCGCCATGTTTTTTCAAAGCACTTTCACTCATTCGCATTTTCTCAGATTGAAAAGTCAACAAAGTGCTAATACTTGCGTTTCCAAATTTCAGGGTTCAGGTAGTTTCGCTGTTTATTAAAGCTGGTTCTTTCGCTTTAAGTTTCCTGCAGCCGGCTTGTTCTGCAGAAGCAGAATCGTCCCACGCCGCCCGGAGTCTCAGCAGGTTGGAAGGGAGCCGCGCCTGTTTCCTCCCCAGAAACGATTCCCTGGGGGGTTACAGGGGCTCGACCTGTGCCCTGCTATCTCTCCTCCAACAATCCTCAGGATTTTGAAGTTTTCGAGCCGCTTCTCGATCGCGAAGCGGCTCTACAGGTGGCGGGGCTGGCGGAGCTTCAAAGAGCGCCGCCGTCGCCGAAGACAAGGAAACCGGAAATAAGCAAATAAGTTTCTGTCATACTGTATAAAATATTCCAAAATGCTATTCTAGTCATTTTATGATGCACTTTCTCTAAATCGAGAAATGTGTGATAAAAACATTCATAGTCAAGAGACAGAACTATAAATATTGACCTTCATTATTTTCATCATGCCTTTACTCAGTTAACTATTTCAAATAATGCTTTCTAGTAAAATAAGAGAGAGGTTGCTTCAGAGACTTGGTGCAAGTTGGATAGGTACAGGGAAGGCACAGTGCAGGTTAGTGATGTTGCATGTGAGTGCATGAGTTGCAAGTGTGGCACGAATGTAAAAGGGCTGAGGGAAGGTGCATGAGAATTTACTCCATCAACTTCCGACCTTTCTTGCTGGCTTCCCCATTAATTTTCTGGGGAAGGCAACAGAGAAGGCAATCACTAATTGTGGGGTGCTTGGCAATTGGTCATAAGTGTGAATGGGTTGCCAAACAATCAGATCCATATCATGTGACCAGAGGGATGCTGAGACAGCCTGAACTCTGAGCACCAGTTGTAACTACTATTGGAACGATAGCTGACCAAATGGCTATAGGTCAAGGACTACTTATAATGAGATGGATTGAGAGTATGACAACTACTGGTGATTATTTTATTTATTTATTTTATTTTATTTTATTTTATTTTATTTTATTTTATTATTTTATTTTATTTTATTTATTTTATTTATTTATTATTTTATTTTATTTTATTTTATTTTATTTTATTTTATTTTTTATTTTATTATTTTATTTTATTTTATTTTATTTTTTTATTTTATTTTATTTTATTTTATTTTATTATTTTATTTTATTTTATTTTATTTTATTATTTTATTTTATTTATTTTATTTTATTTTATTTTATTTTATTATTTTTTATTTATTTTATTTTATTTTATTTTATTTTATTTTATTTTATTATTTTATTATTATTTTATTTTATTTTATTTTATTTTATTTTATTATTTTATTTTATTTATTTATTTATTTATTTATTTATTTATTTATTTATTTATTTATTTATTTATTTATTTATTTTATTTTATTTTATTTTATTTTATTTTATTATTTTATTTTATTTTATTTTATTTTATTTTATTTTATTTATTGGATTTGTATGCCGCCCTTCTCCCAAAGGACTCAGGGTGGCTCACAACAATAAGAAATAGAAAATACAAAAGTTAAAAGACAAATTAAAGCAGAATATCCAATAAATAACGTTAAACGTGGGAATACAAATTCAAATTTAAGATTTAAGAATTTAAAAAGCTACAAAATCAGTTTAGAGTCAACCCAGGCCCACCCCTTGGAAGAGCCAGGTCTTCAAGGCCCGGCGGAAGGTTCGGAGGTCGGGGATTATCCGGAGCTCCAGGGGTAACATATTCCAGAGGGTAGGAGCTCCCACAGAGAAGGCTCTCCACCCTGATTCTTGACTTACAAATATTATACGGACAAGTAAATTTGTCATTATGTGGTAATTTGTCATTAATTGAGGCATCACATGACCACATTCAATTTTATGTACTTTTTTACCATGCTTATTATAAACAAATCAGACAGACATTAATCAAATCATATGGTACCCCACTGACTTTTCTTGTTGGAAACTGGCTGGGAAAGTCATAAATAGTGATCACATGAACCCAGGATGCTGCAACCATCATAAATTCAATACCTGAATTTTGATCATGTGACCACAGGGAATCTGTGGTAGTCATAAGTGTGAAGACTGGTCGTAAATCACTTTTTCAGTATTGTAACTTTGAATGGTTGCTAAATAATTGGTGATAAGTCAAAGGCTATCTGTATTTTCAAATCTCTAAAGAGTTGTCAAAGAATATCAGGGCCTGTTTTCTATGGTATTGTCCCAGAATGTAAGATACGAAGTGATGATTTTAAGTTACAGGAAGTAGATTTTGATTCAATATTAGGAAAAAACTTCTTAATAGCAAGAGCAGTTTAATAGTTGCTACAGGTCCTTTCAACAGAACCATTCAAGAATTATGTATTGAAAATGCTTTTAATTTGGATTCTAAGAGGATTGGATTTGACTGAATGGAACTTTAGTATTTTTTTATTATATAATTCCATGTGATTGATAAATCTAAACACTGCTTACTTGCATGTAATCTCTTATTGTAGCAATATCTATTTCATCTGTTATTCCATGCCTTTTATTCTGAAGTTCATCTTGAAGAATCTGATTATAATACATCCGATATCCCATTAATTTGCAAGCATCAACAGCTGCCTAGAAAATATTAGAAAATATAAGGTAAAAAAGTGATAATATTTCACTAAGAATGAGTTCAGATGCTTAATGGAAAATATTCTTATTCCTACAATAAAAGGACATTTCCTCTTCCCTCACAAATCTACCCCAACATCTAATTTAACACATCATGGGAAACCAATATATTGAAAACTTGATAACTCAATGTTCTCCCCCATACCATTTCTGGGGTGGGGGAGAGGGACAGAATTGGATAAAATATGGTGACCATTTAAATCCTGCCCATTTAAATTCCCATTTGGCTGTTTGTGAAAACCTTTCTTTTTATTATTTTCAAACTATGGAATGAAATTCTTTGTAAATTGTATTCAACTTGCACTTCTCTGCCTTCAGAAGAGCAACCAAGACACAGCATATTTTAACTGTTACCATATTTCACCATATTTTAACTGATAGTTATTTTTAATGTTTGTTTCTATATTTCAATATTTTAAGCATTGTTATTGATACTAAGCAATATTTTTAAAATAATTACTGAGCAGAAAAGCATAATATAAATCAATTAAGTAGTTTGAGGAATAAATAAATGCTTTTTTTTACTATCAAGGTTTACATTACTAAGATAGTTATTTACTAAGCAATATCTTAGCACTGCTGCTTTAGTTGGATCTCCATATTTATGTATTTTGTTGTGGTAGTGTGAAATTTATTATACTAATCTTTTACATCAATGTTTCTCAACCTTGGCAACTTGAAGATGTGTGGACTTCAACTCCCAGAATTCCCTAGCCACAGATCTTCAAGTTGTCAAGGTTGAGAAACACTTATTTTACATACAGGCCTGAAATCATGCCTGTGCCGCCATTTCCTCCTCCTCCACTCTTGGCTTCCTCTCACCAGTGCCAGATGGAGGACTTGTTGAGCTGCTTATGCTCAGGTGGCTGGTAAAACTGTCACAAAAATGGCTGTTAGAGGAGGTGGTGAGCACTCTCTCCCTCTGTCTCCCAGACTGGATGAATGTATTTTCATTTTGGGATTTCAGGCCACATGATTTTAGGTTTCAGGCCACATCTGAAGTGTATGTAGATACACACACATAAAAGCATCTGGGACTATTTGAGCAGGAGTACAGATTTTTGTGGAATTTCACATATTTTGTAGGAAACATTGACATTTAACCCTTGAGAATTCAGATCCAACTATATTCCTAAAATAACTATTTCTTTCTTTCACCCTCAAGAACCACCTGTTAAAAAGAGTTTTAACAGATATATTAAAAGGTAAAGGCATCCTCAAATCATATTTGATTAAATATTAAATAATGCTTAAATTTGCAAGTTATGACAAGTATGTTACATGTCTACTCTAGCTGAAATAACATATGATAGATATTAAATGTGCAAAAAAGTTTGGATAAATAGAAAATAATCAAAACCAACAGTAGATTACCTTACTTTCTGATGTTATTACTCTTTTCCCACTGATATATTGGTTGTTTTTGGTTCTTGATTTACAAAATATTTTAAATATAATAAAAGGGGGGAAATCAGATCCAGCAAATCTGAAGGGAGGAAATATCAAAAATAAGTAACTATTTTTATGGAAAAATTATTTTTTATGTTCTGCCTTAGAAGTCATAACTCATTTAAGTGTTTCCTATTCAAACAATAAGATTCATAATTATTTTAAACATTTTTATATGGCTGTAAATTAAGGCAACCAAAACAACTACATTTCTGATTTAAGCACAATGTAGAAATAAATGAGCCTGTTTTCCTTATCATAATCTGAGTCAGCATAGGTATTTTATGCAAAAATTCCTTTTGGTAATTGACTCTATTGCAGTAAATATTTTCCTGTTATGAAGAGAAACAATTTCCATTTGTCCACATCCAATTCCTAAGATCATTTAATGAATGTCTCCCTTTCTGAATTACAACTGTATAGAAAATTCTAAAAAATCTCTCAGCCATCATAATAAAAACCAATTCTGAATGTACAGTATAACTCTTGCTTCATCTTTCTTATCAATAAGTAATCAGTTTAATCAGATCAACATATGTATGTTAAAGGCTAGATGGTCACAGAAATTACTGAATAGAAACTATATTTCAGACTTCCCATTTGTAAATCTGAATGCTTTCCTGTGGCATAAATAAATACTTTTTGAAAACAGATTAAAGAACAAAGTATTTATCTCTCTTCACATTTCTTATTTTGCTATTAATCTGGTTTCTACATTTCTCCTTAATCACAATCTGATCTATCCACTATGTTTGAACAATATGGTAAACAAAATCACAATTGGCTTGGTAGTGTAGAATATAGCGGCTGTCTCCCTAATCCTGTTTGACTCTACTGCCTATAAAATATGAATGGGTGTTTAAAAAGCACTGATTCCTTCTCTGTATACAAAAACATTGTCATATTGACAAAAGTAATCTCATACATAGAAACAAGGAAAATAAAAATACTAATTTTACCTGAATCGGACTTTATATTGAATAGTAGGTTCTTTAAGAAGTTCAGCTTCTAAAGGATTCACTCTTTTTAAAATATCATAGCTAATGCAATACTCCTGAAAGAAATACAGTATTTAACCAACAGATTTGCAACATTCTATATTTACAGAAATGTTATAATCACTGCGTATACAAATTGAGGTTAGTAAGAGAAACAGAGAGGCAACAGTATGCTTAAAATAGCCCAAGATTTAGAAACTGAAATATTTGGAGAAATATTTGAACAAGCAAATAGCTCAATGAGCCCTTGGCATACTCAGTATTTATACAGTTTTGAATATCACTGGGGTGAGGATGTGGGAAAGAGAGGATGTGGGAAAGAGATATGGAAAATCCTGAAAGAAATCATATTATATCACTATTTGGAGGAATACTGAATAACATGATCCACACTACAATATTACAGCCCTGGTTTTCAAATTTTTCACTCAGAAAAAAGAATATCTGCTTTTCAATAAACTGTAATTAGAATTGTAAGATTCCAGAAGTTTCCCCAAGCCACTGAGATGCCAAAGAGAGTGAGACTCCAGATGAGGCTTGCAAAAAATATCAGCTTTTATTTATGGCTATAGCAAAAGCTGGTGACAAACTATATTCAGAACATACAAACAAAATGCACGTAAGGAATAGTCACACCCTACGAGAGTGGCTCAGAGTATTATATACATTTTACGCTGATAGAAACAACGTTTACCCAATCAGAGACAAAGGTTCGTTACCAACGTGATCTTTAAAGCGTTCTTTGTTCAGGTCCCTGTCTCTGTCTACCTTATCTATGGAGTATTCCTATAGCCTTGTGTAGGGGTGGTTCCCCCTCCCCCTTGGCCAAGTTGTTTATTCAGCAGAATGCTTTCAGGATTCAGAATTTATGAGACAGGAAAACTCCCTACTCTGGTTCCTTTATCTATGGAGCCTGATATTCCTGGGTAACAATTTCTTCTTTATTTTCAAGGATGTGCCTAGCTTTGAAGCCAAGAATAGAAGCAAGACACAGCAGCTAGATAACAATCTTTGCACTAATGCCAACCAGTATTAAGGTTACAATTTACTAAGCTAGAATTAATTCCTAACAACTAATTTCTGACAGTATACAATAATATAAGCAAAAGCCAATAACAAAGCTTAATTCCTAATAAATTATTTCTAGCAGTATATCATATCAAAAGCAAACAGCAAATATTGGTTTAATCAGCAACAATTATATAGTAGCATAAGCAATTCATAAAAGCAAATAGCCAATATTAGATTCATATACTCCTTCAGAATATTGAGATATTTATTGGCACTAGATTTAAGACTACCAAATCATCCCATCTTTAGGCAAACTAACAGTAATTGAAACATTATAAGATAATGCTGTTCAACTCTAAAAACAAATTTTGCAATATATTATTTGTAATTACTACAAATGTAAGACAGAGATAGGTGGCCATGGCTGCACTATTTTCAATGGAAAAAAAGGCACAGTGAGACAATGAGGCAAAAAAAACTAAATATATTATACATATAAGAAAGAACGAGGCTTTAAAAAAACTTGGGGATATTTTATTTTTTTATACTATATAAAATTAATTTAGAATATGTACTATAATTTAAATGCTTCCTGTTTTAATTGTTGGGAAACAGAATAATTAGTTTCTTACTGCCAATAAATGATCAGCTCACTGATGAAAGTAAATCTTTACTTTCCCATTACTAATGACAGAAACCCTCTCAAAATTTGTAGTGGGTTGCTGAAAGAAAAGAATGAGAAACTGTGGTATATACAAAGAAAAGCAACTGGTGTTACTATCAAGCCATAAACCCTAGCTAATATACTGAATATGTATGTATAGCTTGCAGGTCTGTATCCCTGGGGAGCATATATTGCAAAGGTGCAATACTGCACTCTAATGTATTTTGAATGGTGACAGTTAAAACTCAGATATGGATCTGTTTTATTTTTAAAAATTATCCTTTCCTTTTGCTTGTTGTCTCTGAATCTGCAATGCAAATTTTTTAATATATCTTTGAAATCCATTGAGCTATTAATTTAGCTCAAATATCTCTGTTTAGGAGGGGAGGTTTTGAAAAATTCCCATCCCAGAATGTCATGTTTTTTATGGATCTTAACCTATTGCTTTTACATGTCTTTTAAATGGAGAAATTGAAGCGGGGGGGGGGAGCAGTTTTTTTCTTATATCTTTACAGTAAAAGTGCTAACATACATATGAATTTTACCTTAATATAGCATTGTACTAAATACTAGGTTCATACTTTTCCTAGAGAATCAGAATGACAGTTTAATCTAAATTTATCTAAGTTTAATACCAATCAGAACCCTTTAGTGACTTTTTGTGTGAAACTGAAAAAAATGAAATTATAATATGGGGTTTTGAGATTAAAAAAATAAGAGAGTTTAATTTACATTTATACTTAAAACTGCTATAATCAGTAATCAGAAGTCATTTTTTAATATTTCTTTTTTGCACTTTTTCTGTTATTTCTTTTCTTTTTCATCCTTCTTGGTTCTTGTTAGATTTTATCTTACCATGTTTGCCCGAAAACAAGATGCAGTGCAGGTGAGTCTGAGCGCTGCGACTGCTGGGCCAGCCCTCCATGCAGCAAGTGGAGGCATGCGATCCAGTCCACTGGACGCCCATCTAATCCCGTCTGTTTTTGCTTGCCTGCAGCTGCGATGGGGCAGGCGGCCGTGCAGCACATCTGGGGGGGGGGCTGGATTGGGTGCCTCGCCGTGCCTCTACCTGGTGATGGTTCCGCCACCACAAAGCGAGATGAGGCAGATTGCGGGATGGGGTGGTGCCACATCACGGCACCTGCGGGCTTGGCCGCCATCTAATATCTTCCTCCAGCTCTGCCGCACATGCAGGACAAGCCTCCTGCTCCCTCCCGCCCCAACTGTGACGGCCCTAGCAAACAGGAAGGGTAGAGAGCCTCCATCCTCAAGAAGCAGCCAGGACCATCCCCCATGCCTCTGTTGCCACCTGCTGTTTTGACAGACGGCCTGGCTGTCACAGTGCTCGGACTAACCTGTGCAGCATGGGCTGCATAGCCGCAGAATGTGTCAACCATCAGCTCACGTGCGCTCACTGTCTCCTGTGCTGGCCACCCCCACCACCCCCAAGGGCTGATGATCTTAACTAGGGCTTATTTTTGAGGTAGGGCTTATATTACGAGCATCCTAAAAATCATGCTAGAGCTTATTTTCTGGTTGGTGCTTATTTTCAGGGAAACATGGAACAATTATATTTTTGCACATGCGTGTGGGCGCACACACACACCCAACTTTCAGAATTTTAATTTTCCAGATAGCATAGAATCCTGTGACCTGTAACGTAAAGGAAAGATTCAGATTTTCATGTTGTTGGGAACCTTCAACAGAATCAGGGAAAATGGTAAAATAGTTGGATGGCACAAAAAATGAATCTGGAAAAAAAAAAAGGCATTTAGTTGAAAAATAGAATGTTGACCTTATTCAGACATCAGGCACCATTTGTCAAAATGAATTTGTCAAACCTGCTTTCACTGCAGGCTGCATCAGCATTGTGTCCTCAGGGAGCCGGGGTGGTCATGGACGACTGGGCCAGTTTAACATAATTCACATGGGCCAGGTGGTGTCGCCATTGGTCATCTTCTCCTCAGCCCCCTTATGGGTCTTGCCCTTGCCCTGCATGTGGAGCGTGTTCCCCTTGCAAAGCCACTGCCACCGCTGCCACTCAGCAGACCCGCCCAGCCCGAAGGGGGTGAAGCACCTAGATAGAAAGACTGTGAGTGGGAAAAGACAGATCCCCATCGGCGCCATGGCCACCCAGGCCCAGCAGAGATGGCGCATGCGCACTGGCCAGCTGGTCTTTGGGTTTCTGGGGCTCCGGCACACATGCACGTGCTGGAAACCAGAACAGCAGCTGTCGACAGCATGTATGCCCACAGAGAGGGCTCTGCGTGCCACTTCTGGCATGTGTGCCATATGTTTGCCATCATGGATGTAGAGGATCTATCTTAAAACAGGGGGTGTGGAAAGAAAAAGGGTAAAACAATAATGCTATATTTAGTCAGGCATCACTGTATACAAGACATTACCGCTGCACGAATTGTGTGTTTCAGAAGTATAAATAGTCTTTTTGTAATATGCATCCACCATCTCTTCTGAATTTTTACGGCTGCTTGCTCTCTTTTAATCCTGGTGGAAAAAAGTAAATGTTACCAACTTTGCATACCACTATACGATAACTTCAAAATATTGGGAAATTATTTAAACAGACAACTCAAAAGAGTCAGGTATTTCTAGACTGAAGTAGAAACAAGTAACAAGTCAGACATTCCTATATTGTTTATTATCCATAAACTTTAGATGAGATACATAGTATATCCCAACATCAATAATATTCAGAACAAATCCAGAATGAGATCAAATTAGTCTAAGATGAAATGTAATGCCCCAAGATCCTGGACCAGCCTCTTGTCTTTATATGGTATCATTTTTATCCTTCCTTTAACTAGTAAATTGGGAAAGTGAAAAGATATAGCTTTATGATTGATACTTCTAAACTGTCTAGCCATGATACTTTTCAGAAAAACTGAGATATAATTATTTTAGGAATTTCATCTTGATGTAGTAACTATAATGTTTTGTGGTATTGATCTTTATGTAACTTTATTCCATTTATATTCCTTTTTTAAAAAAAAAGTTTTATTGTTTTATTACTACACATTATCACAAACACATAACATACAACATATAAATATATCCTCTTTTTAACAAGTCTTTCTTCGTGGTCTGTGACTCCCCCCCCCCCATGTCTCTCATATTGTTTCATTTTCATTGTCCCCTTTTTGATTGATTACAATGTATTTTCTAATCCTAATAGCCTTAATTTTATACATTTCTATATATTTGTTTCAGATGCCTGAAAAACCCATTAATGCTTAACTTCCCCCCTTAAAACAATTAGCATATATATATATATATTTGTTACATACATATTTTACATTTTATCTTCTCCCCTATTTTTGTTGTTCTTTATTTCTGCTCTCAAGCCATTCATACCATTTGTTCCAAATTGTATAGTAATCTGTCTCTTTTTTTTCTTTAATTTCTTTTGTTAACTTGTCCATCTCAGCACATTCTAAAAAAATTTTTATGACTTCTTCATCTGTTGGTGTTTCTTCCTGTTTCCATTTTTGTGCATATGTTATTTGAGCCACTGTTATGATCTGTAAAATCAAATATTTTATTTCTTTGGTATATGTTCTCATATATATTCCTAGTAATGTTTTCGGTTTTCTTTCTATTGGTTGATCTGTTATTTTTTCTAACCATTTCTTTATATTTGTCCAGAATTTTTTCGCTGCCGGGCATGTCCACCATAGATGGTAACAGGTTCCATGGGTTTTCTTACACTTCCAACATGTTGGGTTATTATTTGGGAACATCTTTGTGATTCTTGTCGGTGGTAAATGCCATGTATAAAACATCTTTCTCTGGTTTTCCTTGTATGCTGCTGATAACTGCCAGATGTGAGTCCCTCCTTGTGAAGTGGTGTCATGGGGTACAGATGGGCTTGCTGATCATGTACCTGGCTCCCTGCCATGTGGCGGCAGCCTGCCCGAGCTACTCAACGTTATAGCCGCGGTGGTGGTTGATACCCCCAGGCTTATGGTCATGGGGGATTTTAACTTGCCATCTGTCGGTGAGATGTCTGAGGCGGCTCAGGAATTCATGGCTTCCATGACGGCTATGGACCTGACCCAGTTAGTTCATGGCCCTACTCACATGGGGGGAAACACGCTGGACCTGGTTTTTGTCTCTGGTCAGTGGTTGAGTGATCTTGAGATAGGGGATATAGCGATTGAGCCCTTGTCATGGTCGGATCACTCCCTCCTTCGCTTTGACCTTCGAACCGCCACATCCCACCGCAGAGGGGCGGAACTGATGAGATGGTTCTGCCCCAGGCACCTGATGGAACCTGATAGGTTCCAGACAGAGCTTGGGCCATTCCCTGAGGCTCTGGCTCATGCCTCGACTGAAGACCTAGTGGCTGCCTGGGATAGGGAGGCCACTGGAGTTTTGAATCGGGTCGTGCCTTTGCAGCCTCTGACCCGGCGCCAGTCTCACCTGGCTCCTTGGTTCACCGAGGAGCTGAGGGAGATGAAGCGCTGGAAAAGACGCCTGGAGAGTAGTTGGAGGGCCAGCCTTTCTGAATCTGACCGAACACTGGTAAGGTCTCATATTAAGACTTACCTAGTGGCAATAAAAGCAGCAAAATGTAACTATTTTGCCGCTCTTATTGCGTCATCAGATAATCGCCTGGCCGCCTTGTTTAGGGTGACCCGCTCCCTGTTCCACCAGGGAGCGCGGGAGGACCCCTTGGAGGGTAGGGCTGAGGACTTTGTGCAGTATCTGTATGACAAAATCGCTCAGATTCGGGACGACTTGGACTCTGATTGCGTAGATTCAGGAGGGATGATGGAGGCAGATCTTGAGAATGTTATCTGGGAAGAGTTTGATCCTGTGACTCCCGAAGACGTGGACAGGATTCTGGGTAGTCTGAGTGCAGCCACATGTTTATTGGACTCATGTCCCTCCTGGTTGGTGCTGGCTTCTCAGGAGGTGACACGAGGCTGGCTCCAGGGGATTATAAATGCTTCATTGAGTGAGGGTGACTTTCCCGCCGCCTTGAAAGAGGTGATGGTGAGGCCTCTCCTTAAGAAGCCTTCCCTGGACCCAGCAATGTTAGCAAACTATCGTCCAGTCTCCAACCTTCGCTTTGTGGCGAAGGTTGTTGAGAGTGTAGTGGTGCGACAGCTTCCCCAGTATCTGGATAAAATGGTTTATCTGGATCCGTTCCAGTCGGGCTTCAGGCCTGGGTACAGAACGGAAATGGCATTGGTCGCGTTGGTTGATGATCTCTGGAGGGCTCGGGACAGGTGTTTTTCCTCTGTCCTGGTCCTATTAGATCTCTCAGCGGCTTTTGATACCATTGACCATGGTATCATGCTGAACCGGTTGGAAGAGTTGGGGGTGGGGGGCACCGTGCTGTGGTGGTTCTCCTCCTTTCTCTCCGACCGGTCGCAGTCTATGTTGGCAGGGGGGCAGATGTCAACCCCGAGGCGTCTTATATGTGGGATGCCACTGGGGTCGGTCCTCCCGCCCCTTCTATACAACATTTATGTGAAGCCACTGGGTGAGATCATCCGTGGTTTCGGGGTGAAGTACCATCAGTACGCTGATGATACTCAGCTGTACATCTCCACTCCAATGATGCCCTTGAAGTGATGTCCCGGCGCCTGGAGGCCGTGCGGATCTGGATGGGGAGAAACAGACTCAGGCTCAACCCATCCAAGACCGAGTGGCTGTGGCTTCCGGCATCCCGATATAGTCAGTTGGTGCCATCACTGACTATTAGGGGTGAGTCGTTGGCCCCCATGGAGAGGGGTCGCAACTTGGGCACCCTCCTGGATTCACGGTTGTCTTTAGAAGAGCATTTGAGGCTGTGGCTGGGAGGACTTTCTATCAGGTTCGCCTGATCTGCCAGTTGCGTCCCTTTCTGGATCGGGACTCCTTACGCACGGTCACTCATGCTCTTGTCACCTCCCGCCTGGACTACTGTAATGCTCTCTACATGGGGCTCCCCTTGAGGAGCACCCGGAGGCTCCAACTGGTTCAGAGTGCGGCCGCATGGGTGGTTATGGGAGTGACATAGCGTTCCCATGTAACACCTCTCTTGCGCGAGCTGTACTGGCTCCCGGTGGTCTTCCGGGTGTGCTTCAAGGTTTTGGTTACCACCTTTAGAGCGCTCCATGGCTTAGGACCTGGGTACTTACGGGACCGCCTTCTGCCATCAGTAGCCTCTCACCGGCCAGTACGCTCACATAGAGAGGAGCTCCTCAGGGTGCCATCGGCCAAACAGTGTCGACTGGCGGCCCCCAGGGGGAGAGCCTTCTCTGTGGGGGCACCTGCCATTTGGAATGAGCTCCCCCCGGATATACGGAGGATCCTGGATTTACGCACCTTCCGCCGTGCCCTCAAGACCTTTTTATTTCAACAGGCTGGCCTGGCCTAACTTCCCTTTTAATTGTAAATTGTAAATTTGTTTTAAAACATTAGGGGTGTTTTAATTTGTTTTGGGCTAAATTATTTAATGGGTTTTTATATTGTCTTTTAAATTTTGTAGTTTGTGTGTTTTATCTTTTTGGCTGTTCACCACCCTGAGTCCTTCCGGAGTAGGGCAGTATGTGTGTGTGTATGTATGTATGTATGTGTATGTGTATGTGTATGTGTATGTGTATGTGTATGTGTATGTATATATATATATATATATATATATATATATATATATATATATATATATATATATATATATATATATATATATATATATATATATATATATATATATATGATGTTAATTTTGAATTTACTTGTCATGTTGTTTCCCACTTCTCCAAATCTATTGTATAATTAAAGTTTTGTGCCCATTTAATCATTGAATCTTTCACTATCTCCTCTTCCATTTTATAATTTAGTAAAAATTTGTACATCTTGCTAATTAGTTTTTCATCTGACCCTAATATAATTTTATCCAATTCATGATGTTCTCTTTGTATTTCATATGTTTTTGTGTCTTCTTATATTTGGATTGGATTTGTATATATATCCACCAATCTATATCTCTGTTCAAATCCAATTCCAGTTCTTGTTTTGAATTCAGTTTTCCTTGTTGGTCTATTAGGTCTTTGTATCTAATTATTGTATTTAATTCTGTTAAATTTGGGTTGTTTAATATGTCTGTCGGTGAAAACCAAATTGGTATTTTTGCATAGTGTTGTTTTTTAATTTTCAACCACATTTGTAATAATGCATTTCTTACTATATGTCTCTTAAAGTAACTATGTATTTTATATTTTCCATCGCAGAGGCAAGCGTGCCATCCTACTTGTAGATCATGGCCTTCTATCACTAATATTCTCTTTAGTTCTATCCATTCCTTTAACCATGTTAAGCCAGCAGCTTGATAATATAATTCCCATTCTGGGAGTGCTACTCCCCCTCTGTCTTTTGTATCCTGTAGAAATTTAAGTATGATTCTTGGTCGCTTTCCCTGCCATACAAATTTGGTAATTATTTTGTTTAATGTTTCAAAGAACTTTTTTTCCAATTTTATTGGTATAACCTGGAAAAGGAATAGCAGTTTTGGTAGAATATTCATTTTGATGGTGGCAATCCTTCCCAATAATGATATCTGCAAATTTTTCCAACTATCCAAATCCTTTTTAATCTGTAATACTATTTTGTCATAATTATCCTCTTTGATTGAGGAACCTCTTGCTATTAACCAATTCCCTAGATATTTTATTTTCTTGGTTACTTGAATTTGAGTATTAATTTCCAAATCTTTTTCTTGTTTCTTAGTAAGGTTTTTGGTTATTAGTTTTGATTTGTTTTTATTGATCTTAAATCTCGCTACTTCTCCAAATTCTTCTAATTTCTTAATTAATTTTGGTCCTGATTCTAGCGGTTCTTCTACTATGAACACCATGTCATCGGCAAAGGTCTGAACCTTGTATTCTTCATTCTTTATTCTTAGACCTTTTATTTCTTGATCCTGTCTAACATTTTTCAGAGCATCTCCAATGTTAATATATACAAAAGTGGAGAGAGTGGGCATCCCTGTCTTACCCCTTCTGTTATATTAAATTGTTCTGTTGTATCGTCATTCATGATTATTCTTGCTGTTTATTTTGTATAAATTTTCCCTATCATTTTTTTCAAATTTTGTCCCAAATTGCATAAATTTTAGTTGTTCCATTAAAAATTTCCAATTCAGATTGTCAAATGCCTTTTGGGGATCAAGGAAAACCAGTGAAGCTTGTGCTTTGTAGAATTCTAATGTATTTATTATTATTCTCATGTTGTTTTTGATTTGTCGCCCCGGAAGGAATCCATTTTGATCTGGGTGTATATAGTTATTCAATTTTTTTTAAATTCTTTCAGCTATAATTGCTGCAAATATCTTGTAGTCTGTGTTTAACAAAGAAATTGGTCTTTAATTCTGTATTAAATGCTGGTCCGTATCATCTTTAGGAATAATGGTTATTATTGCTTCCATCCAAGTTTTTGAGATTTTTGCATTTTCCAGAGCATCACTGTATAATTCTAACATTATTTCTCCCAATATTTCCTGTGAATTTTTATATAATTCCACCGGTATCCCATCCGGACCAGGTGTTTTGTTATTTTTTTGTTTTTTCAGTGCCAATTCTATTTCCAGTTTAGTTATTGGTCTATTTAGTATTTCTTTTTGTTCTTCTGTGATTTTATTCATTTCTGATCCTTCTATATATTGTTTTCTCTTCCTCTATTTCTTCCTGTTGATATAAATTTGAATAAAATGTTTGAATGATTTTCTTTTTGACTTCTCTTCTGAACTGCATAACCCATCTTTGAGTTGGTATATCATTCTTTTATCTTTATCTTTTTTCAGTTTGTATGCCAGCCATCTACTAGTTTTGTTCACGAATTCAAAATAATTTTGTTTTGCCATTTTTATTCTCTGGGCTACTTCTTTTTGAGATATCAGATTTATTTTATGTTTAATTATGTTCCTTTCCTCTTTTACTTTTTTGTTTTGGGGATCTTCCTGTAATTTATATTCTGCTTTCTTTAGTTCGTCACATAGTTTTTCTTGCTGTTGTCTCCTTTCTTTATTTTTTCTTCCTATATACACAATCCTCAATCTTCGTATATATGCCTTTGCCATGTCCCAAATGTTTTCTAAGGAGGTGTCTTCTTTTTTGTTTATTGTAAAGAATACGTCCAATTCATTTTCTAACATTTGTTTGTACTCTTTATCTCTACATATATTTTGGTTCATGGTCCATCTCTTAAATCCTTTTTGTCCCTTCCATTTAATAATTATTGGGTTATGATCCACCCATTCATTTACCCCTATCTCTATTGTTTCTAAGCCAATCCAAATATTTGCAGTCATCCAGGCCATATCTATTCTGGACCAAGATTGGTGTGGGCAAGAATAGAATGTGTATTGGTTTTCGTCGTCATGTATTTCTCTCCATACGTCTCTCAATTTTAATTCCGATACCATATTATAAAATTCTTTTGGTAGTGTTTCTTTCTTTTTCTTTTTTTATTTTTCTTGTTGCTCTTGTAATCTTTTTTAACATCTACTATGGCATTATAACTTCCAACTAGACAAACATTTTCATATTCCAAATCTATTACTTTGCTATGTATTTTTTTAAAGAATTCATGTTGGTTTTTATTAGGGGTATATATTACTATTAATAATGATTTTTTTCCTTCCATTTCTAATTCCACCATTACAATTCTACCCTCTTCATCTGCATAGATTAACTTTGATTTTATCTTTTCTTTTATATATACTGCTACTCCTCTTTTCTTTTTTTGTATCAATGATGTGTAGTTTTCCTATTTTTGGATTCTCTAATAGTTTTTGATGTTCTTTTTTGATGTGTACCTCTTGAAGACATATCACATCTGCTTCCAATTTTTATAATTTTGTAAATGTTTGTGTTCTTTTCTTTGGTACATTTAATCCATTTATGTTTACTGAAAAAAGTTTAATTGCCTCTTCCATTGCTTGCTATTGTTGTTTTTTAGTGTTTCTTGTCTCTTGCTTTCACTCTTTCTCTTTCCTCTCGTTCTTTTTCCTGGGTTTTTCTTATTTCTCTTTCTCGCTCTATTTCTTCTTCTTTCTGGCTTTTGCTCTCTCATTCCTCTTTGCTTTCCTGCTCTTCTTCCTGTGTGAAATGTAGATTATAAAATTCTCTTGCCTTCTCTATTGTATCTACTTTATATTTTTTTATCTTGCCATGTAATTAAAATTCCATCTGGTGTCAGCCATCTAAACATTACTTTGTACCTAATCAGTTGTGTTGTTAAAAATTGATATTGTTGGCATTGATTGCTAATCCTTCGTGGTATTTGTTTTAAAATTATAATTTCTTTACCTTTGTAAGTCAAGGTTTCTTCTCATGATTTCTTTCTTTTTTTTAATTTTTATTTGAAAGTACAAACTAACCAAATCACAATAAAACAAACAAAACATGTAAACATATAAACAAAAATTCAAATATATATCAAGTTTATCGTAACTATGCTGTATGTTCTTATTTGTGCTTTTGACTCCTCATTGTTTAGTCTATCTCTTATGTCTATCTTTGTGGTTCATTGTTAACCTGTGTTCGTAGTTTATGTTCCTATTTCTGTATTAGGTCACTCCACTTACTTCCTAATCTTTTTTCCCTTTTCTGCCTTCCAACCAGGTGTACCACTTTTCCCATACTAGATAGTAATCGTGTTCCTCTCTATTTTGTAATTCCTTTGTGAGTCTGTCCATTTCTGCACATTCCATGATTTTGCTAATTACTCTATCTTCCATTGGTATGTCACTACTCTTCCAATTTTGTGCAAAAATTATTTGTGCTGCTGTTGTTATATGAATGATTAAGTATTTTATTTCCTTTTCATATTGTCCATTTATTATGCCTAATAGAAAGGTTTCTGGCCTCATTTCTATTCTTTGTTGGGTTATTTCTTCTGTTTGTTTTCTGATCGTTAGCCAATATTGTTTTGCCACTGGGCAGGTCCACCACATGTGATAATAAGTTCCTTTATGGAGTTTACATTTCCAGCATGTTGGGGGAATGTTGGGGAACATTCTTGCCAGTCTGGCCGGTGGGAGGTGCCACCTATAAAACATTTTGTACAAATTTTCTTTATAGGGTACAGACATTGTTAATTTATAATTTATTTTTTTTTAAATTTGATTTATATGCCACCCTCCTCCGGACACTCAGGGCGGCTTACAATGCGTTAAGCTATAGCCTTCATACTTGTGTACATTTATACAAAGTCAGCCTATTGCCCCCACAAACTGGGTCCTCATTTAACCTACCTTAGAAAGGATGGAAGCCTGAGTCAACCTTGAGCCTGGTAAGATTCGAACCTGCAGAAATTGCAGGCAGCTGTGTTAATAACAGGGTGCATTAAACCACTGTACTACCAAGGCTCTTTATTTATTGTCCATAATTTTTCCCAATTGTCTAATTCAATGTTGTAGCCGAAATTCTTTGCCCAAATTATCATGTTTTCCTTAACCACCTCTTCTTCTAATTTATATCCTCATAAATAATTATAAACTTTTTTAATCAATTTGTCTTGTGATCCTTGTAAAATTTTATCTAATTCGTATTGGCCTTTTTGGAATCCAAATTGTGCCGAATCTTTCTTATACCTTGATTTTATTTGTAAGTATGGCCACCAGTCAATGTCTGTACCCATATCCTTCAATTCTTGTCTCTCCCTCATAATTCCTTTCTTTCATATTATCATCTACCCATATCTGCTGTCAAATTATTTTAGCCTTCCTGATCACCTTAATGCCAATGTCCATGTCCATCTATTCTTTCACTCCATTATTTCTTACTATATGTTCTTTGATATATGGACTAGTCATGCCAGTGTATGACTTTGTATTTCTCCATGCAATGTAAAATCCCTTCCATCAGTTCCATAAAACACCTTTGATCATTAAATTATTCCTAATGTTACTGTTTACTTTTCTTTATGAACATTTTTTCATCTTTATTAAAATATAGAAATAACTTTCTATACTCACTCGAAATGTATTTATTTATTACTCATTATATGTGAATATATTGTTAACAATTTAAATAGAAGAATCGCCATATATTTTAGCTGCTTTGGGATAACTTTTCAGTATGCCGATTTCTGAATTTTTTTACCATATTAAATATGGTATTTCAAAACATTTATTATCATCATCATCATCATCCAAATATTATTTGGAATTTTAGGCTTCATTATTAGCATTTTTAAAAAATTAGCATTTTAACCTAGCAATCTAGACCTCTTTTCTAACTTCAGGAAAATATGTTTTTGTTTGTTAGCCAAGGCCATTTCTACTGATATGGGAGAACTTGTTTTTTCAGCACTAAGCAATAGAGAGCATATTATGATTCACTGCACAGTCAGCCAGATGTTCAGACTGCATTTGGAATTTATATCCATCTATCGAGTCCTTGCCAAAGACCTGCAAGAAGCTGGTGTTAATATTATTATTATGGTTGGTCACAGATGTTTAGACTGGATTTGGCATTTTTATCAATTTACCGAGTCCTTCCCAAGGACTTAGGATAGGCAAATATTGATGTTTCACTGTCTGAAGATATTATGGCAGGATATAAGCTGTTCTGAATAAAGCTGCCCTTTGCAATTGGCTGATGATTTTGTCAATGCCAATGGTGTTACAGTGGTGCTCCAGTTGTTTTGGGATTGCATTCAAGGCACCTAATAGTATTATATGGTTCCATCACACAGTCAGCCAGATGTTGAGACTAATTTGGCATTTTTATCCACCAATCGAGTCCTTCCTAAGAACCTAGGACAAGCAGATGTTGATGTTTGATAGTGTTAGAGATATCGTCGCAGGATGTAAGCTGCGCTGAGTAAAGCCATTTTTTGCAATTGACTGATGGTGAATTTATCAATGCCAATGGTGTTCAAGTGGTGCTCCAGTTGTTTTGGGATTGCAATCAAGGTACCTATTATTATTGATACTACCTTTGCTTTTTTTTCAAATAGCCTTTTCTTGCTGGGCTTGATCTGTAGTAACAGATCATTATTTCTTTGCTTTCTATCTCTGTATATTTGCAATGGGCAAATACCTTTTCTTTCAGCATTTCTGCAGCTGCTGGTCCTGGTTGCTCAGCCAACAGTCCTGATTCATTTAGCCCATTTTTCACCAGATGTCCAGGAACTCCAACAACTAATGTGGTCCTTATTGATCGGGCAATGATTGAGCCAGTATGGGTTTCTCTAATTTACACCTCACCATCTTTGTCTTCCTCCTCTGTTGAGACCTGTCCAGTCAGTGGTGTAATGTAAAATTTGTTACTACCGGTTCTGTGGGCGTGGCTTGGTGGGGGTTAATGTGAATGGGCGGGCGTGGACAATTTTTTTTTAACTTTTAAAAGCATTTTTTCAGCCGAAGAGGTTGTAAAAAAAATTCTTTTAAAAAGCTCTGACGATCCCAGCTGAGTTGCCTGATCGTCAGAGCCTTTTAAAAGCTCTTTTCGGCCAAAGAGGTTGTAGAAAAAATGCTTTTAAAAGTATAAAAAAAGCCTCTGATGATCGCACGGCTCAGCTGGGCATGGGTGGGGGAGGAATTTTTGCTACCGGTTCTCCGAACTACCCACCGCCATCGCTACCGGATTGGGCGATCCAGTCCGAACTGGGAGCATTTCACCCGTGTCCAGTATGGCTGAATCTCTGGCATAATTCTCTGAATTATCTTCCTCAGAGAACACAAGTCCCACAATTATATCAAAGTAATTTCTCGCTGAGGGTCAAGGTAGGTATTATTATTAAATTTATTGCCTCCCATCTCTCAGTTTGAGACTGAGCGGAACAGAACAGTATTCTGAAAGTCCTTGAATACACTTAACAGAATAACAGAGTTGGAAGGGACCTTGGAGTTTCAACTCCCTGCTCAGGGAAAAAACCCTATACCATTTCAGAGAAATGGTTATCCACTCTCTTCTTAAAAACGTCCAGTGTTGGAGCATCCACAACTTCCAGAGGCAAGTCGTTTCATTTATTAATTGTTCTAACTGTCAGGAAATTTCTCCTTATCTCTAGGTTGCTTTTCTCCTTGATTAGTTTCCATCCATTGCTTCTTGTCCTGCCTTCAGGTGCTTTGGAGAATAGGTAGATCCCCTCTTCTTTGTGGCAGTCCCTTGCAAGTTTTAAGAATGATACAGACCCAGATGGGAAAGAATAATGTAACCCATAAATGTGTCACTTGTGGAACATTATCTAGTGAAAGGCCATATTGATACGAATCAATCTAACCTTTGCTCTTTGCTTCTGTTAAAGAAGTTGCTTGTACTATTTTGCTATGGTTGGGAATCATTTGTTAGGAATTCATTCTATAAGAGAATTGTATCCTTTTCTATCTGGTTTCTCGCTTCTGTCATTTGTTTCAGAGCTAGGCACATCCTTGGAGACAGTTCCCAAGAACATCCTGCTCCATAGATAAGACGGGGGGGGGGGGGCGCCTAGGAGCCCAAACACACAAGGACAAGGGATACTCTGTAAGATAGCAAAGCATGGGCAGAGACAGGGGCCTGAACAAAGAAAGATCACGTTGGTGACGAAGCTTTGTCTGATGGGATAAACTTGTTTCTATCGGCGTAAAATGTATATAATACTCTGAGCCACTCTTGCAGTGTGTGTCTATTCCTTACATGCTTTTGCCTGTGTTTTGGAAATAGAATCACCCAGACTTTTTACTTTGGCCAAAGAATAAAAAGCTGATATTTTTTTGCAAGCCACGTCTCGAGTCTCACTCTCTTTGGCATTTCAGTGGCTCCGGGAAACCTCTGGGACCTTACATTTTCTGGCGCCCCAAGTGGGGCTCGAAGGCATTGTTCCTTCAAGGTACAAGCTGGACTGCTTTGAGGTTCAGTGGCCTTCATTATGGCGAATGGAAGAAACCAGCTGAGACCAATGGCAATGTCAAGAGCGGTCCTGGAAATTTTTATCCAGTGATTTTGCCCTGGTCATTTGCTGGCAGGCTCCGATTCTGCCTACCCTGAACACCTAAGAGGCTTGCGCAGAGGGTTGTGGAATTGTACCCTCTGAGTAGAAATCCATTATTTTGGGAAGGGGACGGTTGAGGGGAGTCTTGTCTTGTGTGTGTGTGATTGAAACATGGGAAAAACCTAATAAAGGTTTTCCTACACTTTGAAAGGAGTGTGACTGTTGGAATAATTTGTCGATGGAAAGGTCAGGGTAAGGGGGGGTCAGGGATTCCAGATACAAGGGAGGGCATCTGATCAGGCTCCAGATACCCATGGAAAGGTCCAAGAAATCCCTTAGGAATCAGGTTGGTGGTCAGGTTGGTGGTCTGTCTGGAAAAAGAAAAGTGGAGTTCAAACTTACTCATGAGAGTCCTGGCAAAGTGCAAACAATGTGGGTACAAAGGTCTCTATACATTTGGATCTTTAAAAATAAGGCAGAGTCTGCTGGGAGATTCAAGCTAGAAAGGACAGAGACAGGTAGTAACAATCCAGTGCTTGAGGAGAAAGACAAATGGGTGTAACTTTGAGTAAAAGTGAGAAGTTCACTAAAAGAATTAGGAAGAATCCCAAATTGTAAATAGACCCAACTAGTCTTTTAAGGGAAAAAATATTTAGAAGTTGGGAAGCCCCTCCATACAGTAAGATGATTCAGACGTTGGGGCTGACCAAAGAAGATATGGTTAATTTATGCTGTTATGTATGGTAGGAAGACCCAGGAGTACTGCAGTATTATAAAGATCTCGAGAATTTACCATTCTCAAAAGAGCCAGAAAACTCTGAAGGAACTATGAATAAAGAAGAAAATGTTTATTCCCACCTGGGGTTTAGCAGGTAATAAAAAGGTAAAGCCTGTCTAAATGGGAAGACTCAGATAATTTAACTTGATCAATTTGATGTGATTTCTGTTAAAAATTCTTAGATATACATCTATAATAATAGCATGCAGAATTCAATGCGATTGAATTGATTGTGATATGGTCGGCCAGCAAACTAACTAAATTTTTCAGTTTGGGCTTAAAGCTGTGGGAAACAGGCAATGGTTAGGGCCCAAAATCACATTTTTGATTAAAACTACTTCCTGAGTTTTCCCACTGCTTGAAGAATGAGCTACAGATTGACCAAGGAAAGAAAAAAAAAACCTCCACAGGTCTGGAAATGTTGTTTAATGATATATGTGTGTATGTGTATGTGTATAATCATTTCCAGACCTGGATGATGAAACCATCTAATAATAGTACACAAAATTATCTAGAAAATGGAGCTCACTGGCTTGTGAAAAAGCTCCCTGAAATAATTGTAATGATTGGTTTGCATGAAATGGGATTTTTGCATGTGAAATTGGTTTACACAAGTAGTTTGATTGCAGTGCAAATGTGAGTATATTGAAAGTAAAAGTAGGTGTTAATGTACTTTGATTCCCTTTCATATGTGTAAAGAAACAGTAAATTGCAAGGAAAAGAAATGAGAAAATCCCATGGAGAATGTGGAAAAGAAATTTGTGGTGGAAGAGTGGGGAAATGTGTGTGATTTGCTAAAGCTAGAGAGAGGGGGAGAAACGGAGAAAATTATTTTGTTGAGAGAATGCTGAGTGGAGAAAAGGAATGAGATTTCTGTGTATCTTTTAAATTTTTTTCCTTGTCTTCGCTGGTTGTTAACTCAAGGACTTTTTTTTTGCCTTGGAAAAGTGAGAGAAGCAGGAAACTCCCCCCCACCCTGCAGTTTTTCTGCTCGTTTTAAACAATTTTTTTCCTTTCTCTTACCCACCTCTCTCTGCCCAGCCTGTCTGAGAAAGGTGGGGCAAATGGGTGACCTGCTCATACAGCCTTGCCTTTCACTGTTTTGGTCTCTTTCATCTGCATATAAAAACTATGCAGATATATTTTCTTTTCTGCTCTGAATACAATTTTGATTTTATTTTTTTCTGGAAATTTTTGAGGTTTAAAATGCTTAATTAAACCTATATAAAAGAAATGATTTTGAAAGATTTTGCTTACATTTGTATATTTCCAAATATATTTCAGAGCATTGATCCAAAATACTTCATTTAGATTGTTTTATTTTTTGAAGCTGTTCTTCTTACCTCCATTTTTTAAAAATATGTCTGTGTGCATTTTGAATGCTTAGGTGCTCCATCCTATGGCATTGTTTGTTTGTTAGCGGCACAAGTTGTTGCCCTTTTAGGAATTGTTACAGAGATGGGTTAGCAATTACAATATGTAGAGAGAGAGATAAAATACTTAAGACATTTGATTAATGAAAGTAGTAGAAAAATAACACCTGAAGGAGTTGAGGATTGGATCTTTTTTTTTTTTTTTAATTTTGATTTATATGCCGCCCTTCTCCGGAGATTCAGGGCGGCTTACAATGCGCTAAGCAATAGCCTTCATTCTTTTGTATATTTATACAAAGTCAGCTTATTGCCCCCACAACTGGGTCCTCAATTTACCTACCTTAGAAAGGATGGAAGGCTGAGTCAACCTTGAGCCTTGGCGAGATTCGAACCTGCAGTAATTGCAGGCAGCTGGTCTTAATAACCAGCTTAATAACAGGGTGCCTTAGACCACTGTACTACCAAGGCTCTTGAACAATATTGTGTTGGGATAGTTGTATTAAAGCCTAGGGTTAGACTTGATTTAATGGATGTTCCCTTGGGGGGAAGGATTAATTTATTTACATATGGGAAGAGAAAGTAGTAGAAGGAAAAGATGGAGTTTTGGTCTAACTAGTTAGGAAGTTACGTTTAAGGTGGTCTGCACAGGCTTGTGAATTTTATGCCTCAAATCAAGCTTTGAATTCCTTTGAAGCTTGAGGCAATAATTTAGCTGACTTGGAAGTCAAGATGGCAGTGGTAGGAGGAATTGAATGTTTAATGTTATGAGAAGAAGGAGTTAGAGAAAGTGGAGGAAATGGAGTATTGGAGAATGGAAATGGATATTGCCTGATGGAAGGCAAATGTTGATTTTGGAAGTACTATATCAGGGCACTGTTGGGGGACTAAGGTATGATGTCATGTGTTTTTGGAAGCTTATGGATGCTGTGGATTATATACAGTAACTAAACAAATGTGACTTGTATAGTATGAAAAAGAGTTACTAAACAAGTCCTACACATAAAGAAAAGGGAAGGCAACATTTAGCATGAGACCATTTTGATGCATTCAAATTGATTTTATTAAACTCCTTCAAGTGGGGAGATTTAATTATTTATTGATGATAGAGGATCATGACTGGATGGGTTGAGGCTTATCCAGCCACGAGAGCCACTGCAGCAGTAGTCACCAAAATTATAATTGGAAGAGTTGATACGTAGATATGGAATAGTAGAAGCTATAGACAACAAGCAAGAGACTCATTTTACTGCAAAAGTGCTGACACCTTCTGTGGTGTTAGATTTTTGGGTGCAGCTCAGAATCTGATGGGTCCAGTGGGGCTCTGAGCGTGAGGCAATCTGGTATTCAGGTTTGTCTTGGCCAGGGCAGGGCTGGGCAACCTTTTGTCTCCCACCTTGAACAAAATGGGCAGAGAGAGAGCGGGTGGGGACTGAGGCCGCCACACGTAGGAACTTTTTTCTTGGGCTTCTTGTAGTTTACAGATTGCACAGTGTTAGAAACATAATTTCATATCACACAGGCCTCATGATTTTTTTTCTTAGTGCTCTGGAAGCGGGGGACTTTGGGTGGAGACAGAAGTGCATTTTCTGGCAATTTGCCTGGAGGCTTTATGTTTGCAGGTGGTACATTGGATTGCAGGGAATCGAAAGTCAAGTTAGGCATACTTTGTGTATGCTCTAATCCTTTCGGTGGAATGCAAATTCATCTATGCCATGGATCAAATGTTTACCCTTGGCCTTGCTCAGAACTCAACCTTGCTACAAAGGGATGCTGATATTTTATTTTATGAAATGATGTTTGGATTACCACACTTGGAAATTCCACAATATGAAACAAAACTAAAAGATTTTTTGTTGTTGTAAAGAACTGTATGTTTGGGCTCTCCTCTTCTTTATCTTACCTCAGAAACACTACTACTCAGGACTACTAGCTCAATCCCTACCTCCCGAATTTGCTGTCCATAAATTCCAGCCTGATGATTGGGCCCTGACAAAAAGCTGATGTGAGGAAAAACTTAGCCAAACCTGGGACAGGTCCTGCCAAGTCCTGATGACCAGTGAAACAGCAGTTTGGACAAACAACAAAAGGTGGACCTACTACACACGTGTAAAAGGACCAGTTGATGAACTTAAAGAGTAGAAAGTGGTTCCTGGAGAAGACCCGCTAAGAATAAACATTACCAAAAACTTACGTGGTCGTGCTGGTATGAATGGTTTCTGTTTGTGATTTCTTTTTCTCATTGCAGGAGTACCAACTTTTTGATTTTTCCTGCCTGAGTTATCCTGGCCAATGTTATTTCATCTGAAGATCCCAAACGAAACTGTGGAACTTTGTACCCTAGAGGATGTGTTGATTCTGTGATTGTAATTGTATCACTGAATGTTGTTGTTACCATTGTTGTGACTGTAGACCAGTATGTGTTTGTGAAGAACCTTGTGATATAGAAATAGTGGAAGACCGGGTAGATTAAATGTATAAGAATTGGGGCCTTTAATCTGATCAACCTCTGACCCGGCACCGATCTCATTTAGCTCCTTGGTTCACTGAGGAGCTGAGGGAGTTGAAGCGCCGGAAAAGACGCCTAGAGAGTAGTTGGAGGGCCAGTCTTTCTGAATCTGACCGGACACTGGTAAGATCTCATATTAGGAATTACCTAGTGGCGATAAAAGCAGTGAAATGTAGCTATTTTGCTGCTCTTATTGCGTCATCAGATAATCGCCCGGCCGCCCTGTTTAGGGTGACCCGCTCCCTGCTCCACCAGGAAGCGCGGGAGGACCCCTTGGAGGGTAGAGCTGAGGATTTTGTTCAATATCTGTATGACAAAATCACTCAGATTCGGGAAGATCTGGACTCCGATTGGGTAGTCTCAGGGGGAAGGACTGGGGCAGGTCTTGAGAATGTTATCTGGGATGAGTTTGATCCTGTGACCCCTGAGGACGTGGACAGGATTCTGGGTAGACTGAACGCGACCACTTGTTTATTGGATCCGTGTCCCTCCTGGTTAGTGCTGGCTTCTCGGGAGGTGACACGAGGCTGGTTCCAGGGGATTATAAATGCTTCTCTGAGTGAGGGTGTCTTTCCTGCCGCCTTGAAAGAGGCGGTGGTGAGGCCTCTCCTCAAGAAGCCTTCCCTGGACCCGGCAATGTTGGTAAATTATCATCCGGTCTCCAACCTTCGTTTTGTGGCAAAGGTTGTTGAGAGTGTGGTTGCGCAACAGCTCCCCCAGCACCTGGATGAAACGACGTATCTGGATCCGTTCCAGTCGGGCTTCAGGCCCGGGTACAGCATGGAAACGGCATTGGTCGCGTTGGTTGATGATCTCTGGAGGGCTCGGGACAGGGGGTGCTCCTCTGTCCTGGTCCTGTTAGATCTCTCAGCGGCTTTTGATACCATCGACCATGGTATCATGCTGCACCGGTTGGAAGAGTTAGGGGTGGGAGGCACTGTGTTGCGGTGGTTCTCCTCCTTTCTCTCTGACCGGTCGCAGTCTGTGTTGACAGGGGGACAGAGGTCGACCCCGAGGCCCCTCATATGTGGGGTACCGCAAGGGTCGGTCCTCTCGCCTATCCTGTTCAACATTTATGTGAAGCCGCTGGGCGAGATCATCCGTGGTTTCGGGGTGGAGTACCATCAGTATGCTGACGACACCCAGCTGTACATCTCCACCCCGGATCACCCCAACGATGCCCTTGAAGTGATGTCCCGGTGCCTGGAGGCCGTACGGATCTGGATGGGGAGGAACAGGCTCAGGCTCAACCCATCCAAGACCGAGTGGCTGTGGTTTCCGACGTCCCGATATAGTCAGTTGATGCCATCACTGACTATTGGGGGTGAATCATTGGCCCCCACGGAGAGGGCTCGCAACTTGGGCGTCCTCCTGGATTCACGGCTGTCTTTAGAAGAGCACTTGATGGCCGTGACCGGGAGGATTTTTCATCAGGTTCGCCTGATCCGCCAGTTGCATCCCTTTCTGGATCGGGACTCGTTACGCACGGTCACTCATGCCCTCGTCACCTCCCGCCTGGACTATTGCAACGCTCTCTACATGGGGCTCCCCTTGAGGAGCACCCGGAGGCTCCAACTGGCGCAGAGTGCAGCCACGCGGGTGGTAATGGGAGCGACATGGCGCTCCCATGTAACACCTCTCCTGCACGAGCTGCACTGGCTCCCGGTGGTCTTCCGGGTGCGCTTCAAGGTTTTGGTTACCACCTTTAAAGCGCTCCATGGCTTAGGACCTGGTTATCTACGGGATCGCCTACTACCACCAATAGCCTCCCACCGACCAGTACGCTCTCATAGAGAGGGACTCCTCTGGGTGCCGCCAGCCAAACAGTGTCGACTGGCGGCCCCTAGGGGGAGAGCCTTCTCTGTGGGGGCACCTACTATCTGGAATGAGCTCCCCCCGGAGATACGGAGGATCCCGGATCTGCGCACCTTCCGCCGCGCTGTAAAGACCTTTTTATTCCATCAGGCGGGCTTGGCCTAATCTCTTCCCTTTTTAAATATCTAAATTTTAATCTGTTTTTAAATTATTGGGGTGTTTTAATCTGTCTGGGCCAAAATGATTTAATTTGATTTTATCTGGTTTTTAAATTTTGTGTATCTATGTATTTTATTGTTGGCTGTTCACCGCCCTGAGTCCTTCAGGAGTAGGGCGGTATACAAATCAAATAAACTAAACTAAACTAAACTAAACTTGAACACAGTAGTCCTAGGAGATAGTGATATCATAATCCCTAAAGATATAGGATGTTTCGATTTAATGCAATGGTTATAATTTTCTTATGGGTAGAACTAATAGGAGAATATAATGCAATGATTAATCTGAAAAACCATATATTACAAGGGTCTTTTCATTGCTTAATGTAACCTTTCAATCTGGAATTAACCTGACAACCTAGTAACCCTTTTGAAAATGCACCTAGACTGAGTGGTTATGGACGGATGTGGGTAATAAAATTCTTAATTGGCATGCTACAGATGGCTTATATTGGATATGTGGAAAGTTCGCCTATGTGCAATTGCCTAGCTGTTGGTATGGAGCATGTGTATTGTTTTTCCATATAACAAGGTGAAAGACTGGGTACACCTGTTTATGTGGAAGCCAGCCACGGATCTACAATGAGTGGCCTGCCCACATACTGGTGCAGACTTGGACTGGGGCAGTTGACTTCAACTGGTTTGGCAGTATCTTCTCCCACTGGAAAAGGATTCGGTTTCTAGTGTTTTTAGCCTTTGCAGATCTCCTTCTTCTCCCGTTTCATCCCTCTGATCCAGCATATGGATCATCTCCCATCACTGGGATGGCAGTCTTGGCCTCCTCAGTGTCCACTGACTCCTCCCCTTAGATCAGCAAAACTCATGGTCCTGAAATGCTCCCCTATTTCACCACTGACAGGAAGCATCCTGACATAAGAAAAGGGAGGAAAATGAAAGGCCATATTGATACAAATCAATCTAACCTTTGCTCTTTGTTTCTGTTAAAGAAGTTGCTTGTACTATTTTGCTATGGTTGGGAATCATTTGTTAGGAATTCATTCTGTAAGAGAATTGTATCTTTTCTATCTGGTTTCTTGCTTCTGTCATTTGTTTCAGAGCTAGGCACATCCTTGGAGACAGTTCCCAGGAACATCCTGCTCCATAGATAAGGGGGTGGGCCTGTCTAGGAGCCTGAACACACAAGGACAAGGAATACTCTGTAAGATAGTAAAGCATGGGCAGAGACAGAGGCCTGAACAAAGCAAGATCATGTTGGTGATGAAGCTTTGTCTGATGGGATAAACTTTGTTTCTATCGGCATAAAATGTATATAATACTCTGAGCCACTCTTGCAGTGTGTGTCTATTCCTTACATGCTTTTGCCTGTGTTTTGGAAATAGAATCACCCAGACTTTTTACTTTGGCCAAAGAATAAACAGCTGATATTTTTTTGCAAGCCTCCTCTTGAGTCTCACTCTCTTTGGCATTTCAGTGGCTCGGGGGACCTTACACTAGAATCAGTCTTTTCTATTGTTTAAGTCTTTTAGTAAGATAATTAAAGGCTTTGAGACTAAAATATATGAAGAACAGGATTTGGATTTGGCTAGTCTAGAGAAAAGAAGGACTAGGGGGGACATGACAGCAGTATTTCAGTATATGAGAGGTTGCTACAAAGAGAAGGGAGTCAGGTTATTTTCCAAAGCACCAAAGGGTAGGACAAGAATGGATGGAAACTAATCAAGGAGAGAAGTAACATGGAATTGAGGAGAAACTTCCTAACAGTGAGGACAATTAATCAGTGGAACAGTTTGCTGTCAGAAGTTGTGGGTGCTTCATTACTGGAAATTTTTAAGAAGAGACTGGACAGTCACTTGACTGAAATAATATAGGGTCTCCTGCTTAAACAGGAGGTTGGACTAGATCTAGAATGTCCCTTCCAGCTCTACTCTGATTGATTGATCAATGTCTTTTATTGTTTGACTTGCTTTCTAATGTATTATATGTAAAGTCCCAAAATGTACTTGAGTCACCAGAATGCCAAAAAAAGAGACTCAAGACGAGGCTTGCAAAAAGAAGATTTTATTTATGGCCAAAAACAAAATGCTGGGTGGGACTATATCACAGATACAATGCATGTGAGGAGATAACCACACCTTGGAGAAGGTATGGCGTCCTTTTTATACCCTCAGAAGCATTAGCTTAGTACCCAATTCTGGCCCCCTGGCCCATCCCTTCCTTTGGCAGTGCAGCAAGGAAAGGGGGTGGGTGGGTGCTTAGCAACCCCACTTCTTGAGCTATCCACCAGGTACAGAATGATACCAAAAAACATAACAAAGAAGTGAGATCACTGGTAGAAACAAATGGCAGAGGCAGTTCTAATTCTTAGCAAAGCAATTCTTACAGAAGCAAAACAGCAAGTCAAACCAATTCTATTGACTCTACTATTATTTCCCACCAATTCTATCTGTTCTATTATTATTATTATTATTATTATTATTATTATTATTATTATTATTATTATTATTATTATTATGTCCCTTCAATATATACCAAATGTCATGTTTCTGTAGTTTCTATACCCTATGAAAATACTTGACCCTCCCTTTAATAAATGTTTTTTTGCTTTGCCTGAATTACTTGGTGATTCGTATTTTCAGGTGGGTAAAGAAGCCCGTGTGTGTGTCTCAGATTCAGGCATCAACTTCTTATCAGTTCCGTGCCACAATCGGGTTCCCTGAGTTTGGAGGCAATAAAGTTAAGTTCAATTTCCATGTTGAAAAGAGACTATTGATTTTTATTTTAGGCAAGTATACTAGATCTAATATATAGCTTATACGATTTTATAAACTACAAAGAGAACAAGTTATCGTTCACAACAGAGTTCAAAATCTGGTTATGCTATCGCGGTCTCATATTACAGTCAAACTCCTGGAATAATAGGGAGGAAGGTTTACCTCTGCTTTTCCTTTTCCTTTTCGTTTAGGACGAAAGGCGATATGGGCGTATGGTTCCACATCATACCGCACTTAGGCTCGAAGACCCGTTTTCTCAACGTCTCCCGTTCAACCGCTTTTAGCGGTTGCCTAGATACCAGCCGCTCTACTTAACAGAAAGCAGGACAGGCAAAACCCGCCTCTGAGTAGTGATTTTTTTTTAAGTGGCACGTAACATCCGCCGGCTTTTACCGTTACAATATAATACCCGTATATCAAGCGCATACGTTTTACGTCATCAGCCCTGGCCACACATCAGGAGAAAACATTTTCACCGCTATGTTCAAGGTGAGAAAGTTTCCTTAGTACTTTCAGGAACAAAATTGGCGACATAGCCTTCTCCATCTTTGGTGCTGCCCACGCAACGTGCGTGTTTTGAGCTGTCTGAAATCAACTGTAGAGCAGTACTTACTCTGAGTTTTTGCTTGTTAGTTAGAGATAGGCTAGGACTAGGTGAAGAGGGGACGGTATTGCGCTCGTGCTAGTTTATCCAGCCTCGAATGCCAACATTTGTTACCGAGTAAATAAATAGGAACGGTAAGAGAGGCGAAAGAAGACGGTTCATATCTCATTGAGATATGAACAGCTCAATGACTAATAAAACGATGATCGATTAAACTAAAGTAACACTTTCGAATGTGTAGTTGAGTATTATCTTTATTAGAATTAAGAAAAAGTCACAAAATATAAACTCTTCCTTCTGTTAAATGATGCAAAAATGAAATAGGAAAAACTCTAAAACACCCACATTTTTAAAAAGTTTGTTCAGCTGCTGTATTTATTTTAAAGTTGATCGCAAGATTGAGATAGACGATTGACTGAATGAATGGATGCTTTTATCAACCTAAATACCTCCAGAAGTCCTGAATCAGAACTTCGGTGGTTCCTAGCCAGTATACGCTTGCATATCTAGAGGTTATAGATTTGGAGAAAGATGTTGTAAAAGGAATGGGGAACTTCTTATTTTGAAAACATGCTTGTCTTGTAGAGCAGATATTAAAAAGAATAAAATACAACAATTAACAAAGCTAAATGTTAATCTGATATGGAGGAATTACACCAACAGGTAATAGTATAGAAATAACATAATCCAGTTCATAATCCATATGAACATTCAAATTCATATTGTCAGCTAACCTGTAAAAGAGAATTCATGTCCTCTTCAGTATTGAATGGGAAATCTGTTTTCAGACTCCAGGCTAAATGTTCATTTATAATACAATTTGGACATATTGCTTTATTCCTTTATTAACTAGTGCTATCAGTTAACAGCTTTTTATCCCTATTAAAATAGAATAATAAAATAGAGACCATTGTGTTCAGCACCACTACTCAATATAGTTAAGGATATCCAACAGATGGCAGTCTAGTTCCTGCTTGCACATATTCTAGAGACTTCACTTTTTCAGGTAATTGATTTTACTGTTGAATTTTTAGATAAATAAATAATACATAATTTAAATCTATTTATTAGATGGGTACGTAGCCCACCTTTATTACTTTGTAAGTAACTCAAGGCAGTGAATATACACAATGCTCCCTTCTATTTTCCCCACAAGAACAATCCTGTAAGGTAAGTTGTTATTGGAAATTTGTAGCATTTTAAAAATTGGGATATATAGTAATTATTATTTATTAAATTTATCTGCTGCCCAACTCCCGGAGACTTTGGGAAGTTTACAAATGATAGAAAGCATGAAAACATGACAATAAATATAAGACACACACCCCCAAAAGTAGATATGGCAGTATAACCAACCAGGTTTAAACAAAAGAATATTACCTAAATTAAAATGAGGCTTCAATCATCCCTATCAAAAGCCTGGATAAAGAACCAAGTCTTCAGGCACCTTCAAAATATCAGGATGGGGTGTTTAGGTCTTGGGGGTAACATCATTCTGTAGAGCAGGCACTGCGACAGAGAAGGCAAGTTTTCAGGGTCTTGATAGAGGGCATTGTTTAATTGAAGGTAACTAGATCCAAATCAGCCCTGCCAGATCAAATTGACTGGGCAGATACAAGCAACCAATAACCAGGCCCTATGCTATGTAGGACTAAACTGGGAACAGTGCAATATGCAAAGCAGAGGAGTTACATGGACATACTAAGGCCTTGATGGCGAACCTATGGCATGCGTGCCACAGGTGGCACCCGGAGCCATATCGGTGGGCACACAAGTGTTGCTCTAACTCAGCTCCAGTGCACAAGCGTGCGCCGGCCAGCTGATTTTCGGGCTTTCTGGACCCACCATAAATTAGGAAACAGGCTGTTTCTGGCCTCTGGAGGGCCTTTGGGTGGTGGGGAAGGTCTGTTTTTCGCTCTCCTCAGGGTTCCAGAGCCTTTCTAGGAGGCTGGGGAGGGCGAAAATGGCCTCCCCCCCCCCGGAGGCCCTCCGGAGGCTGGAAACAGCTTGTTTGCCAACTTCCGGTGGGACCGGAAGACCCGTTTTTCGCTCTCACCAGGCTCCAGAGCCTTTCTAGGAGCCTGGGGAGGGCGAAAACTGCCTTCCCCACCCTCGGGAGGCCGGAAACGACTCATTTCCCAACTTCTGGAAGTCAGGCCATCGTGTGCCAAATGCAGGGGGAGTGCGGGAGGGGGGGTCATTGAATTATGGGTGTGGGCACGCACACATGCGACCCCCGCTTTTGGCACACAACGGTGAAAAGGTTAGTCATCATTGTACTAAGGCATGCACTGCATACTGCACCAGTTGATAGTCTTCAAGGGCACTGCCATGTAGAGCACATCGCAGCAGTCATCATGCTTATATACTGTATATTTATATTATATTTATATTTTATATTTAAGTTCTAAATTTATATTTAAAAGAATCTAACTTCTTTTCTCTGAATGAATTCTGAACCTCTTGTCAGTTTGCAGCTGACATACCTGTTGTTTATATCTCCTTTCTACGAAGCTTACCCATTGCATACAATGACCAGTGCATACTTTGCTCCTCCCAACTGGCTTGCATTGGCCCAACCAAATCTGTATGTACCAGCTCTAGAGCTTTTGTTGTCTGCCTTGTGCTACTTTTGCTTACTGGGAATGCCTTGGACTTTGATGATTTACATACTGCACTGTCCAAGTATGCCTTATGTCCTTTTAAGTTTAACCCTTCTCCAAACTGTTGCATCTTTTGCAAAACTCTGAAACTGGCATGGGCAAGCTTTCTGTGCAAGAGATGAATGCATGAATCATGTTGTGCCACATTTCCACATGTTTGGGCACATTGAACCTTTTGTCCCTGCAACACATAAAGTTCATCCTGTTTTATGCCCTGTGCACATACACTCTCATCTCGTTTTATAAGACACTTCCCATTTACAAATGTGGTCTCAAAACCTTGTTTGTCTAGACTGGGGACACTTAGTAAATTATGCTCCATTTTGGGCACACGTAACATGTTACTAAACTTTTTCTCCAGATATGGAATCAGCACACTGCCTTTTCCAATGACTTTAGCCTTCTGGCCATTTGCTAAGGCTACTGCATCTCATCCATTCTGAAAAACAATTAAGAATTATTAACAATTGTTTGACTAGCCCCACTGTCAATTAAACATTTGTCTCTGCTATTACAATAGCTAACTTTTGGAACAGCAGCTTGTCCTGTTGTCTTTCTTCTTTGCAAACAGTCTTTCTTTAGATGAGTCTTATCACTACACATGAAACACCTCCAGTGTTGCTGTCCTGTTTCTTGCTTTTTAGAAAAACTTTGCTGGGCTGTAATCCGATCTCTACAGACATGCTGTCTGTTGCTTTTCTCTCTCTACTCCTTGGACCCCCATCTCAGGAATTTCTCCTCATGGCTTTTTCTAAAATGGTGTTTGTTTTCTTCAGAAATCAAACAGGCTTTAAGAGCTTCCATTTGTAAGTCTTGTTCTGGTTTGCACTCAAAAACAGCTGAAACAATGTCCCACGTTTCATCAATACTATTTAACACCAACAGTACCTTCTAAGACTCAGGAATCTGTATTCCACGCTGTTCCAATTCAATAAATAAAGTTTGCATTCACAGCAAATGCTTCTCCACATTCTCTTGTGGTAGCAGTCTTGTTGTGGAATGAAGGGACCAAACAACATTCCTGGGTCAGCCAGAGACAGTTCTATTGCGCAAGGTTCAGAGCCAGATTTATACCTGAAACTTTGAACAAGGAAAGAGCTCTGATACAACTGTTTTTATACATTTCTAAGACAAAGGATTCGGTGAGATCATGCATTTTCCATATATGGTTAACATACATCCAATTTTCCATATATGGTTAACATACATTTGATAATATGTTCATCTAATTACTAAACCATTACTTGCTAGTTTTATAAGATTATCTTAGCTACACAACTTTTTATTTTATTTATTTTTATTTTATTTCGAATTTATATACCGCACCTTCTCCCGAGGGACTCAGGGCGGTGTACAGCCAGATAAAAACATACAATACAAACATTAAAAACAATTAAAAGAATGTATACTAATTTGGCCCCAGTTTAAAATGACAGACCAATTAAAAATTAAAAATATTTAAAAATATGTTAAGCCAGCCCAGCTTGCTGAAAAAAGAAAGTTTTAACGGCACATGGGAAGGCACCGAGGTCTTGGATTCTCCTTATCTCTGGGAGCAGCTGGTTCCATAGGGTAGGTGCCCCCACAGAGAAGGCCTTCCCCCTGGGGGTCACCAACCTACATTGTTTGGCTGATGGCACCCCGAGGAGGCCCTCTCTGTGGGAGCACACAGGTCGATGGGAGGTTGTCGGTAGCAGCAGGCGGTCTCGAAGATAACTAGGTCCTATGCCATGGAGCACTTTAAAGGTGGTAACCAACACCTTGAAGCGCACCCGGAAGACCACTGGGAGCCAGTGCACCTTGCGCAGGAGCGGTGTTATGTGGGAGCGCCATGCAGCTCCCGTAATTACCTGTGCGGCCGCATTCTGGACCAGTTGGAGCCTCCGGGTGCTCTTCAAGGGGAGCCCCATGTAGAGAGCATTGCAGTAGTCCAGGCGAGAGGTGACGAGGGCATGAGTGACTGTGCACATGGAATCCCGATCAAGAAAAGGTCGCAACTGGCGAATCAGGCGAACCTGACAAAAGGTACCCCTGGCTACAGCCATCAGATGTTCCTCCAAGGACAGCTGCGTATCCAGGAGGACTCCCGGATTGCGCGCCCTCTCCGAGGGGGCCAAAGAATCGCCCCCAATAGTCAGCGATGGGGTCAGCTGACTATACCGGGATGCCGGGAACCACAGCCACTCAGTCTTGGAAGGGTTGAGCTTGAGCCTGTTCCTCCCCATCCAGATCCGCACAGCCTCCAGGCATTGAGACATCACTCCAAGGGCATTGTTGGGGTGGCCTGGGGTGGAGATGTACAGCTGGATGTCATCAGCGTACTGGTGGTACTTCACCCCAAAGCCACAGATGATCTCACCCAGTGGCTTCACATAAATGTTGAACAAAAGGGGCGAGAGGACCAACCCCTGAGGCACTCCACAAATGAGAGGCCTCAAGGTCGACCTGTGCCCCCCTGCCAACACAAACTGCGACTGGTCAGAGAGAAAGGAGTAGAACCACCGTAGCACAGTGCCCCCCATCCCCAACTCTTCCAACCGGTGCAGCATGATACCATGGTCGATGGTATCAAAAGCCGCTGAGAGGTTTAACAGGGCTAGAACAGAGGAGCAACCCTGTCCTGAGCCCTCCAGAAATCATCTACCAACGCGACCAATGCCTGAAACCCGACTGGAACGGATCTAGATAAGATGTTTCCTCCAGGAATTGTGGAAACTGTCGCGCGACCACACTCTCGACAACCTTCGCCACGAAGCGAAGGTTGGAGACAGGACGGTAGTTGGCCAATACTACCGGGTCCAGGAAGGGCTTCTTGAGGAGAGGCCTCACCACCGCCTCTTTCAAGGCCGTGGGGAAGTAACCCTCACTCAATGAAGCGTTAATAATTCCCTGGAGCCAGCCTCGTGTAACCTCCCGGGAAGCCAGTACTAACCAGGAGGGACATGGATCCAGTAAACATGTGGCCGCACTAAGTCTCCCCAGAATCCTGTCCACGTCATCGGGTCAAGGAGTCAAACTTCCCAGATAACGTTCTCAAGACTATTCCTCGCCACCCTGCCCGAATCTACCCAGTCAGAGTCCAAATTCCCCAGGATCTGAGCAATTTTGTCATACAGGTATTGTCCGAAATCTTCAGCCCTGCCTTCCAGGGGGTCCTCCCGCGCTCCCGGTTGGAGCAGGGAGTGGGTCACCCTGAACAGGGCAGCCGGACGATTCTCTGATGATGCAATAAGAGCGGAAAAGTAATTACACTTTGCAGCTTTTATTGCCACTAAATAGGTCTTAATATGTGACCTTACCAGTGTTCGGTCATATTCAGCGAGACTAGCCCTCCAACCGCTCTCCAGGCGTCTTTTCCGGTGCTTCATCTCCCTCAGCTCCTCAGTAAACCAAGGAGCCACGAGGGATCGGCACCGGGTCAGAGGCCGCAGAGGCATGACTCGATCCAAGGCTCCACCAGCCGCCCGATCCCAGGCAGCCACCAGGTCCTTGGCCGAGTCATGTGCCAGATCCTCAGGAAGTGGCCCGAGCTCCATCTGGAACCTATCAGGATCCATCAGGCACCTGGGGCGGACCCATCTTATTGGCTCCACCTCCCTGCGGCAGGGTGTAGCAGTTCGAAGGTCCAGGCGAAGGAGCGAGTGATCTGACCATGACAAGGGTTCCATGTCTATATCCCCTATAACAAGACCACTCAATCACTGGCCAGAGACAAAAATCAAGTCCAGAGTGTGACCCCCCCTGTGGGTGGGGCCATGAACTAGCTGGGTCAGGTCTATGGCCATCATGGAAGCCATGAACTCCTGAGCTGTCTCGGACATTTCACCATTGGATGGCAAGTTGAAATCACCCATGACCATAAGCCTGGGTGTATCAACTGCCACCATGGCTATCACGTCAAGGAGCTCAGGCAGGGCCGTTGCCACACGGCAGGGAGGCCAGGTACCCAAGCAACAAGCCCATCTGAACCCCATGACCCCATCTCACAAAGAGGGATTCACATCCGGCAATCTGTGGCACAGTGGTCTCCCTCGGACCAAGACCTTCATTAATAATAACCGCCACCCCCCGCCCCTCTCCTGGGCCCTCGGCTGATAGAATGCTCTGAAGCCTGGGGGGCACATCTCAACCAGGGGGACCCCTCCCTCCGGGCCCAACCAGGTCTCCGTAATACCCGCCAGGTCCGCTCCCCCCTCCTGTATAAGATCGTGGATGAGGGGGGCCTTATTTACCATGGACCTGGCGTTGCACAGCATCAGCCGAAGGCCCAGATCCTGAGTATCTGAGCCACCTAGTATCCAAGAGGAGCCTTGGGGACCGGGGCGCGCAATAGCTCTCAAACAGCGAGTGCGCTCCCCCGACACGTGATGTGGTCTCCTGCTCCCGCCATATCTGTCCATCCCATCCACCGTGCTAATGGTACATCCCTCATTGGTATAGCCCTCCATCCCCTCCCCAATCCCTTGTCCTGCACCCTCCAAACCGTTACCCCGTGCCGGGCTTGGCTCCGACCTTAGTGGATTTCCCCGCCCCATCCCCTTTGGTCGTCCTCCCAGTTCCCCTTAAAAGATTGTTAAACCCCCCCCTCCCCGAACCCTTTAAAATCTTATTAAAAAACTTCCCCAAAAAAACCCACAAGCCCTTCCTCGCGCCATGCCATCTCTCAGGATTCCAAAATCCGTCATCGAGATAGGCCCTCGATAAAGTGGAGGGCCAAACCTGCGAGAGGGGGGAATCTCGCAGGGCAAGGAGTTCAGACACTGAATACATCAAATCATTAGGGGTGAGAAAAGTCCATGGTTGGGAGACCACCATGATGTTATAGTACAGGGGAAAGAGTTCCAGTCCATGGCACAGGCAACCGGACTCCATTGCCCTCTCACAGCAGTGGAGGGGGAGATATATGCCATCCGACCCCCGGAAATTTCTTGGCCAACCGTCCTCTCACAATGGCCGACCAATAAAACTTTGATGGACACCCGGGAGTGAAGGCAGCCATACACCGACTCCCACCGGCCTTGAGTCCATAGATCCAGTTCCCCATATGGGTTAGGAGAAGTCAGAGAGCCCAATTCTCCAGCTCATGAGCAGGATTTAGTTTGAAATTTAGTTCAGGAAGAATCTTGCAAAGGCAGGAGATTCAGAGATGGCTTGATGGAAATGGGGGAAAGTAGGAACAGCACAGCAGGCCAGGATAGGCTGGGTAGCTATAACCATAATAAGGCCAACAAGGTCTCACTCGGTAGAAAAAAGGAAGGAGGGGAGGGGGGAAGTATAGGCAGCAAGTGCCAATAGACATTTTCCAGTCCCCTCAAATCTCTCAAAACTTCCAATTGATGAAACATAGTGCTCCCCAGTTTTGCCCCCTCCAGCTCACCATGGAGGTCTCCAGATCTGCAGGGGGTGGCCCTGCCCCCAGGGCCAAGCACCGTCCAGCCACCAGGGAAATCCAATTTTAAGGCTGGTGCCAAGAGTCCCATGCCATCTCAGTTGGTCTACAGGCCTTTAGGAAGCTGCCCTGGCACCAGCCACCATCCTCGCCGACCGCCGTCGCAGACGCCATCACTGCCGCCAACACCGTCACCATTGGCCCTCCCGCGGTTGTCCCCAGCTGCCCCTAGTCTCCACAGATCTTTCTCGAGGCATCCGGGGGCATGGGAAGACTCCGCAGGGGACCTCAGGGTCGCCATCGTCGGATGTCGCTGCTGCCGACCGCCGACCGCCAGGTAGCTGCTGGAACAGCCACAGCCGCCCCTCAAGGCCGCGCCCACCATCTCACGCTGTCTCCCGCCGTTTTCCCTGAACGCCATCCTTCTCAGGGCTGGGATGAAGCTCTCAAAAAGCTCTCTAGACCCTCCTTTACCCAGGGGGGGGGTTGTAGATGATCAAACTGACCCCCCCGACTTCTGGGTTTGTCTGCCACCGGCGAAGACGGTCGCTTTTGAAGGACCGCCAGCCCCGCCGCCTGTAGAGCCGCTCCGAGTGAGGGGAGCGGCTTGAAAACTCCAAAATCCTGAGGATTTGAGGAGAAGAGTGAAGCAAGAGGCAGGTCGAGCCCCTGTGAACCCCCAGAAGTCTGCTACTGGGGAGGAAACGGGCGCGGCTCCCTTTCAACTTGCGGAGACTCCGGACGGCGTGGGACGACTCTGCCTGTCAGAGCAAGCCGGCTGCAGCAAACATTTAAACTGATGGGAAAATAACTTTGCTATAAAACAACCTCAACCCCTAAACCAAGAAACTGCAAGTATTTCTCCTCTTTTGAACTTCTGATTTGGGAAAAAGCTAGAGTGAGCGGAAATGGCTTGAAAAAATGGCGCCGTTCCAGCGTTAACGAGCTGAAAGGGAGAGTGATTTCGCAAAGCTATTTCAATAAGTTACATTGTAGCACTGCTTGTAGCAAGCGAACAGAGAAGAGTGGAAGAAAAATTCCTTTTAAAATAAACCTGAGCTTGCTTTAGCTTATTCAATTTCTAATTTGATTAAATCTGGGGGACTTTTTCAAAGGACTTTGTGGAGGTGCAAAGGAAAAAAAAAAAGACTTCCTTTTTTCAGAAAAGTTAATTTACGTGGCAGAATGGCTTCAAAGAAACAGGAAGGAAAGGCTGCAGGGGAGGGATCTCCCACTCACAAACCGGAACAGCAGCCCCCTCCCAGTCAGCAGAGTGAGGGAAAGGACTTTGATGTTCAAAGTTTAAAAGATTTTATTACCCAGCCTCTGGATGATAAATTTCAAAAATCACAACAGGAAATGAAGAAGGAAATTAATGAATTTAAAGAGGCAATGAAAGAGAACTATGACAAGGTGTCTGATAAATTGTCAAATGTGGTTTCTGATTTGGCAGAAACCATTACTAAAGTGGATTCCAAATTGGAAGAATTCAAATCAGAAGTTAATGTTAAAATGAAGGATACTGATTTTAAAATTGCTGATGTGGATAATAAAGTGCAGAGAGTTGAAAATGAAATTACAATGATATAGTTTCGATCCATGGAATTCGCTATTAGGCTTCGAGGGATAAAAGAGAATGACAGGCAAGATTTGAGACAGATTTGTTCTGATGCCCTGGCTGTATTGTTAAAGATTGATTCAACAGATGTGGTCTATAAAATAGACAAAATTTACAGAGTGAACTCATGGGTGGCTAGACAAAGAAAATTGCCCAGAGATGTGGTGATATATTTTACTGATAGAAGAATAAGAAATGATATTTTGCAAAGATCCTTTCTTTCCTCTGTGCAAGTGGAGGGAGCCCAAATTGGAGTCTACAAGGAACTACCACCTAAGATGTTAAAAGATTGAAAAGAGTATAGGTTCTTAGTGAATGAATTACAAAAGCAAGAAATACCATTCCGGTGGGATGCCCCAACTGGTATAATTTTGAAATATAATGGAGAGAGGCACCGATTGAATACTTTTCAGAAGGCGGAATATTTTTATTATAATATCCTTAAAGAAAGATCATCATCCCCACGTACATCTACAATGTTGGAGATAAAAAGTGATAAGGAAAAGCAATTTCAGCATGAGAAGGAACAACAGTCCAAGCAGATGGAACTAGTGGAAATGCAGGGTGCTGTAGGAGGAGGAGGCCATATATATTTCATCTGGCTGTCCTTCCGTGGCGGCTAGGCCTCATCAGAAGATTTATTACCACCAATGGGGTTTAGCTGTTTTTAATGTAATCTCCAACAAGCACGTTTCTCTCTTATAATAATGTGAATAGAGAGGGTTTCTTAGAGTTCATGTAGCTGACTCTGTATGATTCCTTCTTTTATCCACATTATTCCTTCTTTGAAAGTTTTTCCATGCAGAAACTTTCACTACTCCCTACATAACATTCTACTTCTTTTAATAAACAAGGCTAACATATAATATCTAACAAAATATGATTAATCTAGGCCAGAGATAGATATTTCTTGATCTTCACTCTCTTAATCCTTGGAGGTACTCCCTCCATTCTTTTCCAGACTCCATTTCTACATATGTGTCTGTTTCAGAGTTTTTATCTTCAAGAAAGCGCTCGGTCAAAACTAATTCCTTCGCAGTCTGTATCTCTTTCACTGCTCTGATAGATAGCTGTTTCAGCACAGGGATTGCACAAGGAATAAAAGCTAGGCCTGCCACAGCACATATCAACAAGAATTACATTTGTTTAATCCACCCGGATCCAGGTACCCAAGAAAACCACATGTCCATTGTTTGTAACCTCTGACCTATCTTGGATGCCCTATCCTGCAATTCCTTGGCAATTTCTCTGACCACACCTGATTTATTCATATAGAAACAACAGTCTTCTCCCAGAAATTCACACATACCTCCTCTCTTTGCGGTTAGGAGGTCTAAGGCACGTCAATTTTGTAGGACCATTGCTGCCAATGAATCTATCTGGTCTTGGACTTCTACCAGGGTTCCAGCAATTTGGTTCAGGCTTTCTTGGAGCTCCTCTGATAATTGCTGAAACTGTATTACTGATGTGTCACTCCACCTATACCTGTTCCAACTGCAGTTCCTATCCCCATGATTACTAATAGTGGGACTAGGATTGGTGCCCGTTTCTGGACATGCCCCATGAGAAGAACAGGGATGGTATGTTCTCCACTGACAACACCTATTTTAGGAAAAAGTTGTACTAGTGTGCATGTTCCGGTCCAATTTGTTGGCAAACATAAATACGCATCCTTCCCGCATAAGAAGAATACTCCTTTTTCCCCTACACACACGCCTATGTTCATGGAGAAAGCATGGGTCCGATGGTTCTTTTCATTAGTCTAGACCCCCAAAGTCCCCGCCACAAACATTCCAGCAAGCGGCTGTAATGGGACTTCTAGTGAAGGGTCCTTTTGCTTATCTCTGAGGATTGGGCCTTCAAAAAGATACTGGATGGTAGTATTCCCAGGGGGAAAGAGGATACAGAAACCTGTGCTGGACCTAATGGAAAGCCAGATAGGGAAGCGAGGGGGCTGGAATAGACTGGGGCACCTTTCCTTGGATACATTCCAGGACCCCTTCCATCCTCTCCATCTTGTGATAGTGGCAGTTGGTGGTAGTGAGAAAGTGACCTTATGGTGAACTGAGTGATGTGCAGAAGGAAAAAGATCTTTGGTTAGTTTTACATCCCTAAAGTTTGTTCTAGGACCAAGGTACACTTCTGATGGACATTGTTCTTCTGTCAGGGATCCTACAGGCCTACCAGGTTTCTGATGTCTCTTTACACACAGGGAAGGTGACCCTATGAGTTCCACACCTGTGGCTATTGGGCTGGCAATGGCGAGACGGCTTTTTCCCAGCCATTGGAATGCCTTATAAAAATCTCCTTGTATCGGAGATACTGGTGTTTTGTTTCTACTATCTTTTTCAAGGACTACTGTAGCCTTTGTCCTAGCCCAGAGTTGTGGCTTGACAGGAACGACATGATAAGATGAAGGGCTGGCAGATAAACACAACCAGCATTTTTGACCTAAGGTAGGGTCATACTGATTAACAAGGTTTTGACCCAATTCCAGTATCTTTGATATGTAGTCTCCTCTTCTCAATTGTTGCAGGGGCCCGTTCTCCTTTTCTATTCCTCCCTTTACCGGGATTGTCAAACTCTTGACATTAGGTCTTGGAGTCGGCTCAGGTCTAAAGTAACGACCCCACCTACTGACTATACGTTGTTGGCGGGAGTGGACTTGGCCTAAAATATCTCTACTTAGTAGCCTGATGCTGGTCGGTTCCTTGGGGTTCTCAATATTTCTAGATCCTTCCTCATGGACAAGGGGATTTCTCGGACACCCACACAACATTGGGAACTACTGTTCAAGATAGTATCACTCACTAGTCCCTTAGCTAATAGTACCCAAAGCCCTAAATAAATCATAATGCCACAAGGCCTTAAGAGCGCAAGATCCGTAGTTTATAAATTCATCACATCAGGAAGAGGGTTAGGGGTATGTGTAACTTGGGGTAGGACAATATCAATCGTATTCCTAGGTTTCCCACAGAGCCGGTCCTTATATATATAGAACAATACCACCAGAAGGGCTAAAATATTTGTTGCCCAGAGTCCCCACACCCAATCTTCCTCAAACATGAGTGTCTTTAAGAATTGCTCACTGGATTCTATCACAGTTAATGGGTTTTACATTACAAATTATAATCATGGAATGTTGTCTTCCTCCGTTCCAAGCTTTGGCCGTGTGCGGGGAACCAGCTTCTGGGGTGGTTCAGCAAGGCTGACGATCACCACTGTGCGTTGAGAGTCCGTTGCCGGTAGGACTCAGCAGGGTGTATTCTTCCTGAACTTCAGCACCAATAGCCTGTCAGTTTTTGTCACCTGGTATGTGACGGATCACTCTGGTCTGCGGGCTTCAGTCTCATCCAGTGGACCCAGGATCTTCCTTCTAAGGTCTTAACTGCAAGAGGTGAACACATCACAACAGTATATGGCCCTTTCCATCTAGGTTTTAAGGGCTCATTTTTCCAATGTTTTATCCATACTCTATCACCTGGTTTGTAGTTGTGACCTGCAGTCGTAATAGGGGGAGGTCTACATTCTTGCATATAATGCCTCAGTTGGTTGACATGATTGTTGTGCTGTTGTAACTGCAAAAGTAATTTTCTTGCTTCTACCCCCCCTTTTTGAACTAAATCTGGCCAGCCTTGAAAGTGGTGCTTGAACAAGGCAGGGGGTCTACCATACAGAAGTTCAAAAGGAGACAGCTGGTATTTGGTTCGTGGGGCTGTTCTACAAATGTACAAGGCCATGGGGAAAACTTGAAGCCATGACAAGTGGGTTTCTAAGCACAGTTTGGTAATAATTGCTTTCAATGATCGATTAGCTCTCTCAATTTTTTCGGATGATTGGGGCCGAAATGCACAATGATATCTCCATTTTAGGCCCGCTGCTTCAGCTAGGTGACGATTTATACGTTGCACAAATTCGGGGCCATTGTCTGAACTGATGGTAGATGGACATCCAAATCTAGGGATTATTTCCTTTAAAAGAAAGCATGCCACTTGTATAGCTAATTTATTTCTAGTAGGGTAGGCCTCGATCCATCCTGAGTAAGTGTCAATGAAAATGAGCAGGGCTTTATAACCATTGCATTTGGGCATGTCAGTAAGTCCACAACTAAGTAGTCCATGGGCAAGTAAGAGATGGGCTGCTGTCCTGGTGGTAAATGCGGTCCTTGCTTAGCATTCATTTGTGCACACGTAGGACATTGAGAAGTTACTTTGCAACCAGGCTCTGCAAGTTAGGTATGTAGAACGTTGCTTGCAACTGTTGGGCTAAAACAGTCTTGCCAATATGCGAGGTCTGATGTGCCTCTGATATTAATGGCCAGGCAAGTGAAACTGGTACCACTAGGCAATTGTCTGGAAGGGTATACCATCCCTTTACAAGAGTGGCTTTTAGATCTCCTTCGGCCTTGTCCCTGTCCACATGAGTATAGGTGGGATGCGATCTTTCAATGTATGATTCTATTTCTTGTGCTAGATAAAGATAGTAATCATTTTTATCTAGGGGACGGTGTGCTGCCAATTTGGCCTCTCTATCAGCAAATCGATTGCCCTGTGCAACGAGAGTGTCTGCCTTCTGATGACCTGGACAATGGATGACAGCTAAGGATTTAGGAAATTGTGCAGCAAAGATCAATCTTTTAATGAGAGGGGCATGTTGGATTAGTTTGCCTGCAGAATCAGTGAAGCCCCTTTCCTTGTAAATGGCTGCATGTGCTTGAATAGTTAAAAAGGCATATTTACTATCTGTGTACACATTAATAGTCTTGTCTGTGGCTAACTCTAATGCTCGGATGAGTCCCCATAACTCAGCTGCTTGAGCACTGGTACCCACTGGAAGAGGAGCACTTTCAATTATTGAGTGTTGGCTAACTATAGCATACCCTGCATAATGAGCACCATCTTCCATAAAGCTGGAACCATCAGTAAACCAGTAAACTGGGCATATGGAAGAAGTGTGTCCGTTAAGTCTGGTCTACAGGAATACTGATGGTCTAGTACATGCAGGCAGTCATGTAACGTAAGGGATGCATCGGGTATAGGCATAAGAGTGGCAGGATTGATAAGTTGCACATTGGTGAAAGCTTATCTGGGCGTTTTCTAACAGCAGCGCTTGGTATTTATGAAGCCTCTGATTACTTATCCACAAGTGTCCTTTATTTTCCAGAATGGTTTGCAATGCATGGGATGTGAAGACTGCTACTTCAGAGGTGAAAGTCAGTTTGTTGGTATCTTTCATAAGTTCTGCTACAGCGGCCAGAATTTTAAGGCAATGTGGCCAGCCTTGGGCAGGGCAGTCTAGCAGTTTAGACAAATAAGCCACCGGCCGTTGCCATGACCCTTGCTGCTGAGTCAACGCCCCTAATGCCACATTATGACGAACATCTACATAAAGACGTAAGGGCTTGGAAAGATCTGGCAATCCTAACGCTGGAGAGGATACAAGTGCTTCTTTTAAATGACTTAATGAATTTACTTGTTCCTTGCCCCATTCAAAAGGGTCTGTTTCTGCTCCACAGGTTGATGCATACAGGGGTTTGGCAAGTAAGGCAAAATTGGGAATCCATAAGCAACAAAAGCCCATTGTCGAGCCCCGGATGGGTCTCGCCATTGTTGGGGAGGAAGATGAGAAGGGGCTGAGCGTCTGTAAACTCCGGTGACGTGCTCCCAGCTGTTTGGAGGGACCTTGCCGCTCAAGCACAAAAGAAACGAACGCTTTCATCGGAGCTCGGTGGAGCATAAAGCTTGCGAATGGCGCATCCTAGTGACGTAACAGGAAGCGCGCCCTATCGTCGAGCAAGCTAGTGGGAAGGGGTGTGTGATGTTAACTGTTTGATTGCCAAATGGTAAAGTGCTTGTTACTAAGTGTATAAAGAGCACTACACAGCGGCTACGTGTAGCGCTAACTTTAAACGTCGATGCCGGCTTGTGCCTTACTCCTGCCTGTGTTGCTGTGCTTAACCTGATTAAAGACGCTGCAAACCGTTTCATTTCCTTCTGGTTGTTGTTTGCTTCCAGAGCGGTTGGGTGGACAAGCCAAGAGAAAGTTAGTGCACTCCTCAATCACCATCCCAACCACCTGCTGAGGGGACGGCGCCAGGAGCCTCGGAGTTGGAGGTACCTCTAGAGGCAGGCGTGGAGGAGGTGCTCGTGGAAGCGGAGGAGCTGCAAACCGCACCCCCTGAACAGCCGGTGGTCAGACCCAAACTGCGCCAGCTACGTGAGGAGGATTGTTGTGGGCCGGCTGGTATGCAGAGTCAGGGGTTTGAGCATTCTGGACAGGCTTCCGGTGGAGACTGGTGGCCCAGTTCCACCCACACTGGTTCTAAACTGCCAACTCCTCCCCTGTTGGGTCCGTCTTTCAGGGGTTGGAGGGAAAGGCGCTGGACAGATGACGAGGAAGCGGATTGAGGTTTTACAACTACGGGTCCTGACTCCAGTGCTATGGAAGCCCTTCGAGACAGGTTTGGGGAGGGGAGTTTTCGGGATGCCCCCTCTTGGCAGCCCTGGGCCACCGGATTGGAGCTGTTACAGGGCATGTCTTGGCAGGACAATGGACTTTCCAGGTCAGAGGTCTGGTTCCGCATCGCCAGCCCTAAATTCCAAAGGGAACAAGAACCAGGTTGAGCGGAGGGCCAGACTGGGGTCTGGGATCATTGGATGCCCAAGGGGGAGTCCAGCAACAGGGGTCCCGAGCAACCACCGCATAGAAGAGAGATAGAGGCTGGAAAAATGGCACAACGTCTTGTGGGAGACCGGTTTGGTTCCACTGACAGGAGGACTGTTGAAGACCAAAGGAGTGATAGGGAGAATAGGCCATCTGTCCCGCCTCCAGCGTGGCCTCCAGTTCCTGGGGTGTGGGCATCTCAACCCACTTGGGGCCCCCAGCATTGCAAGCTACATTCGACGGGAGCCCAGACCGTGTGGTATTGTTCCTAAGCTAGGTGATCAGTCATCTAGACCAGTATGGCCGCTGGCATCTGTCTCAATGGGCCATGGTGGTGGCCATTACGGCCGTGTTAACAGGTGATGCTGCAGATTGGGTGGCTGGTTTACACCAAAATCATGCTAGAGAACTAGTAGACGTGGGCAAGTTCTTGGAGGCCCTCCGTTCTACCTTTGAGGATGAGTCCAGTGAGCAAGTTGCAGAAGGTGATCTTGTGGCCTTCAAACAGGGGTTTTCCAGCTAAGGACGATGTACGGGACTTCCGGAAACTTGCTAGTCACTTAAGGGACTGGCCAGAACGAATGCTAGTCCAGCAGTTCCATATGGGGTTGGATCGCGAGTTGAGGCAAGCCTGTGCATACCAAGGCCTAGCTCCACGCTTAGCCATCTGGTTCAAAGCAGCTATTGAACTGGACATAGCGCTCCGAGAGTTTAGGCCTCGGTCGGAAGTTAATGTGGGACAGAGAAGGACCGCCACGGAGAAGTTAGCGGAGAAGCCTCAAACCATGCGACTCCAAACCCCTCTGCCCGGCGCAATCTCATCTGACAGATCTCAGAGACCGGCCTTCCATTGTTTCCGGTGCAATCAGGTGGGCCACAGGGTGGCCGAGTGCCTTTTACCACCGTTGCGGTTACCACCCCAGAAAAAGGCTGCGGGGGTGCCAACCAAGGGTCGACCACAACAGTCGCAAGAACGAACGCAAGCGCTCCAAGGACCAAAGACTGTCGTAGATGCACAGGCCAGGGATGTTGTACCAACACCAACAGCAGGGAGGTTCCCAGTGGTGTCAGGCAACAGCGACGACGACGAGCCGGAGGACCCAATGGTGAGCGAACCTGTGTACCCTTCTGTAATACCTGTGGTGCTGAGAAACTCCCACTGCCCAACAGATCTTCAGTATGGAGCTTTAGTGGACACTGGGTGTACCCGTTGCCTGATTCGTAAAGCTGTGGTAGATGCTCTGGGTCTATGGACAATGCGGCTAAAAGTTCCTGTCAAATTCGAACAGATGGACGGGTCGTTGTTGGGGGGGGCGCCCGCTACCCACGTAACAGAAAGTATGTTGTTGGCAATAGGCGACCATCAGGAGTCCATTCGGTTCATCGTAGCCGAGAAAATGATAGAACCAGTGATCCTGGGTCTGGCGTGGTTAGACAAGGAATGTGTACAGCCAGGTGGTGGGGCAGGACAGTAGCTGTGCATCCACAGAGGTTTCGCATGCACAGGGATTCCCTAACGTCTATCAAGATCTTGCAGCCGTATTTAGCGAGGAGGAATGTGAGGTACTACCCCCCCATAGGCCCACAGATTGTGCCATCGAGTTGGTGCCTGGAGCTAAATTGCCGAAGCCACGAATGTATTCCATGACCCAACCGGAATTAGCTGAGTTGCGACAATATATCGACAAAAACCTAGCTAGAGGCTTCATCGTCCCTAGTAGATCCAGGATGACCACCCCAGTTTTCTTCAGGGAGAAGAAGGATGGCGGGGTACGTTTGTGCGTTGACTTCCGAGGTGTAAAAGGGGTGTGCGTAGAACATTTGTATCCTCTTCCGCTTATGAAGGATCTTTTAGCTGCATTATCAACTGGCCGTGTTTTCACAAAGCTCGATTTGCGGGAAGCGTACTACTGGGTTCGGATCAAACCGGGTGACGAATGGAAGACCACCTTCAATTTTCCCGTGGTAGTTACCAGTATCGGGTTATGCCGTTTGGACTCCAAGGCTCTCCAGTTGTGTTCATGCAGCTTATTAATGAAGTGCTGCATGAGCATCTTTACAGAGGAGTTCTTGTTTAGTTAGACGACATTTTGATCTACACCCACAACTTGGAAGAATACATTAAATTGGTACGTCAGGTTCTGGAGAAACTGTTGGCTGCTAAACTGTTTGTAAAACTCTCAAAATGTGAATTCCATAAGTCAAAAATAGATTACCTCAGTTATCGGATATCGAGCAACGGTATAGAAATGGATCCACATAAGGTCCAGGCTATTGTGGAGAGGCAAGCTCCTAAAACAACTCCAAAGTATCCTTGGTTTTGCTAATTTCTATCGCCAGTTTGTCCCCGCCTTTGCCACTATAACTCTACCATTAACGGACCTATTACGCACTAAACCAGCTATGGTAAACCAAGACCAAGGCAGGTGTTGCAATGGTCAGCCCAATGCCAAAGTGCGTTCGAGCAATTGAAATATCTCTTCACCAGAGAACCAGTACTCAAGCATCCTGATCTGTCACGTGAGTTCATCGTTCAGGCTGACGCTAGTGACGTTACTGTAGGAGCAGTGTTGTTGCAAAAGGATGAGCAGAATCAAATACGTCCTTGTGCTTATACCTCACGCAAATTGAACACCACGGAGAGGGAGTGGGCGATTTGGGAAAAAGAAGCTTTTGCCGTCCGATGGGCGTTGATAACTTGGTGTCACATTCTGGAAGGGGTAACCCTCCCATTTGAAGTGTGGACAGACCATAAAAATCTAGAAGCGTTGCAAACGCCTAGGCGTCTATCTCCAAAACAGCTACGCTGGGCACAATATTTTCGAAGGTTTTCCTTTAAACTCAAATATGTACCAGCAGGGAAGAATTTCCTTGCTGACACGCTATCACGTATGCCGCAATACAATAGCAAGCACGAAGAAGTAGTGGAATCCCTTATACCGCCCATTGGGACTGGACAACCTGTTGCAGCAGCGCTACAAAAAGAATCATCTTTCCTAACGGACCTACGAACGGCTATCCAACAGGACAGGTGGTTAATCCAAAACCAGACATTTACGAGATGGATTGGGGTGAAGTGGGGATCGGTTGTACATTCCAGAACCACTCCGAGCGACAGTCCTAAGACGGTGTCATGATGCCAAACCAGCAGGTCACTATGGTTTCCTTAAAACTCTTCACCTGATCAGACGTCAGTTTTGGTGGCCATGGATGCGTGGTGAACGATACGTGAAAGAGTGCCCCACATGTGTGGCAGCAAAACCATGGTCAGGGAAGCCGATTGGGCATTTGCAGCCAGTGGCTGATCCTAGTCGTCCGTGGGAGGAGGTGGACTTTATAGTGGACCTCCCTTCTAGCAATGGATATACCGTCATCTGGACGGTAGTGGACTTATTTTCGAAGCAAGCGCACTTCATACCCTGTCGAGGTTTACCGTCTGCTCGACGGTTGACAGACATGTTCATCCAACATATTTACCATCTTCATGGAGTTCCGAAGCGAGTTATATCAGATCGGGGTGTCCAGTTCACCGCTCGATTCTGGAGATCTTTCATCCACCGGATTGGATCTACCCAGGGGTTAAGTTCAGCCTTCCATCCCAGTACTAACGGGGCCGCAGAACAGGCTAATGCCACAGTGGAACGTTATCTCCGTTGTTATGTTTCTTACCAACAAACTGAGTGGTCTGCTTTGATCCCGTTCACTGAAGTCGCATACAATAACATCAGCCATCGTAGTATGGGCTTTTCTCCTTTCCAAATCATCTATGGGAGAGAATTCCCTGCCATACCTGAAGTAGAACCTCCGCTACAGATGTAGCTATGCCCAGATGGGTCTCGCCATTGTTGGGGGGGAGGATGAGAAGGGGCCGAGCGGCTGTAAACTCTGGTGACGTGCTCCCAGCTGTTTGGAGGGACCTTGCCGCTCAAGCACAAAAGAAACGAATGCTTTCATCGGAGCTCGGTGGAGCATAAAGCTTGCGAATGGCGCCTCCTTGTGACATAACAGGAAGCACGCCCTATCGTCGAGCAAGCTACTGGGAAGGGGGGTGTGGTGTTAACTGTTTGATTGCCAAATGGTAAAGTGCTTGTTACTAAATGTATAAAGAGCGCTACACAGCGGCTGCGTGTAGCGCTAACTTTAAACGTCGATGCCGGCTTGTGCCTTACTCCTGCCTGTGTTGCTGTGCTTAACCTGATTAAAGACGCTGCAAACCGCTTTGTTTCCTTCTGGTTGTTGTTTGCTTCCAGAGCGGTTGGGTGGACAAGCTGAGACCCATGACTCCCAGAATGCCCCGCAGTTCTTTCCTATTTTTCAGCGGGGGCAGTTGTAAAACTGCCTGTTTACGAGGTAGGCCCAAATTCCTCTGACCCTGAGATAGAATGTATCCCAAATATGTAACTTCTTTCTTTACTAATTGAGCCTTCTTCCTTGAAGCTCTGTAACCACAGTCTCTCAGTAACTCAAGGAGGGTCTGGGTATTTTGGAAACAGTTCTCCTGAGTGGTTCCTGTTACTAACACATCATCTACATAGTGGAGGAAACAGTCCCCTTCCTGAACAGGTTGAAAGTACTGCAAATCCAAAGCCAAGGCGTGCCCAAAAAGGGTAGGAGAATTCTTAAAGCCTTGGGGTAATCTTGTCCAGGTATACTGACAATGTCTCCGCAGTTTAGAGTCTTTCCACTCAAAGGCAAACAAGTCTTGGCTATCAGGGTGTAAGCGTATAGTGAAGAAAGCGTCTTTCAGGTCTATGACTGAGAACCATGCGGCTGTGTGAGGAATGGTTCCCAGCAAAATGTAGGGGTTCGAGATGATCGCATGGAGTGAGACCACCGCTTTATTTACAGGTTTCAGATCCTGTGCCGGCCTCCAACCCCCATCTTGTTTCCTTATGGGCAAAATTGCGGTATTCCATGGGGATTGAGTTTCTCTAAGTATCCCTGTGGCTAAGTATTTGTCAATTAAAATTTGAATGGCTTCTGCAGCTTCTTGAGGGACATAATACTGGGGCACTCTGATGGGCTTGTATCCCAATTTCAATTTGACTTCTACTCGGGAGGCAAATTTAGCTAGTCCAGGGGGATTGTCCTCTGCCCACAGTGTGGGAACATTAAATTCCTCCCAATTACTTTCGGGGGTTGTGTCTTGCATTAACATCAGTCGCCAAGTCTCGTCTACTGGGTGCGACACTGTCAGGTATTGTCCATTCTCGTTGAAGGAAATGACAGCTCTCATTTTAAAAAGTAGATCCCTTCCTAATAGTGGGACCGGGCATTCGGGCATATACAAAAATTGGTGCTCCACTAGGCCGTTCCCGACTTTGCATTTAACAGGTTTCAGGAGGCTGTGTGTGGCAGCTGTGCCTGACACTCCTTGAACTCTGACTTTCTTAGTTGACAAGGGGGCCACTGGTTTATTCAGGACTGATCGACTGGCTCCAGTATCGATTATCATGCGGACTTAATGTCCTCCCACTCATAAATCCATCATGGGCTGCGGGGGTGGGTTTGTGGGGCCCTGGCCTCTTCAGTCATCCCATTCCATCTCGGCTAGGCTGATCACCTCCTCATTCTGGTATGACTGGCTGGGTTGTCACCTGTCAGCACCTCTTCTTCCTCTAAACGCTCCTCTTGGGGTTCCTCTAAAACATCTTCCTCTAAACATAGGCTGTCCACGCCCGTAGGATACTCCTCTTGATTCCATCCTTCTACGCGGGCACTCTCTTTGCCAATGTCCTTCTTCTTTACAGATGGCACATTGGTTGGGCCCTCCCAGGGCCAAAGCTAACATTTCAGTCTTCTTTCTTTCTTTAATATCTCGCTTTTTCTCCTCCTCTCTATCTCTATTCAGGTAGACCTTTCTGGCCACTTCTAGGAGTTCACTGGTATTCTTCCCTAGAGCTCCTTCCAATTTCTGCAATTTTCTCCTGATGTCCATGGCACTCTGACTGATAAATCGTTCATTTAACAGGTATCTATTTGCTGGATCTTCTATGTTTATCCCAGTATGGATCTTATAGGATTCTACTAGTCTAGTCAAGAAGGCCTCAGGACTCTCATCCTTTTCTTGGTGTATGGTGGCGGTTTTGGCATAATTAACGGGACCTTTTGCTGCTTCCCTTAAACTGTTTATGCATAGGAGGCGGTAGGCAGCTAATAGAGTTTGGTCTTGGTTAACATTGGGATCCCAATTTGGATCTACTTCTGCAGCTGCTGTGGCCTTTTGCGCGGCATTGGCCCCGTCTGGATACATACGGGTTAAGACCTTAGCAATTTTGAATTTTTCTCTGTCTTCCAGGGAGAGTAAGGTATTTAATAATTGCTGAATGTCTTCCCATGTGGGTCTATGTGTGTGCATTATAGTACTAAATAGATCTACTATTTCGGTAGGCTTTTTGCTAAATGGGCCGTATTGCTGTTTCCAATTAAGTAGATCTGTAGTTGTAAATGGCTGATATTGAAACAAGGGACGAATGATGGGCAGTCCCTGGGCATCAGTTCCATGACTCAAAATTTCCTTCAAAGGGGCCAGAGTCTCTGTCTTCTTTAAACATGTCTGGCTTCGAGTTCGGGAACTAATGGGTTTAGATTCTTCTTTTGTCTCTTCTTCCCCATCACTCTTAACTTCCCTTTTAACTTGCTGTTGGCGTTTCCAGGGCTGGATGGGTCTTGGCACCATATCCGCTGGCAAGGGTGGATAGGGGTTTCGTCTTGGGAGCATGGGTTGTGGTGCATATGGGGAGGACGGCTAACATCTTCCTTATCCTCCTGACTAAAAACTTTGTTTTTAAATATCTTTCTGTTGGTTTTATTTTTCTCTTTCATCAAACACACTTTCACACATTCCATCTGATATTTCTTAAGCCAAGGGGGATCTGCCTTCTGAGTGATCTGCCATTGATCTATGTATGGGAATTTATTTTACTTATTTATTTATTTATTAAATTTATATACCGCCCTATTCCTGAGGGACCCAGGGCGGTGAACAGCGAACGATAAAAATACAAATTAAAATATACGAAACACTCTGGTCCTAGATAATTCAAGACATCCCAGTTTAAAACAAAATCAAAAGCAATATAAAGGGAAAGTTACGCCAGGCCGGCCTGCTGAAACAGGAATGTTTTGAGGGCACAGCGGAAAGTGCGCAGATCCGGAATCTTCTGTATCTCTGGGGGGAGCTCGTTCCAGATGGTGGGTGCCCTCACAGAAAAGGCTCTCCCCCTGGGGGCCGCCAGTCAACACTGTTTGGCTGACGGCACCCTGAGAAGTCCCTCTCTATGGGAGCGTACTGGGCGGTGAGAGGCTATTGGTGGCAGAAGGCGGTCTCGTAAGTACCCCGGTCCTAAGCCATGGAGCACTCTAAAGGTGGTAACTAAGACCTTGAAGTGCACCTGGAAGACCACAGGGAGCCAGTGCAGCTTGCACAGGAGGGGAGCCACATGGGAGCGCCCGCACAGCCGCATTCTGGACCAGCTGGAGCCTCCGGGTGTTCCTCAAGGGGAGCCCCATGTAGAGAGCATTACAGTAGTCCAGGCGTGAAGTGACGAGGGCATGACTGACCGTATTTAACAAGTCCCAATCCAGAAAGGGACGCAACTTGCGAATCAGGCGAACCTGATAAAAAGACCTCCCGGCCACAGCCGTCAAGTGTTCTTCTAAAGACAGCCGTGAGTCCAAGAGGACGCCTAAGTTGCGAACCCTCTCCGTGGGGGGCAATGACTCATCCCCAATAGTCAGTGATGGCACCAACTGACTATATCGGGACGTCGGAAACCACAGCCACTCGGTCTTGGATGGGTTGAGCCTGAGTCTGTTCCTCCCCATCCAGATCCGTACAGCCTCCAGGCACCAGGACATCACTTTAAGGGCATCATTGGGGTGGTCCAGGGTGGAGATGTATAGCTGAGTATCATCAGCATACTGATGACACTTCACCCCGAAACCACGGATGATCTCACCCAGTGGCTTCACATAAATGTTGAACAGAAGGGGTGAGAGAACCGACCCCTGTGGCACCCCACATACAAGGGGCCTCGGGGTCGACCTCTGGCCCCCTGTCAACACGGACTGCGACTGATCAGAGAGAAAGGAGGAGAACCACCGCAACACGGTGCCCCCCACCCCTAACTCTTCCAACTGGTGCAGCATGATACCATGGTCGATGGTATCAAAAGCTGCTGAGAGGTCTAATAGGACCAGTACAGAGGAGCAACCCCTGTCCTGGGCCCTCCAGAGATCATCTACCAATGCGACCAATGCCGTTTCCGTGCTGTATCCAGGCCTGAAGCCCGACTGGAACAGATCTAGATAAGCCGATTCATCCAAGTACTGAGGAAGCTGTCGCGCTACCACACTCTCAACAACCTTCGCAACGAAGCGAAGGTTGGAGACTGGACAGTAATTAGCCAACACTGTTGGGTCCAGGGAAGGCTTCTTGAGGAGAGGCTTCACCACCGCCTCTTTCAAAGCGGCGGGGAAGGCACCCTCTCTCAAGGAAGCATTTATAATCCCCTGGAGCCAGCCTCGTGTAACCTCCCGAGAGGCCAGCACCAGCCAGGAGGGACATTGGTCCAATAAACATGTGGCTGTGCTCAGTCAATTGGCGCCAATGGCCATCCCTGGTAATGATCCGATGTACCTTGGATATCACTATTGGATCCAACGATCCTTCTTCTGGCCAACTTACGCCAAAGTCAGGCCATATATTTATACAAAGCATCTTCAAGGTATCCGGATCACACGGGGAATTACCATAGTCTTCACTAAAGACACTCTTAAAATTGGCTAACATGCATTGTACCGGTGTCCTGGGGACACTATTACTACCACCCATCCTAACAACACTACCCCTGGCTCATGACACTGGACGTTCCGACAGTCGTCAATGAGAACCGCATGGGTTTTACCACCCACAAAATACTTAAACTCCTTACTAGAGACTTTAGGATGACGCCTTGTCTCCTAGGGAGGTGATCAGGCCCCCTTCTCTACCACTAAATTGGTTGGTATCCCTTTTACATATACTTGCCTGCAGGCATCTTCTTCCTGGACTTTTGTCGAGGTTTCTGGGTCTGGCTGACCTTGTGGATCCTTGACTGATCTGCTTCTCCAGCGGGTTTTACGGCACCTCACCGAAAGGTTCCGTAGACTTCAGTGGAGTCCTATGGCCGGCCGATAGACTTTCCTTGGGAAGGCGTTGGTCCCCGCTGGGGCAGGCCGTCTGGCAGAACAAAGGTCTCTGTTCCTTAGTCCCACCAAAGTCGCCACAAATGTTGTGAAATGAAGGGACCAAACAACATTCCTGGGTCAGCCAGAGACAGTTTTATTGCGCAAAGTTCAGAGCCAGATTTATACCTGAAACTTTGAACAAGGAAAGAGCCCTGATACAACTGTTTTTATACATTTCTAAGACAAAGGATTCGGTGAGATCATGCATTTTCCATATATGGTTAACATACATCCGATTTTCCCTATCTGGTTAACATACATTTGATAATATGTTCATCTAATTACTAAACCATTACTTGCTAGTTTTATAAGATTTTCTTAGCTACACAACTTTTTCTTAAGTGCTTGTAGTTGCTAATGGGAGATTTACTGCTGTCCTTGGGTAATAAGAGGTAATAAGTGACTCTTTGTTTCTTGTGTCTGTTTTTGTGTATCTTACAGTCAGGCCATTCAGACATCTGGGCTGTCCTTCCATGGCGGCTAGGCCTCATCAGAAGATTTATTACCACTAATGGGGTTTAGCTGTTTTTAATGTAATCTCCAACAAGCACGTTTCTCTCTTATAATAATGTGAATAGAGAGGGTTTCCTAGAGTTCATGTAGCTAAGCAGTTTTTCTCTTATAATAATGTGAATAGAGAGGGTTTCCTAGATTTCATGTAGCTGACTCTGTATGATTCCTTCTTTTATCCATATTAGTCTGGCTCTGTACAATTGTCTCAATAATTGCACAATATTACATTTGGCTGGATATTTTTGTAATCCCACCTTCATTCCCCTTCGACATGCACACTTCTTAATTTCAACCAAACCTCCTTTGCAGTTTTTAATTTAGCTACATTCAGGAATGTAAGATGATGTAGGCCAGTGCCTTATCATGCTGCCTTTGATTTGCTGATGCTAATGGTGCCTGGGGTGGATTATTAACAATATCCCAGAGCTCCTTAGCCTTCAGGAAGCATTCCATTTTTGCAGCCCAAATAATATAATTCTTCTCCCCCAATTGAGGCAGAGAGCTCTACTTGAAATCAACAGCCATCCTGCAAGCCTTCTCAGTCTTCTTTTCTTTTCCTTATAACACAGGCTGTCCTTCAGCTTAATTATAGTTCAATCTTGCTGTGTGCTTGGTGTGCTCTGGGCCCATAACCTGTTAGAGTTTGCACCAATCCAACCAGCACACAAGTAAATCATTCAGCAGGATTCATGAATAAAAGAAACTTCTTTATATACAGTAATATAAAGCATGATGCATGTATACAATACCCATGCAGCAGAAGCCAGAACCAGAATCCAGAAGTACAGAATCAATATAATCACAGAAGCAAAAATGCAAGGACAAACCAACTCTTTTATACCTAACAGTCAAGCTAAGCCACGCCCAGGCCCCAAACTGAGTCACCAAACAGTCCCCATTGGCTGATCTGTTGTTCTGACCTAGGCTCCCTTAAAAAGCAGGAAGCAGGAATTGGTTCCAGCAAAACCTCTTTTATTTACACAACTGTGAATTACTTTCATTCACAATCAGCAAGATTTGTCCAAACAGGTTTTCAAAGGAATATTTCTCAACACACCTTATCTCATTTGGCAAACTGCCACGTAACTTGTTTCCAAACGCAGAGTAAGGCAAAACTTGGCACAGTCTCTTAGAGTCACAAACATAACTTTCCACTCTTGAAACTACCTAATGGACAAATTGGTTCCTGCAAAAGCTGCCTCCCCATTCACTCCTCTTTTGTTTCCTATGGGAGGGGCCAATCATCTCCAAGGTGTGACTTTACTCCCAAGTCGATCCTGCTTTCTGAGTTATTCTTGTCTTCTGGCAGCTCTGCACATGCGCACACTGGGAACAGGCTCCAGCTGTTCCTCTGCCTCGCTGCTGTCTATTTCCCTCTCTGCCTCCGACGCAGAGCTCTCGTCTGAGCTTTCCCCAGTCCCCAGGACTGGCCCATGTTTCCTCCCCAACCTCCTCACTGTGACTCTGCTGCCAGCCCTGCTGGCCGCCAACAGGCCACAACACCTGTTGCCATGTCTATTCCAAATCATGAACTCTTATACACTGACAGTGTTTACTATGACACAAACATTCTTCCCACATACTAATTATAAATGATTAATGTTGTCGTAACTTTTAAAAAAGATTGAATCATTCTTCAAATCTGGCAGAATAGATGTTCTTTTACTATAGTGTCTTCTAGACTATGTGGTCACATGTAATCCCAGAATTGTTTTTATTAATACTTTTTTTCTAATTCCAATTTAAATAACTAGAGTTCTAATTAAGTAGTGCCCAACTCTTCTATTTGAAAACAAAAAGTTGTCTCTATAATTTTGCTGTTTATCTGTATTACTCATTCTGTCTACTTAGCCCAAGACACAGAGAATAGAAATTCAAAAAGAAAGGAACATTTCTAATACAGGTAGTCCTCGAGTTACGAATGGAATGGAGCCTGCCCATTCCATTCTTAACCCAAGGATTCATGAGAGTGAATCTCATACCATGAACAAAATCACTTCCTGCTTTTGCCCACACGTTCGATAATCAAATGCATGGCTCGTTAAGTGCGCATGAGGTATGTCGGGGTGGGGAAGGCAATTGGGGGGGGCTAGTGATGGAACAGGTCTCCCCCAACACACAGATACCTCATTCTCCCTCCCCTGGGATCCCCACAATTGCTTCCCCCCCCCATCCTGCCGCACCGGGTGACTTACTTTATGAAGATCTGTCTCCTCTCCAGCCTATTTCTTTGCCTGGTTCTTCCTTTCTCATCAGCAAAGGGCTTGACAAGGCCTCTGGTGATGAAAAAGGAGGTCAGAGGGCCGCCCGCAGCCTTCCAGGCCTCCTTTCTCACTGGAGATCCATTTGATGAGGCCTCCAGCGACAAAAAAGGGGGCACACAGCCTTCTGGGCCTCCTTTTTCATCGCCGGAAGCCTTGCCAAGCGGATCTCCAGCAAGAAAGGAGGCCCAGAAGGCTGCATGCGTGGCCCTCTGGGCATCCTTTTTCATCACCAGAGGCCTCGTCAAGCCCTGGGCATCCTTTTTCATCACCAGAGGCCTCGTCAAGCCCTTTCCTTTCTCTTTTTTTTAAAAAAACAAACAAAAAGTTTATTATTTTTTAAATTCAAACAAATAACATTTTCACTTGTCTATGTAAACATTTATTAACCCAACCTTCAAACCCCCCTTCCCTCCCCGCTCCCCCGACTTCCCAGAAGAAAAACAGGGTATAAATTTTACCAAACATACACTAAAATATGCTAAGTTAAAACTCTCTAGACCCCTTAACTCCCCTTCTACAGATTATTTATCAACCTCCCTTTAAACTCAGAATAACATATAATCCTTTAGCCCTAAGAGTTTTTAAAAACCATTAACAAACACTAATAGATCATTCAAAATCTAAAAATCTCGTAATACATCTGTAAGATATTCTTAGTTCATTTACTTAATCATGTTACTCTTCCTCCTACTTTTGTTTTCAAAATTCAAATATTTTTAAAAATCTTAATACAACAATAATTAAACCTTAATTAATCATTAATTGAACTCTTAATTCATTTACTTAATCATTATAATTAATCATTAATACATCAATAGTTAGACCAGAGAAAGTTAATCTTCCATTCTTCCTTTCGTTCTGTATTTTTTCCAGTCTTTCTTCCTCCCTCCCTTTTATTTTGAGGAGGTTTTGAATTTTAACTGGGGGTTGATGTATCTTTAAAACTTGTCCCTTTCTTGGAACCATTTCCTCTGATTTGGAGCCCCCATATCGACTCTTGCTTATATAATCAGTCAGTTCATAGAACGAAGAACTCGATCAGTTTGCAAAGAAAAGTCCAGTTGTTGCATTTCAATTAATTGTGTGAAAGCCTCTGCCAAATCTTCTTTATCCTCCGAAACCTCGTAGGGCTGGTCAGTTTCTTCTTCTTTCTGCTCCAAATTATATTTTTGAAAAGTTCTGTCAGTTAATTCCAAAAGGGCAGGAAGAAATGAAGATTCTTGAGAGCCAGCCAGTTCCAGCTTCTCTGTTTTGGTCAAAATGTCTCCTACATTGTCATTGTGCTTTCCTTCAAAAACATCCTCAGTTGCTTTTATATCCTCCACCGGTTCTATAAATTTTTGTTCTATGATTGCTGTTAGGTTATTAATAATTACAATTTGGTTATTCATGGCTTCCTTTATAAATTCTGTAAGGTCTCTAAAAAAATCCTCCTGGCTCTGTGATTCAGTTCTCTGTGTCATTTCTGACGCCATTAGAGAGCCTCCACCACTTTCAGAAACTCCTTGCTTGGAAGCCATATTATTTTAAAAGAATTTTTCTTTTCACAGCCATAAAATCTCTTGAACAACTTTCTCAGATTTATTTGTAATTTATCAAGCAAGATAGTCTTTTCTATACCCAGCTCTCAAATCCCAGCAGTTTAAATCCAGTCTCTGAGCACAAATCTGTTAACAAGCACTTTCATTTCCAACTTTCACTTTCACACCCACAACAAAGACGCCATTTCCACCTCCAGCTCAGCAAAATCAAGTAGAAACAATGTATCCCAGAGTTAAGCATATACTTGCAAAAGCTTGTTCTCCTGCTTCCGTTCTGTCTGCTTTTTGAAATCAGTTAATCTTCTTCTTGACAGCAGAGTCGGTCGCCGGCGTCTGGCTCCGTTTAAACGGAGTCGCCACGGATCCGGAGCTTCAGTGGGCTGAGCGGGGAGCACTCACCCTCCAAGCCCCTGCAATTGCTCCAGGGGCTTCCGGGGAGCTCTATCCTCGCCCACCGGCTCTCCTCTCCTTCTTCTCCCGAAGGAGAGGTTTTTAAGCCGTCTGACAGCTGATTAGCGCTGTCAGAACGGCTCCAATGGAATCACGGGGCTGGTGGTCAAAAAGACCGTCCACGACGCCGGTGGTGCCAACCGGAAGCCAGGCATCCTTTCTCATCAACAAAAGCTTTTTGCAAAGGGCTGCCAAAGCCTACATGAGCGCAATCTCCCTGCAGGCAAGGAAATGGCAAATGGAGGGAAGTCCTGAAAGATTGAAGCCTTCCCTCCATTTCCAAACGTCTAGGCCTCAATTCACAGAGAATATAGGTCTGAAGTGTGAGATCACATGAGATCAGTAGCACAAGATCTTGCGCTACTGATCTCGCAGTACATTAGGTCTCTGTTCTCTGTGAATGGACCAAAATCCTCAAGCAATGAAGCAGGCAAAGAAAGCGCGACAGAGACGAGATCTTCGCAAGGTAAGTGAGTCTCCACAGGTGAAATGCCTGTGAAGACCCAGCCGGGGGGAGGGGGGAATAGGCGGGACAGCCTTTGTAGTCATTTGTAAGAGCAAACAACTGCCATTGTGCTGCAATAGTCATAATTTCGGGACTTGTTCATAAATGCTAGTAAAATGTGTAATTTTGAATGCTCACCAGGGAACTCTCGTAACCATGGGATTACGTGTAATAAATTAATACCATGTTTGCCCAAAAATCAGACTCGTTCTTATTTTCTTTTCGGCTTGAAAATAAGCACTTGGACTTATTTTTGGGGAGGCCTTATTATTTTTAAGTGCAGGAGGCGGCGATTGTGGAGGCTGACAGGAGTGGGAGCGTAGCTACCACAGGCCCCGCTCCCTCCATCCCACTGTCTGCTTGCCCACAGCTGCAACGGGCCAAGCTCTTGGCATGCCTCAGCCTCCAGTTGCCCTTGCTACTGGCCTAGCTGCTTCCCGGACACTTCTCGGCTGCAGTGGGGATTGTGTTGGCTGCCAAGTGGCTGCCCATGTTGCTACTGGCCTCACGGGAGCTCTGCTCTCCTGGCATGGCATGTGGAGGCTGGGGTGTGCCAAGAGCTTGGCAACGATTGAGGCCACGGGCAAGCAGACAGTCAGTCAGGGCGGGGCCAGTGGTAGCTGCCAAAACACTTTTCATCCAGAGGGAAATGAAGCTTTGTCTGCTTGCAAAGGGGACACTTTGAAATGGAACTAATTGCTCCATTTCAAACTGTCCCCTTTGCAAGCAGACAAAGCTTTGAGTCTCCATCATTTCTCCATCTGGGTGAAAAGGGTTTGGTCGCCTATGGGGTGCTTGGGAACAGAGTGATTAGCTTCCCTTTGCAAACAGACAAAGCTTCATCTCCCTCTGGCCGAAAACTGTGCAGCACAGCCAGGCAGAGGCAGAAGCGATCCCAGTGTGCCACCCACTCCATCCCGCTGTCGTGGCTTGCCTGTGGCCGCATCAAACAAACACCCACATGGGGCATCAGGATTGCCTGCCTCCCCATTCCTCTGCCTCACCCTGCTGCTCGTGCTGCCACACAAGCCTCCCATGAGTCAGACAACCGCACATGATGTCTGGATCGTCTGTCTTCTCCCCCCCCAACTCTGCCTCCACACTTGAACTTATCGGTATTTGCACTGTGCTAAGGGCTGGCGGGCTGCTGCTGCTGCTGGACACCGTCGACCCCCATGTGTTCGTCGCCTCTCGTGCTGGCTACGCTCATCCCTCAGGTTTATTTTCAGGGTAGGGTTTATATTAGGCCCACCCCAAAAAATCAGGCTAGGGCTTGTTTTTGGGGTGGGTCTTATTTTCAGAGAAACATGGTAATAATTGAAGTGTCTCAGCGGATGGCATTGCCTGATTTTCTTTGGCCACAGGAACTAAACAAGATCATTCTTCATTAATATTTGGTTGGGAAATGACCAGGAAATTCAATGACTAGTTAATTTATGTGGTCACAAAACATTCTACATAAGTAAGGCATTAGGAAATCACTTTCTTGTTGTTGACAAGTGGACTACAGGAATTTGTCATTAGTAATTGAAAGAGATTTTACTTTAAGTGAAGACAAATCTCTGAATATGCCTGTTGTGCTATTCAGTATACTTGGGGCGGGGGGGGGGAGGCTACTGTTGAGTTTTTTTATTAATGCATTGGTTTTTTTAAAAAATTGTTATTGTGATATTGGGTGAAAAAAGTGATGTAATTTATGACAATTTTTTTTTGGCCAACCCTAATGAAAAGCATATAATAGCATTACAAAATTTAAGCCAGAGAATCATTTGTATAACAAAGTCCAATCTAAGAAAATATCCTGTGTTTTCCCAAAAATAAGACCCTGTCTTATATTTTTTGAACTCCCGAAGTAAGGGCTTCGAAGTAGCCTACTTCGAAGGAAGTATTTTCAGAGGGAGGGTCTTATTATTTTGGAGGTGCAGAAAGCGTTGAGCGTGGTCACCTCATAGCTGCTGCTGTGTGGCGCTGCTACTGCGCTCGTCAGCCGCTCGTCCTGCCCCTGAGCAGGACTCGCAAGAAGGGGTTTTTTAACCGTAGAACTTGTTTCCCTGCACATAATGACGAGACACATGACAGAGCTGGAAGCCCAGCAAGACGGCTCCACGCACTTGGTACCGTAATAGGTTGACTCAGCCTTCCATCCTTTCTAAGGTAGGTAAATTGAGAACCCAGTTGTGGGGGCAATAAGCTGACTTTGTATAAATATACAAAAGGATGAAGGCTATTGCTGAGCACATTGTAAGCCGCCCTGAGTCTTCGGAGAAGGGCGGCATATAAATCAAATAAAAAAAAAAATAGCAGCTTGGCTGCTTCCCTTCCCTGCCATCTCTTTATCAAGAAGGGTGGTAGGTGGGGCAGGGGCAGGGATGAAATGCTCCCGGTTTGGACTGGATCGCCCGATCCGGTAGTGATGGCAGCGGGTGGTTTGGAGAACTGGTAGCAAAAATCCCTGCCCCCCCCCCCATGCCCAGCTGAGCCGCATGATCAGAGACTTTTTTTTTTACTTTTAAAAGCATTTTTTCTACAACCTCTTCGGCCGAAAAAATGCTTTTAAAAGTAAAAAAAAAAGCCTCTGATGATCACGCGGCTCAGCTGGGATCATCAGAGGCTTTTCAAAGCATTTTTTTCTTCAACCTCTTGGCCGAAGAAGTGGTAAAAAAGTAAAAAAAATGCTTTGAAAAGTCTCTGGCAACTCCCAGCTGAGTTGCCTGATCGGCAGAGAGGTTTTTTGTTTTTTTTTTAATTTGATTTATATGCCGCCCTTTTCCGGAGACTCAGGGCGGCTTACAGTGCGTTAAACAATAGCCTTCATACTTTTGTATATTTATACAAACTCAGTTTATTGCCCCCACAAACTGGGTCCTCAATTTACCTACCTTAGAAAGGATGGAAGGCTGAGTCAACCTTGAGCCTGGCGAGATTCGATCTTACTTTAATTGCAGACAGCTGGTGTTAAATTACAGTGCTTCTGTCTGTTGAGCTAAACCAGGCTTTTTTTAAAATGCCTCTCTGACGATTCCAGCTGAGTTCCCTGATAGGCAGAGGCTTTTCAAAGCATTAGAAAAAAAATGCTTTGAAAAGTTTTTTTTTTAAAAGTTGGCCACGCCCACCCAGTCACATTAACCCCCCCCCCCAAGCCAGAACCGGTAGTAACAAATTTTACATTTCACCCCTGGGTGGTGGAGAAGCGAGATGTGTGGAGCTAGACGGGGCTCCTCTTGCTGTCTCTTCCCCCCCCCCATCGCCAGGTATGGCAGGGGGTGGCAGGTTGGAGGGGTGGGGCCTGAGACTTCCAGCTCCATTTCGTGTCTCGCTGTTATGTGTAGGGAAACACGTACGGTAAAAAAACCTCGAGAGTTCGAGGGGTTTGATTGAACTCGTGAGGGTTTTTGTACTGTAGAACTTGTTTCCCTGCGCACAATGGCAAGACACGTGATGGAGCTGGAAGGCAGGTAAGACGCACGTCTCCCATCTCCCTGGCCCCACCCCTCCCCACCTGCCATTCCCCAAATTGCATCCAATTTGGGCAGGGACAGGAAGCCTTGCCATGCCTGGTAAGGGGGGGTGGAGAAGAGACAGTAAGAGGAGTGCCATCTCGCTCCACGCGTCTCACTTCTCCCATGCCCCACCTGCCTCAATAAAGAGCCGGGCGCTGTGGAAAAGGGAGCCGGGTGGGCGCGGGCTTTGGGCGTATGCGGCTGCCGGGGTCACATGGCGGAGAGGCGGGAGTGGGAGCGGGGTGAGAGTTTGCAGGCAAGGGGGATGGATGGATGGATGGGAGGCAGGTGAGTGCCAAGAACGCCGGGGAGATTCCTACCTTTGATTACCCCAGTTCCTGGGCATCACTGCGGTGCGAAGAGATGAGTCTTTGTGAAACTCAAAACAAATGAGAAGGAGAATGGGGAGAGCGGAAGGAAGGAAGAGAGAGAGAGAGAGAGAGAAAGAAAAAGAAAGAAGAAAGAAAGAAAGAAAGAAAGAAAGAAAGAAAGAAAGAAAGAAAGAAAGAAAGGAGAGAGAGGGAGGGAAAGAGAGACCCATTTCCCACACACAGGGAAACCACAATTGCAAACTCTAAACCCACACACACGGAAACCACAATGCTTATGTATGGTACAACAATTTATTCAAATTCAACGATCTTTTCAAATTCAACAATTTTTTCAAATTCATCAATTTTTTCAAATTCAACAATTTATTCAAACTCAACAATTTATTCCAATATGGTAGTCATGTCATCATCTTCTGTAACATCATCAAAACTGTCCACATACTGAATTCCAGTTTGAGTTTCTTGTGAGTCCATTTTATTAAAAACCATTGGTCCCAATCGCTCATACTTAGTAGTAGCGGTCTCCTTAAAAGAGTATCTCCTGTCCATGTAGCCTGCTCGTATTGCATGGACAACACAGGTGTCACTGATTTTGTCCCACGCATTCTTAACCCAATTCACAAGTTCTGGCAGCCCAGGATTCACAAAATTCCCTTGCTGGTTTCTTACCATTCTGTGTTCGATGTATTCATTTATTTGGATGTGGAGATGGTCCTTGAACGGCTTGTTAATAGCAATGTCCAATGTCTGGAGATTGTCATGCTTGTCATTCCTGCAGGTATCATAATTTGATCAATCCTGCGTTGGGCAAAATTTTTTTTCATGTCCTTGGCATGGTGACTGCTGGCTGAATCCCACACTACCATGCCTCTTTGGCCTCCTTGCACAACAAGTGGGAGCATTAGCTCCACCCACTTTTTGATAGCTGCTTGGGTGCACCAGGCCTTTTCAGTTTCAAGGACGTAAATCCCTGAAACCCTTTCAATTTTGTCCTTCTTTCCCTTGCTGATTATTAGCGGTGTGACTTTGGTTCCATCCAGCCAAATAGCCAATATGCACATCACACATGTGCTTTCATATCCCGTTGAGGGTATATAAATCGATATGGCACCCCTTTGCTCAATTGTTGTTTGAGCTCCTTGGCCCATAAACACTGCAGTTTCGTCCATCAACGAACAATTTGAATGCAAGTGCCTGTTTGACAAGTTCACCATCTTCCAGCTTGAACAGTGAGGTAGATCTCCTCAGAGACAGTTCATGTTGCTGAAGGAAGCTATCCAGCCAGTGTTGAGAGGCTTTGAATTGTTCTTGAGTAATTTCCATTACCCAGGTGCCATTGCAAGGGCAAATGCTTGAATATCAGCCCTGTGTACAACCAAAACCTTTGCTCTTCTGTCAGCGATCCATTCAGAGATGCTGTCTTCAGGTTTAGGAAATAATGGTTGCCGACCTGATCCACACTTGCACTTCTTACCATTTCCCTCCTGCACCTGTTGACTGAGGTTATCATGCTCTACTCTCCATTTTCGGACCATACGGACATCCAACATCTTCTCTTTGCAGAAAGCTGCCAGATTCTTTCCCTGAGAATCCTCCATGATTCCTTTCTTGAATTCCACGGAGTAGCTCTTTCTTTTTGAACTCATCTTGTCTGGGGGTCAAAATAAAAGTCATTTTAGATCATTAAATCCATTAATCCAAAACCCTGGGGGTGTGGTGGTTGGGATTTGGCATTGTGGTTTCCCTGTGTCCCTATCATTTCTGTACCTACCTACCCCACACGCCCTTACCGTACCTAACGGTAACATTGATGGCCACTGGAAAAAGAGTGGCAGGCCCAGCAATGTCCCTTGCTCCCCTACTGGTAACGCTGATGTCCACCGCAAAAAGAGTGGCAGACCCAGCAATGTGCCTTGCACCCCACTCCTTACCTACCACCGCCTCCAGCAAAAATGAGAGAATGGGGAGAGAGAAAGGAAAGAAAAGAAAGAGAAAGAGAGGGAGAGGAAAAAGAGAAACAGAAATGAGAGGAATGGAGGGAGGAAAAGAGAGACCCATTTCCCACACACAGGGAAACCACAATTGCAATTTTATTTTTTAAAGTAAACTAACCTCCTTTTATCCTAGAAGAACATCTACCATCCATTACAAATTGTATGGTTTCTACCTATGGCAGATCACTGTTGCTTTAGCTAAATCCTTAATACCCAAATAACAAGTAGTCTTGCAGAGTAAATGCATTCCCTTGAAAGCTCACTGTGGCTACTTTAAAACCATCCTGTGTATTTTGCACAGGGACCTGCACATATGTTATTTATTATTTATTATTTATTTATTAATTTTATTTCTATACCGCCCTTCTCTCAAAGGACTCAGGGCGGTGTACAGCCTGATTAAAAGCACAGAGACAGACAATTTAAAAATAATTACAATTATTAAATAATTGGCTCAATTATAAAACCCCCAAATTTAAAATCCCATATTTAAAACCAATTAAAATCTTTACATTGATAGCCCGGCCTGGTGGAACAACAAGGTTTTGAGGGCACAGTGAAATACACGGAGATCAGAGATCTTACGAATTTCTGGGGGCAGTTCATTCCAAAGGGCAGGGGCTCCCACAGAGAAGGCCCTCCCCCTGGGTGTCGCCAGCCGACATAATTTGGCCGACGGCACCCTGAGGAGACCCTCTCTGTGGGAGCGGACTGGCCAGTGAGAGGCTACTGGTGGCAGAAGATGGTCTTGAAGGTATCCAGGTCCAATGCCATGGAGCGCTTTAAAGGTGGTAACCAACACCTTGAATCGCACCCGGAAGACCACTGGGAGCCAGTGCAGCTCGCACAGGAGGGGTGTCACGTGGGCACAACGAGTTGCGCCCATAACCACCTGCGCGGCTGCATTCTGGACCAGTTGGAGCCTCCAGGTGCTTTTCAAGGGGAGCCCCATGTAGAGAGCATTACAGTAGTCCAGTCGGGAGGTGACAAGGGTGTGAGTGACTGCACAAGGCGTCACGATCCAGAAAGGGCTGCAACTGGCGAATCAGGTGAACCTGATAAAAAGCCCCCCTGGCCACGGCCGTCATATCCTCTTCTAAAGACAGCCGTGCGTCTAGGAGGACACCCAGATTGTGAGCCCTCTCTGTGGGGGGCAAAGACTCACCCCCAATAGTCAGCTATGGCACCAGCTGACTATATCACGATGCCGGGAACCACAGCCATTCAGTCTTGCAGGGGTTGAGTCTGAGCCTATTTCTCCCCATCCAGACCCGCACGGCCTCCAGGAAGCGAGACATCACATCAAGGGCATCATTGGGGTGGTCTGGGGTGGAGATGTACAGCTGAGTATCATCAGCGTACAGGTGGACTCTCACCTCAAAACCACAGATGATCTCACCCAGCGGCTTCACATAAATGTTGAACAGAAGGGGTGAGTGGACCAACTCCTGTGGCACTCCCCATGCGAGGCGCCTCGAAGTCGACCTCTGCCCCCCTGTCAACATGAACTGTGAGCAGTCGGAGAGGAAGGAGGAGAACCACTGCAAAACGGTGCCCCCTATTCCTAACCCCCTCAACCGCTGCAGCATGATACCATGGTCGATGGTATCAAAAGCCGCTGAGAGATCTAACAGGACCAGGACAGAGGAACAACCCCTGTCCTGAGCCCTCCAGAGATCATCCACCAACGCGACCAATGCCGTTTCTGTGCTGTACCCCTGCCTGAAGCCCGACTGGTACAGGTCCAGATAGATATTTTCATCCAGGTGCCCGGGCAGTTGTCGTGCCACCACACTCTCAACAACCTTCGCCACAAAACGAAGGTTGGAGACCGGACAGTAGTTGGCTAATTCAGCTGGGTCCAGGGAAGGCTTCTTGAGGAGGGGCCTCACCACCGCCTCTTTCAAGGCAGCGGGAAAGGCACCCTCACTCAGAGAAGCACTTATAATCCCCTGGAGCCAGCCTCGTGTAACCTCCCGGGAGGCCAGTACCAACCAGGAGGGACATGGGTCCAATAAATATGTGGCGGCACTAATCCTACCCAGAACCCTGTCCACATCCTCGGGAGCCACAGGATCAAACTCCTCCCAGATAATATTCTCAAGCGCATTGGGATTGCCTCTGCCACCACCTGGCTGCACTGCAACACTTTTCACCCAGAGGGAGACAAAGCAATTTGCTCCATTCCCAAGCACCCCATAGGCGACCAAACACATCTCCTGTGCGCTGCTTGGAGAGTCCAAGCAATGGGTTCAAGTTTAGCCTAGTTGGCCAGAGACTGAGTTGAATTTGCCTAGCCACGCCTCTTTCTCCCATGAGTCTTCAGTGTTTCAACTCAGTCGGCCTAAAGAGACTTGCTTTAAATTTCTCTGTCTTAGAAATATTATTTAAAATACTGCCAGCCACAGAAAGAAGCCTCTTTCTCCCTTTTCTCTTTAAAATTACCACCAACAGCCTGAGGTGTTTTCTAGCTGCACCGGGAGCTCCGTGGAGCTAATTAGTTCCGGAGCTAATCTCTTGCCTCAGGGGCCTCTCTTAATTGCCGCCATTAACAGCACAGCGGAGGCAATCCTTTTATTGACTCCTAGCAGCTTTTAAAGGCAAATTTGACTTCTATCAGCTCAGAAACGGAGCAAAAGCCTCAAACTTTTCAGAAACCTTCAAGGGATCTTAATTAGCAGTCCTGGTTTATCGGAAACACCAAGGAGCCACATGAGTTTTGGCGATCGGGCCTAGCATTGCTGGCTGATTTACTGCTATTGCCTTATGGTTTGGGGATTGTTGTGTCTCTCCCACACCATTGATTACTGCTGCCTTTCTCTCATAGTGTTATTGCAGCTGGTCATTGATCAGTCTCACGCTTAATACCTAACAGCCTTTCTCTCATAGCGTTATTAGAGCTGGTCATTGATCAGTCTCATGCTTAATACCTAACAGCAGTGGAAAATTGGCACCATATTTACAACTACTGGAGTGAGGAATAATATCATTATTATAACCATTGTCCTAGTAAGATCCTCTGATTGAATTGCCTTTTTTGCTTGTCATTCCAAGATGGCGGATCGCAGCTCCTCTCACTCCAAAAGTACTGCATCCCATTCCTCTGCTTCTAAGAGAGCTAAGTCTTCAGATCACAGTAAGGCAATTGGGGCTCAGCCTGGGCCTTCCACCAGATCCAAGGCCCCTTCTTCCACAGCTGTTGATAAGGATGCAGAAAGAAGGCAAAAAGCCTTAGAGAAACAATTTGCAAAGGCAAAAAAGCAGGCAGAAGCCTCCTCAGGCCTAGGCCTTGTCATTGTTCACCCAGAGCCTAGTATCCCTCCAATTCAGGATACACCTCCTTCTGCTTCAAACGAAGATAGATTGAATTGGACTCCAGATATTACCACAGATCCTCCAACTGAATTAATTGAGAGTACTGTGGAGGTTATTCCCATATCAGAACAGGACTCATCTGATCAGGGAGTCATTCCAGTACTTAGGATTAGGCTCCCTCAGCTACTTTCACCCCTACAGCGGCGGGGCTCCACCCTGAGGTAAACCAGGCCCCTGTTCTTTCCCAGGAACTCTGCCAGATGTTAGCTCAGACCATTGCCCAGGGCATTGACTCTGCCCTGCTTAGAAGGGGCTTTCCTGCTCCCGACTCAGCTGGTACCACTCCCCATGTACACCAGGCCCACCAGAATAGGGTTTATTCCCGGGCCCCTCATTCGCCTCATGATTCTCAGGGCAGTAAATGGTCTTATGCTGGGGAGGAGGAAGAATTCGCAGATCATGATCTTTCTGAAGATGAAGGCAGATCTCCAGACAAACCAGCCTTCACTGGCCTTTTCAACCCTAGCATGTTCAAGACCTTGTTATACAAGGCCAAAACCACGGCCAATCTAGGGGTTGTGGCTGGGGCATCTGATCGCTCGGCTGAGGAGGACCCCCATGCTCGATTATTTACAGAACCGGTCACTACCCAGGACGCTGTTCCTTCTCCCAGATTATTCATAGACATTATTAAGAAGCAATGGCTTCAACCTGGGTCCTTGTCTAATCCCAGCGGATTAGACAAAAAGATGTACACTGTAGAACAGGAAGTAGAGGACTTGCTTAAGTTGCCTACAGTAGATACTCCCTTTGCCAATCCAGCATCTTCCAATATTCTCCCCTCAGACTCTGCAGAAGGGCTGAAGACCGAAGATAGGAAAGCTGAGATGTCAGTTTGTAAGACACATCAAGCAGCTGCCTGGGTGATCAGATCAGCCACGGCAGCTTCCTTCTTTAATAGAACCTCCCTCCTGTGGCTGCGCCAAATGCAGGCAAGAGCTCCCCAGGGAGATGTCAGGTTACACCAGGACATCAACAAGTTAATTGCTGCAGCAGAATACTCTGCTGATGCAACCCTTAATGCGGCTAAGTTTGCTTCCAGGGCCCTGGCCTCTAATGTGACTTCCAGACGATTATTATGGCTTCGCCATTGGCAAGCCGATATGAAATCCAAATGGAAATTGGCGTCTGCTCCTTTTCAGGGCAATAATCTTTTTGGTGATGTTTTAGATCCCATTTTGGTAGAGACCAAGGATAAAAGGAAGGTACTTCCCCTGTCTCACAGGAGGACAGACAGGAGATACTCTCCATATTATCGCAGGCAGTCCTTTCGTGGGGTGGAGGGCAGTTACTCCGCCCCAACCTATCAGAGGACTTACCCTCCAACTTCAGACCGATCCCAGGATAGGGCTCAGTTCAGGGACAGGTCTAGACAACCCCAGTCTAGGAGACCCTTTCGAGGGGCCGGCGGTAGACCTTACCGCAGGTCCAAATGACTCCCAGTCACACGTTTCCATTGGAGGCCGCCTCTTGAGGTTCTCAGCCCAATGGGAGCTCATCACAACCGACGCCTGGGCTCTGCAAACCATCCGGCTCGGTCTCACATTGGAGTTTTCATCCCTTCCTCCAAGGAGATTCATCTCTTGCACTCTTCCCAGGGATGCCATCAGGAGGTCTCTGATGGAAGCCGAGATCCTTCATCTACTCTCCATCCAGGCAATAGAACCGGTGCCTGTCTCGCAGAAGGGTCTCGGTTTCTACTCAATCCTCTTTCTGGTCCCCAAGAAATTGGGGGGTTGCAGGGGAATACTAGATCTAAAAAGACTCAACAAACACATCAAATACAAGAGATTCAAGATGCAATCCTTAACCTCTATTCTAAATTGCATCAGACAGGGGGATCTGCTTACATCCATAGATCTAAAGGAAGCCTACCTGCACATACCAATTCGGATTTCACACAGGAAATATCTCAGATTCTGTTACGCAGGGCAACACTTCCAATACAGGGCCCTTCCATTCGGCCTGTCCTCTGCCCCCAGGACGTTCACAAAGCTCCTGGACATGGTGGCAGCCCATCTGCGGGCTTGCCCAATCAGGCTTCAATGTTACCTAGACGACATTTTGATTCAATCTTCATCCATCAGGCAGGCAAGACAGGATTTGTCAGAGACTATTCAGGCTCTGCAACTTCACGGGTTTTCGATAAATCTAGAAAAGAGCCAGTTAATTACATCCCATTCTATCCATCATTTAGGTGCCTGGATAGACACAGTCAGTTGCCAGGTTTTTCTATCCCTAGAACGTCTAGTCAGCATACGGGCCTTGATACATCGGGTCAGGTCAGCCAGGTCTGTCTCCCTCGCAGTATTATCCCAGTTACTAGGGAAAATGATTTCATGTCTGGCCATCGTTTATTGGGCGAGGTTACATTCCCGAACCTTACAATGGTTCCTCCTACCGAGCCAACGAGCAGGCATCAGTCACTCCACAACAAGAGTCAGAATGCCTCCAAAAGTTCTCCACTCCCTGAACTGGTGGATGTCACCTTCCCTAGAGAAAGGCTGTCTCTTCAAGGAACCGCCACTTCTAACACTAATTTCAGATGCCAGTCTATTTGGCTGGGGGGCTCACCTGGGTTCCCAGATGGCACAGGGCAGATGGTCTCCACAGGATCTGTTACATGACATAAATTGGTTGGAACTCAGAGCTGCCCACCTAGCTCTCCGTCATTTCCACCTCTCGCTAACCAACCATCACGTGTTGCTGTTAACTGACAATGTGACCGCCAAGGCACACGTGAACAGGCAGGGAGGCACCCGGTCCAAGGACCTGATGTCCGAAGCAGAGAGCCTCGGCCTCTGGGCGGAATCACACCTGCTCTCCCTCCAAGCAGAACATATTTCAGGCACACACAACGAACAGGCGGACTGGTTGAGTCGAACAACCGTCGACCACTCCGAATGGCATCTCCATCCAGACCTGTTTCACCAACTGACGACCAGGTTCGGCCAACCATGCGTGGATCTGTTTGCAACACCAAAGAACACTCACCTACTACGGTTCTTTTCCAGATTTCCGACGCCGGGGGCAGAAGCGACAGATGCCCTTCGGGCGCCCTGGCCTCGAGGCCTATATGCATTTCCTCCGACACCTCTACTACCAAGAGTCATCCGGAAGCTTCTGGACAAGCAGGCAGAAATTCTGTTGGTGGCTCCACACTGGCCCAGAAGGGTTCGGACCTGGTGTCACTGTCAGTGTCCCGCCCGTGGAGGATTCCGCCAGACAGGATTGTCCTAAGCCAGGGAGCAGTTCAACATCCCGAGCCCCAGTGGCTCCAACTGGCCGTCTGGCGATTGAGCGGGAAATCCTGAGGGACTCCAGATTCTCAAGCGAGGTCGTTTCCGTCATCCAGGCGTCTCGTCGTCCGTCTACCACCAGAATTTACAATGCCACTTGGTCAACCTTCTCTAGCTGGTGCCGAAAATCGCACATTCCTCCCAGGGCAGCTTCTCTTCCAGACGTCTTGAATTTCCTACACTCAGGATTCAAACAGGGACTTACTGCCAACACACTCCGTAGACAGGTGGCCGCCTTAGCGACTATTCTACAGGGAGAGGGTCCTATCTCTCTCTCTCAACACCCCAAGGTGAGGAGTTTTCTTCGGGGAGTTGCTAACTTACGGCCTCCTCCAGTCCATAGGTATCCTTCCTGGGACTTGCCTCTTGTTCTGCAAGCACTTACGTCTGCTCCGTTCGAGCCCTTAGGATCCGCCAGCCTCAGAATACTTACCTTCAAGGTCGCCTTCTTGATAGCAATCACATCTGCGAGAAGGATCTCCGAACTGGCGGCACTGTCGGTACGTGGAGATCTATGCATCTTTTACTCCGACAGGGTGGTCCTCAGGTTGGACCCGACTTTCATACCAAAAGTCAACTCTTGGTTTCACAGGGCACAGGAGGTGGTTTTACCTAACTTTTGCCCTGACCCAGCACATCCTAGAGAACGACGTTGGCACACGCTCGACGTTCGTAGGGCACTCCGCAAATATATTGACAGGACCGCATCATTCAGGCAGTCTGAATCACTATTTGTATCATTCCAGCCTACTGCCATGGGGAAGAAAGTTACCCCATCTACAATTGCGAGATGGATCAAAGCTTGCATCGCAATGGCTTATGAACACCATTCTCTGGCGCGCTGCTTGGAAGAATCCAAGAGCGTGGGTAATATCCCTCAGGTAGCCTGAAAACACTGAGTGTATGTCACTTTAAATTAACTGTTGACTCCTCCCCTAGGGACTGGCTGAGGCTCAGTTCCTTTCACTCAGTGCAGCCTGAACGAGTGTTTTTTCTGACTTCTCCTCAATCTCCTCATTATTTTATTAAATTCCCTCTTTCCTACTGGATCCTTTCTGCTTCGTTCTACTGACTTCGGGCGGCGACGACCTGGAGGCTCTCGCCCGACGACGCCCCGCTAATTCTCCTTGCCATAGAGCTCTGCCTGTCACCGTTATCTCTACGTACCTGAGAATTTAAACAGCCGACCTTTTTTTCGCCGCAGAGCTCTGCCTCCCCGGCATCTCTGCGTGCCTGCAACTTGAGGCGGCTGGTAGGCGAGACACTTCTTCTGCTTACTGACGTCGCCTTTATCTGACTGAAGCCTCACCTGGACGCCGATCGGGCTCCGAGTCTCCTGCCCGGTTCCTCCGACGCATACTCGGCTGTCCCCGGGGAAGCGCTTGGAGCACTCGTGAGTGCTCACGCGTGGAAGATCGCTCCCTCACTAATCCCTCAGCGAGCCGGCGATCGGTTTCAAGCCGCCCCACAGCCAAGAGGCCTCAAGGTTTGAAGGAGCGATTCTGGGCGGCCGTTTGCCTTTTCCCGCGCGGCCGCCATTTTCTATCTGCCGCCATTAACTGTCGCTGTCTCTCAGCCTTCCTTTTCACCCCTGCCTCAGCAACCCTCACGAGTTACAGCTGGCTGGACTTATCCTTAATTTCTCTGGCTCCTCAATATATTTACCTCCGTTTGTTCTATACTTCCACAGAGATCTCTTCGGGACTTTCAAATTTCCGGGACTGTTTCTTGGCGGTGGCCTTCCTGTCCTAGGCACACACACCCCACTCCACCCCCCTTCTTTTTCAAATAAGAAATAAATAAAAAAATAAAAAACAATAAAAAACAATAAAAAATAAAAAACAATTTTAATTTTATAATTGTTGCCAGCGCTATGGCCGACCCAGATTTTTCTTCTGACCCGGATGAGGGTCACTCTCCTTCTAGAAACAAGGACTCTGCCCGCTCCTCGGGGAATAAATCTGGAAAGGCGTCAAAAAAGTCTTCTCACTCTTCTAAGTCTGCCTCCTCTAAAGGCCACAAATCTTCCTCGGCTGAGGATAAGGCCGCTAAGCGTCACCATGATGCCCTTGAGCGTCAATTCGAACAGGCACAGTGCAAGGCACACGGTCCCACGCTGCAAGTCAGTGTACCGGTGGAGGAGCCTGCGTCTTCATCTCACATCAATACCTTGCCTCCACCAGTCGATTCCCAGGTGATGGCGACAGGAGTTGATCCTGCTACCCAGGGGTTCATGTACTGTCAGCAGGCCGATATACCTGCGGTTCCCTCGACTTCAACAACTGTCTTCCAACCTCTTCCTCCTCCTCGTGCACCTGAGGCTACGTTCACACCCACTGTGGCAGGACTACGCCCCCCAGAAGGTTCCCAGCCCCCTTATTATGATATTCAGACATTGATTACGGCTACGTTGTCCAGAATGATGGCAGGCGGTTTCCCTCACAACTTACAACCGCAAACTTCTTATCTCCAAGGGGCTTCTCACCCTTACATGCCTGAACCGCCTAGACCAGCAGTCCATCGCTCCGAGGTTGACCCTGGTGACTATTCCTTACAGGAGTCAGGCCACAGCGATGACTCTCAGTTTGACTGCGATGAGACAGGGGATATGGAACTCTCGGAGGATGAAGAGGAGCTACTGGACAAACCCACTTCTACGGGGCTCTTCCGGCCATCTCTCTTCAAGACTTTGCTTCGCAAGGCCATTGCTACCACGCAATTGGCTTCTGCTAAGACATTACCACAGACTGAGGGGCCCCCTAAACCTCATGAAGCCCTTTTTGCCGTTCCGCAACCCGACCAGGAGTTCATACCCTGTCCGCAACTTTTCTCTGAAACCGTTCAGCGGCCCTGGGCCCAGCCGGGAGCGCTCACGGCACCCAACGGCATTGCCAAAAAACTGTTCTGCTCAGCGCCTAGCTTGCAGGACTTACTTGAACTTCCGTCAGTCGATGCTCCCATTGCAGCTTTGACGTCCTCCACGGTATTATCCAACGACATTGCGGATGGGTTGCGTTCTGAGGACAAAAGAGCCGAACTAGTCTTCCGCAAGGCCCATCAGACTGCGGCTTGGGCCATACACGCCGCCACCTCGGCCTCTTTCTTTAACCGGGCCTCCCTGATCTGGCTCCGCCAGCTTCAGGAGCGTCTCCCGCCTGATGATCGGCGCCTCCACCAGGACGTTAACAAGTTGGTGGTGGCCACAGAATATTCTGCGGATGCGGCCCTTGCAGCGACCAGGTTCGCATCGCGATCTCTGGCATCAGCAGTCACCTCACGCCGACTCCTGTGGCTTCGTCATTGGCGTGCAGACGTTAAATCAAAATGGAAACTGGCCTCTGCTCCGTATAAGGGATCCCGTTTGTTTGGAGAGACACTCGATCCTATCCTCATAGAGGATAAGGACAAAAGGAAAATCATGCCCTCTTCCTATCGCAGAGCGGACCGTCGCTACGTACCATACAACCAACGCCCTTCCTTTCGGGCGGATCCTGGCCCCAGCAGCGCTTCCACCTATCGTCCTTCCTCTTTCTCTTATGACCGTTCGTCCGACAGACAGTCCTTTCAGGACCGCACCAGGCGACAACAGTCTTCGAAACGTCCCTTTCGCGGAGGTACCTCCCGACCCTTCCGGAGAGGGAAATGACTCCGAACCCTATCCTATCGGCGGCCGCCTGAATCATTTTTTCCACCAATGGTCCCAAACAACGACGGACAAATGGGTCTTGCAAACCATTCGTCTGGGACTCACCCTGGAGTTCTCCTCCTGCCCCCCTCATCGCTTCATCCGATGCCCGGTCTCCAGGAACCCCAAAAAGAGACGTCTAATGTCTTCGGAAATTCATCATCTCTTAGACATTCACGCTATAGAGCCCGTTCCCACAGAACATCGTGGGACCGGTTTTTATTCAATATTTTTCCTGGTTCCAAAGAACTCCGGAGGCTGGAGGGGGATCCTGGACTTAAAGGAGTTAAACAAATTGATCGCCTATCACAAATTCAAAATGCAGTCCCTTCATTCGATTTTGGCCGCCATCAGACAAGCCGACGACATGACTTCCATCGATCTCAAGGAGGCCTACCTCCACATCCCGGTCAGGCCTTCCCATCGACGATTCCTCCGTTTCTCTTACGACAACCAGGACTTCCAGTACAGGGCCATGCCGTTCGGTCTCTCGTCTGCTCCCAGGACCTTTACGAAGGTCCTCGCGGTAGTAGCAGCTTCTCTTCGGCTCATCCCCATCAGAGTCCTCTGCTACCTGGACGATATCCTCATCCTGTCCGACTCTCACCAAAGAACTCTCAGAGACCTGGAGGCAGTTCGAGATTCCCTACAACAGCATGGTTTCTCCCTGAACTTGGAGAAAAGTCACCTTCAGCCCACCAGTCATATTCGGCACCTTGGAGCCATCATAGACTCAACCTCCTGTCATGTTTTCCTGGCCCCGGATCGTTGTCTCAGCATTGCCACAGCAATTGCCCAGATTCAGTCTTCCCAGACAGTTTCTATCCTTCAATTGTCACAGCTCCTCGGAAAACTGATTTCATGCATCAGCATTGTGCCGTGGGCTCGCCTACATTCTCGCCCCCTCCAATGGTTCCTCCTGCCTCATCAGAGGTCCCTGGGCAGCAATTCAACTTCGAGGGTCAGGCTTCCTGGTCACATTCTCCGATCCCTCCGTTGGTGGACTTCCCCCGCTATTTCGAAGGGATGCTTCTTTCAAGAGCCACAAAGGATAACTGTGACAACAGATGCGAGCCTACTGGGGTGGGGTGCCCATCTGTCCGCCAAGGTGACCCAGGGTCTTTGGTCAGCTGCGGACCTACAGCACGATATAAATTGGCTGGAGCTGAGGGCCATCCACCTAGCCCTCTGGCACTTCCAACCCGACATTCAGGGTCAACACGTGCTGGTCTTGACCGACAACACCACGGCCAAGGCACATCTGAATCGGGAGGGCGGCACGCATTCCAAACCATTGCTGGAAGAGGCGATCTCCCTTCTTTCCTGGGCGGAGGGGACCATACTCTCCATCTTGGCTCAACACATTTCCGGGATGGACAATACCCGGGCGGACTGGTTAAGCCGCTCTCAAATCGACCATGCAGAGTGGCGCTTGGACCCAACTCTCTTCCGGCTTCTGTCGGCCAGATTCGGCCGCCCTATTCTGGACTTGTTTGCGAGCCCCTGCAACACACAGCTTCCTCGATTTTTCTCCAGATTCCCCAGCCCGGGGTCCGAGGGGACGGACGCCCTGAGATGCCAATGGCCCCACGGCCTGTTGTACGCCTTCCCTCCGATCCCTCTCATACCGAGGGTAGTGCGCAAAATCCTATCGGAGGGCGCGGAGGTTCTCCTGGTCGCTCCGCACTGGCCACGGCAACCATGGTATGCAGATCTGCTGGAACTGTCGATATCCCGCCCATGGAGAATCCCCCAGGACGGGTCTCTCTCAGCCAGGGAGCCATCCTACACCTGGAACCGGAGTGGCTCCAACTGGCCGTCTGGCATTTGAGAGGACCCTCCTGAGGAAAGACAACCTGTCTGGGCGGGTCATTGTCACCATGCAAGCCGCCCGCCGGGCTTCGACTATACGGATTTACGAGGCTACCTGGCAGGCTTTTCGTCGTTGGTGTTGCAAGAACAACGTAGACCCGGCCGATGCCTCCGTGCCCGCTCTACTTGATTTTCTTCAGGACGGATTGGACAGCGGCCTAGCACCAAATACCCTGAGGCGGCAGGTAGCTGCCCTGACCTCGGTTTTGTCCAAGTCAGCAGACCGTCCATTGTCTTTGGATCGGAGAGTCTGCACCTTTCTTAGAGGGGCTACCAACCTACGCCCACCAGTGGTCCACAGATACCCCTCCTGGGATTTAACACTGGTCCTTCAGGTCCTGATGGCTCCCCCCTTTGAGCCCCTGTCTTCTGTGTCTCTTCGCTTCATGACTCTAAAGGTCGCCTTCCTCGTAGCAATCATGTCGGCGAGAAGGGTTTCTGAATTGGCAGTGCTATCCATCCGCTCTGACCTTTGCACCTTTTACGCGGATAGAGTCGTTCTCCGACTGGACCCCGCTTTCGTCCCCACGATTAACTCGCTCTTTCATCGCGCTCAAGAGCTAATCCTGCCGGATTTTTGGCGGCATCCTCACCATCATAGGGAAGCCCAATGGCATACCCTCGACGTATGACGTGCTCTCCGCTACTACATCAAGCGGACTTCCCCGTTCCGGAAATCAGAAGCGCTATTTGTTTCCTTTTTGCCATCCTCGATGGGACACAAGGTCACGTCGTCCACCATTGGGCGATGGCTCAAAGCTTGCATCTCTACGGCATACACCATCCGCAACAAGGTTCCGCCTGGGCGTATCATGCCACATTCAACAAGGAGCGCTTCGACCTCGGCGGCATGGGCTACACAGGCATCCATACTGGACATTTGTCAAGCAGCCGCCTGGACTTTTCTCATGCCCTTTGTACGACATTATAAAGTTGACTCCTTTGCCTCGGCTGAGGCATCCTTCGGACGGCAGGTTTTGCAATCTGTCATCTCTAATCCAGCCAACCGGGAGCATTCAGCCTTCCCTCCCGTTTAATACTTGCTTGGGTACATCCCACGCTCTTGGATTCTTCCAAGCAGCGCGCCAGAGAAGGGATGTTGCTTACCTGAACATCCTTTCTGGGCGCGCTGCTGAAGAATCCAACCCGCCCTGTTCGGCTTCTGCTTCTTGATCCCGGATGGACTTGCCTCTTCGTTAAGACATTCTTCGTGAAAGAAACTGAGCCTCAGCCAGTCCCTAGGGGAGGAGTCAACAGTTAATTTAAAGTGACATACACTCAGTGTTTTCAGGCTACCTGAGGGATATTACCCACGCTCTTGGATTCTTCAGCAGCACGCCCAGAAAGGATGTTCAGGTAAGCAACATCCCATCTACTCCAGTGCCTAGAAACATCACTGCACATTCAACTCATAGTGCTGCCACCACGGCAGCCTAGGCTACTCAGGCTTCCATATTGGAGATCTGCAGGGCTGCAACTTGGGCTTCTCCCACTACCTTTATCAGAAATTACAAGTTGGACGTTTTTGCCTCAGCTGAGGCTTCGTTTGGCAGAAGAGTCCTGCAGCAGATTCTACCAGGAGAACGACACCTGGACCGCTCAGACTCCCGCCCTAGGGATACTTAGCTTGGGTATATCCCATTGCTTGGACTCTCCAAGCAGCGCACAGGAGATTGAACATTGGAGCTTACCTGAATGTTCGATCTATGTGCGCTGCAGGAGAGTCCAACCCCGCCCTACTGTAGCGGTCCAGCATCCAACACTTACTTATAGTGGACATTCTTCTATCATTTTGCTACGTCTTCTACAGACCTCTTCGTCGAAACACTGAAAGCTCATGGGAGAAAGAGGCGTGGCTAGGCAAATTCAACTCAGTCTCTGGCCAGCCAGGCTAAACTTGAACCCATTGCTTGGACTCTCCTGCAGCGCACATAGATCGAACATTCAGGTAAGCTCCAATGTTCATTTTTGACCAGACAGAGAAATGATAGAGACTCAAAAGTTTTGTGTGCTTGCAAAGGGGATGGTTTGAAACAGAGCTATTAGCTCCATTTCAAAGCATCCCCTTTGCAAATAGACAAAGTTTTGTCTCCCACAGTGCGAAAAGTGTTTGGGCAGCTACCACTGGCCCCACCCTTTCTGTCCCACTGTCTGCTTGCCCGCAGCCCAAGATCTCCGCACGCCCTGGCCTCTACCCACCCTGCCAGGAGGGCGAAAATTTCCTGTGAGGTGCTGCGGCCGAGAAGTGTCCCAGCAGCAGCAGGACCAGCAGGCAGGGCAGGTGGGGGCCAGGGCATGCCGAGAGCTTGGCCCATTTCAACCGCGGGCAAGTAGACAGTGAGATGGAGAGGGCTGGGCCAGTGGCATCTGACCCAAGTAGTTCAGGGTCCGACTCATGGGGGGGGGGACACACATTTGACCTGGTGTTTCTCTCAGGGCAGTGGAGATATGATCTGGAATTAAGGGGTTTAGATGCTTCTCCCTTGTCGTGGTCAGATCATTTCCTGCTGAGGTTAGACTTCAGGGTGCTATTCCTCCATCGCAGGGAGGCGGAGCTGATTAAGTGGTTCCGTCCCAGGCGCCTAATGGACCCTGAAGGGTTCCAGAAGGAGCTTGAGGAGATACCTGACTCCCTTGTCCACAGTCCGGCTGAGTCCCTGGTGGCTGCCTGGAATAGGGCGGCATCTGGGGCACTGGACTGGATTGCACCTTTGCGACCTCTCCATGGCGGTGGATCCAGGAAAGTTCCCTGGTTTACCGAGGAGCTCCGGAAGATGAAGCGCCAGAAGAGACATCTAGAGCGACGCTGAAGGACCAGTAACTCCGAATCTGATCGAACACTCTTAAGAGCCTTTATCAGGACTTATTTAGTGGCGATATGGGCAACAAAATGCTCGCATTTTTCCGCACTTATTGCATCCGCTGATTCGTGCCCAGCCACCCTATTTAGGGTGACTCGCTCCCTCCTTAATGTAGGGGGAGTGGAGGAGCCCTTGCAGGGTAGAGCTGAGGAGTTTGTGCAGTTTCTGTTGGATAAAGTCGCTCAGATTCGGATGGACCTGGACTCTGATTGGGCAATTCCGACCAAGATGACAGGTGCAGGTCTTAGTCCCATTGTGTGGGATGAGTTTGAGTCTGTGATTTCTGAGGAAGTGGACAAGGCTGTAGGAGTGATGAGTTCCTCCACTTGGTTGTTGGACCCGTGCCCCTCCTGGCTGGTTTTGGCCAGCAGGAGGTGACACGAGGCTGGCTCCAGGCTTTAGTTAACACGTCCTTGAGGGAAGGGTCCTTCCCGCAACCATTAAAGGAAATGGTTTTAAGGCCCCTCCTCAAGAAGCCTTCCCTGGATCCAGCAGAATTAAAGAACTTTCGTCCAGTCTCCAACCTACCCTTTGTGGGAAAGGTTGTAGAAAAAGTGGTGGCACTTCATCTCCTGCGCTCATTGGAGGAAACAGATCATCTAGACCCTTTTCAGTCTGACTTCAGGCCTGGCTACAGCACGGAAACTGCTTTGGTCACGCTGATGGATGATCTCTGGCGAGCCCAAGATGGGGGTCATTCCTCCATCTTGGTGCTACTTGACCTCTCAGCAGCTTTCGATACCATTGACCATGGTATCCTTCTGGGACAACTAAGGGAGCTGGGAGTGGGAGGCACCGTGTTATGGTGGTTCTCCTCCTATCTCTCTGATTGGTCACAGTCGGTGTTGGTAGGAGGACAGAGGTCGACCCCTAGGCCCCTCGTTTGCGGGGTGCCTCAGGGCTCTGTCCTCTCTCCCCTCCTATTTAACATCTACATGAAGCCGTTGGGGGAGATCATCCGACAACACGGAGTGAAGTATCAGCAATACGTGGATGATACCTAGTTGTATATTTCTACCCCGCGTCAATTCAGTGATGCGGTGGATGTGATGTGCCGGTGCCTGGAGGCTGTGAGGGTGTGGATGGGAGTCAACAGGCTCAGACTTAACCCAGACAAGACCGAGTGGCTGTGGATATTGCCTCCTAAAGACTATGTCGATTGTCCATCCTTGGTTCTGGGGGGCGAGAAATTGTCCCCCTCAGAACGGGCTCGCAATTTGGGTGTCCTAGACTCACAGCTAAGATTAGAGCAACATCTGACAGCTGTGGCTAGGGGAACTTTTACACAGGTTCGCCTGGTGCACCAATTGCGACCCTACTTGGATCGGGAGGCTCTCCTCACAGTCACTCATGCCCTTGTCACCTCACGGTTAGATTATTGCAATGTGCTCTACATGGGGCTACCCTTGAAAAGTATTCGGAGACTACAGTTGGTCCAGAACACAGCCGCGCGAGCTGTCGTGGGTGCACCTAGTTACACCCACATTACACCAATTCTCCGCGAGCTGCACTGGCTCCCTATTGGTCTCCGGTCACAATTCAAGGTGTTGGTTATTACCTTTAAAGCCCTACATGGCTCAGTGCCAGGTTATCTTCGAGACCGCCTTCTGCTGCATAGCTCCCAGCGACCGGTAAGATCCCACAGAGTTGGTCTCTTTCGGGTCCCGTCAGCTAAACAATGCCGGCTGGCAGGCCCGTAGGGGAGGGCCTTCTCTGTGGCTGCCCCAGCTCTCTGGAACCAGTTACCTCTTGAGGTCCGGACCATCCCCACCTTTATTGGCCTTCCGAAAAGCGGTGAAAACAAAACAAGCATCATAGGAACATTACAGTTCCCTTTTTCCTTTCCAAACTTTACTGCCTACTCATGTCCTGATTATGAGGTTACATCAGGATTCATGAAATATATATATAAAGGTTAAATATGGCATTACTCAGGTTATGCTTTTTCAGGAATAATCCATTTTCTCACAATAACTTTGCTTAATTCATGTTTGAATTGCGAATATGTATCTGTTCAAATCCATTGGAACCTATGAAATATCCCCATTTTATTATATTTAGATAAGGCAGTTGATTGCTGCACCTGGTACCTTAAGCTTGCTTGCTGTACATGTATATGCTGATTCTGCTGAGAATAAATCCTCCAAAAAGAACCTATTAAAAGTTGATGAGGTATGAGTCTATCTTTTCTCTGAATGATTTTCTTATTCGTTCATTATCTAATTTCAGTATGTAAAATCATAATTTAGATTTCTTCTTTTCTAATGAAGTTATTCTTTTTTATGAAGGTGTGTTGTAGTGTTGCAATGCTGCCTCATTGTGGTTTATGTAGAAGAATTTCCCATGTGGAGAACCCCCCAATACACACTTATCATGTTTCCTGGAAAATAAGATCCGGTCTTATTTTCTTTTGGACCCCAAAATAAACACACAGGCTTTTTTTCATGGAGGTCTTATTTTTTTGATGTGCAGGAGGCTGCAAGCGCAAAGGCCAACAGGAGTGGCAGCGCAGCTACTGCTGGCCCCCGCTCTCTGCTTGCTTGCAGCTGCAACGGGCCAAACCCTTGGCATGCCTTGGCCTCCACCTGCCCTGTCTGCTGCTGGGGCACTTCTTGGCCGCTAAGTGGCTGCCCATGCTGCTGCTGGCCTCGCGGGGGCTCTTTGTCCTCCTGGTGGGTGGAGGCTGGGGCGTGCCAAGAGCTTGGTCCCGATTGAGGCTCCCTGGGTTGGAGCCACAGCCCAGTGCTTTAGAGGGTCTTGGGGGGGGGGAAGCCCCTTTACACAACACAGCCTTTCTTTCAGGTGGGCAGGAAGCCCCCTGCAATCATGCTGCTGGCTGGTTGAGAATCAGGTGGTCCTAGGAACCACTCCCTGGCTGAACATGGAACTCCGGCTGGAAGGGGTCTCCTTTGGGCTACTGAGCGCCAGTCTGCACACCTACTCGGTGCTGCAGGTACCAGGCTGCAGCCCAGGCTCTGGTGGGTGCTGCAGCTCTCATGCCAGCTGTGTGTGAGGTAGCTCCAGTGGGAGGTAGTGGAGGCTGCTGGGTACCAACCGGGGCTTGGTGGTAGGCTGGGCTGGGCAGGGCAGAAGGTGAGATGGCTGCAGAGCTGCCATAGGCGACCAGGGGCAGCCCCACGCTTGCCTCGCAGAGCCAGCATGAGAGCTGCAGTGGCCACAAGGTACAGGGCCTGAAAAGCACTGGGTTCAGCATAGCTGTAGCCCAGCACCTGCAGCTCCGAGTAGGCGTGCAGGCCGGCACTCAGCAGCCCAATCACTTGACAATGCAGGTCGGCACCTATCGGGCACCCAAACACTTTTTGTCTGCTTCTCCCTCTGGGCGAAAAGTGTACTGCAGTTCAAGCGATCAAATGTCTCTCTGTGTATATGAGAGACAGAGAAAGAGAGAGAAAGAGAAATGGTGGGGGGGAACCAGGTAAGGGGACTGAACCTCCCCTTCCCAGAAGCAATGTGCAGCCTCTCACAGTAACAAGAATTGCAGGCAATTCTCGTTACTGTGAGAGGCTGCATGTTGCAAAGAACGAAGAGAGGCAGTTGGGGGGTGGAGGATGAAGCAAGACAGGGGATGCGGAGCTGCCCCAAGCTCCCTGCACCAGCGCACCCTTCAGCCAGGCCACCCATGCCAAACCCTTACACACACACCCTCCAGGGCAGACATATCCCTTCACTAACCTGCTTTCCAGCTCCATTCTCCGCTGCCACATGCAGGGCAACTAAAGTAGTCTGTGGGACTACAGTAAAAAAAATACGATAGTTCAGGCCTTCCAACTTTGCGAGATCTTTTTTTTTCATGGGAAGTTGGAAGGTCTGAACTACTTTTTTAACTGTAGTCCCACAGACTACTTTTTTTGCCATGCACGCACAAAGGAGAACGGAGCTGGAAAGCAGGTTAGTCAAGTGGCTGTCCTGTGGGGGTGAGGGACCTTTGTTTGTGTGTGTGTGTGTGTGTGTGTGTGTGTGTGAGAGAGAGAGAGAGAGAGAGAGAGAGAGAGAGAGAGAGAGAGAGCACATTGCTGCCAGCTCTGGATAACTCTCCGAGGTTGGATCGGATCGCTCTTTCCTTGGGAGCCCTGCACAGATGCACATCACAGGATTGCAAGGCTGAAGGCTCCGGCTGGAACATTTTGGGGATGTGTGTCTGTGCTGCAATCCCAAGTAAAAAACGATCAGCAGGAAAATGAGGGATGGGGATTTTCCTGCAAACCTTCTTTCTTTGGAATCTGAGCACAGACGCATATCCCAGGATTGCAAGGCTGAAGGCTTTGGATTGAGCATTTTGGGGATGTACAGTTGCAAGAAAAAGTATGTGAACCCCTTGGGATTACGTGGAGTTTTGCATGAATTGGTCATAAAATGTGCTCTGAACTTCATCTAAGTCACAACAATAGAAAAACACAGTCTGCTTAAAATAATACTACACAAACATTAGATGTTGCCATGGTTTAATTGAACATAACATGTAAACATTCACAGTGCAGGTAGGAAAAAGTATGTGAGCCCCTAGCCTAATGACTCCTCCAAGAGCTAATTGGAGCCAGGAGTGAGCCAACCTTGACTCCAATCAGTGTGATGATATTGGATGTGTTGCTGACAGCTGTCCTGCCCTTTAAAAACACACACCTGTTTTGGGTTTACTGGTTTCAAGAAGCACTGTCTGATGTGAACCATGCCTCGCAGAAAAGAGCTCTCAGAAGACCTACGATCAAGAATTGTTGACTTGCATGAAGCTGGAAAGGGTTACAAAAGTATCTCCAAAAGCCTTGATGTTCATGTGTCCATGGTAAGACAGACTGTCTACAAATGGAGAAAGTTTAGCACTGTTGCTACTCTCCCTAGGTGTGGTCGTCCTGTAAAAATGACTGCAAGAGCACAACGCAGAATGCTTCATGAGGTAAAGAAGAATCCTAGAGTGTCAGCTAAAGACCTACAGAAATCTCTGGCACATGCTAACATTTTTGTTAACACATCTACAATAAGGAAAACATTAAACAAGAATGGAGTACATGGGAGGACACCACGGAGGAAGCCATTGCTGTCTAAAAAAAATATTGCAGCACGTTTGACGTTTGCAAAAGAGCATCTGGATGTTCCACAGCACTACTGGCAAAATATACTGTGGACAGATGAAACCAAAATTGAGTTGTTTGGGAAGAACACACAACACTATGTGTGGAGAAAAAAAGGCACAGCACACCAACATCAAAACCTCATCCCCACTGTAAAACATGGCGGAGGGAGCATCATGGTTTGGGGCTGCTTTGCTGCCTCAGGGCCTGGACGGATTGTTGTCATTGATGGGAAAATGAATTCCAGAGTTTATCAAGACATTTTGCAGGCAAACGTACAACCATCTGTCTGCCAACTGAAGCTCCGCAGAGGATAGGTGATGCAACAGGACAATGACCCAAAGCATACAAGTAATTCAACAAAAAAATGGCTTCAACAGCACAGAATATGCCTTCTGGAGTGGCCCAGTCAGAGTCCTGACCTCAACCCGATTGAAATGCTGTGGCATGACCTTAAGAGAGCGATTCACACCAGACATCCCAAGAATATTGCTACACTGAAACAGTTTTGTGAAGAGGGGTGGTCCAAAATTACTCCAGATCGTTGTGCAGGTCTAATCTGCAACTACAGGAAACGTTTGGTTGAGGTTATTGCTGCCAAAGGAGGGTCAACCAGTTATTAAGTCCAAAGGTTCACATACTTTTTCCTCCCTGCACTGTGAATGTTTACATGTTATGTTCCATTAAACCATGGCAACATCTAATGTTTGTGTAGTATTATTTTAAGCAGACTGTGTTTTTCTATTGTTGTGACTTAGATGAAGTTCAGAGGACATTTTATGACCAATTCATGCAAAACTCCACGTAATCCCAAGGGGTTCACATACGTTTTCTGTGCGTCTTGCTCCATTGAGAAGGATGCAGGCAGGGGGCTTGGCAGCTAGGGAAGACGGGGTTCTGGGGTGCAAAGGTGGAAGGAGCAATCTCCCCCCTCCTCTGTCCCGCTGCAGGGCCACCATGAAGCTCATGCAGGGAAGTGCGACCACTGGCAAAGGGGGCCCTGGTAGGCCAGCGGTTGGGGAGGTGCTCCAGAGATCTGGGCCGAGTTGCCCAGACCTCGCTGGCACAGCTGATCCGCGGGCCGCAATTAAGGGGCTGAGCCTCCATGAGGTGACCGGGGAAGAGAAGGTCTGCCTCCTGTGCTGGCCACGCCCACCCCCTTCTCTAGGGCTTATTTTTGGGGTAGGCCTTATGCCCACCCCAAAAAAATCAGGCTACACCTTACTTTTGAGGTAGGTCGTATTTTCATGGAAACATGAACATAAGTAGTAACTATTTACTGCTATTTACAGCTTTCACTCTATACCAGTCCATCACCAAAATCAAAGTATGTGGAAGATCCAGAATCACAACTGGAAGAAACTATTTTTCATCTGCGGCATTCTTTGGCGCCATATGCAGCTTGGGTTCAGGTATAGCATTTAATTTTGTTACCATCCCAAGAACTGAATAATTTGTATAAACATGTAGCTTTTATTGCAGAAATTATTTGAGTAGAATCTGTTTCTCTTGCAATCTAAACTGTAAACACAATAATTTCAGTACTTATATACTTATATACCCATACTTAAATTGCTTTGGAACAAATGCTGCAATATTTTAACATACTAATAGTTGTTTCAACTTTGCCTTCTTTAGGACTGTACTGGGAAAGCTATGCCTAAGGTAGAAAAGGCCTGTGAATATGTTAAAGGTGAGAGCATGTTTCCAGAAATTAAACTATACACATTTTGGAAATATTATAATATACTCTTATGTGCTTGTATTACTGTACATATTTTTAAAGTACAGTAACTTCATTATTCAATCTGCTTACATTCCTGCTGCCTATGATTGTTTTATGAATAAGGTCATATACCACCCTTTTCCTCCTCGATGCTCCGCCACTCCACTATATGGGTTTCCTTCACCGTCATTAGATCGACTGGGTGCCAATCAAATTTTCCTCCACAGCTTTGTCCCGCCTCCTCCAACTGCGCATATCCAGTCTTTTCACTCAGTCGCTGGTGATCAGACTGGAGTGCCTTTTTCTCTATTGTTTTAGCGACTAATTTAGATCTAATTTGAAGAGGGCTACTAATTGGAAGAGTGTTTTTTCGCTGCGCGGACAGGCGTTCCCGGCTGGGGCGCCTACCGCTGCTCTTAATTGCGATCAATTTAAAAGCTTTAGGGAAGTTCGAACTTTTCCCTCAGCTGATTTTCGCCGCGAGTGTGGAGCTGGTTAACCGGCGCGCCGGCAGAACCGCCCTTGCTATTATAGCCCTCAATTTAGCGGCGGTTTTACAGTCCCTGCCTTGCCGGCAAACTTGAATCAGCAGGAGGTTGCTTCCGGAAGAGGCAAATTGTCAAACTAGTGGTTTAAGCCGCCAAAAGACGAGCGGTTTATTGACAGTATTCCGGAAGGATCAAACGGCACTAATTGGAGGCGGTTTTTCATAGCACCACCATTTTTAACCGCCGTTACTGCGCCCAACTGTCATCTTGTCAGAGCGGTTAGAGGGCTATCTGCCTAACCGAGCCTGGTAGAAGCAGTGTGAGGACTGTGCCAACGTTTGGTCTGGGTCCTAACTCCTGACTGTTTTGAGTATCATCAACAACTGGCTTATTACAGGAAAGTATATATTTTTTAAATTGTTTATTCCAATTTGGGGGCGTTGGGAGACTGATTATGGCAGAGGAGGCAATTTCTTCCGAGTTGGATCAGACCCCATCTCCTCTTAGAGCTCCTTCCCCCAAGCCACTGAGACAAAAAAAGGTTAAAACCAAAGCTTCAGGGCATGCTCACCATCATGAATCCTTTCAATCTGATGGGACTTTGAGAATGACTAGACAAGACCAGCGCAGACATAATGCTTTGGAAAGACAATTCGATAAGGCCAAGCGCTCGGCGCAGGCAACTATTCAAAGTGGGGAAAATGACATAATTATACTTCATCCCCAGTTAGACCAGGTTCAACAGAGCATGGCTCAGGATTCGGTCTCTAACCTAAAAAATCTTTCAGACCCAGATGCGACTGTTCAGAATATGGTCCAGAATCCAGAAGGATTTATATTACAAGAGGCGGTTCCACCAGGGCCCTTCCTTAAAAATTTGACCCGGTCAGTCCCAGAGGCCACTTTCACGCCAACAGCGGCCGGACTTAGACTTGGGGAGGATACCTTGGCTGACCAGGCCATAGATGTCCAGGCCTTTTTGGCCCAAACTTTTACCCAAATTTTCCAGGCAGGCTTACAACACTCAGGTTTACCTGTAGTGCCTAAGGACCCGGTGGCTGTCCACACTGGCCATTATCACGCACCTAGAGCTGAGTATTCACATTCTGTGTAAGGTGGTAGAACAGCAGATCTGTTAGAACCAGAGGATAATCTGGAGGATTTTGAACTATCTGATGATGACGGGGACGTGGCTGACAAGCCGGCATTCCAAGGTCTATTTAAACCCGCTCTATTTAAGTCACTCCTTCGCAAAGCGAAGGTAGCTACAAATATGGATATTGATACTAACCAATAATACTAACCAATCCTTCCAATAATCTGGTTGATTCGATGAATAATCTTTTCCCAGTACCTACTTCTGATTGTGATTTTATTCCATATCCTGATCTATTTGCCCAAGTTGTCCAGAAACCTTGGGAATGACCTGGTTCAATTTCAGCTCCCAATAACTTTGAAAAAAGCTTTATTGTGCATCTCCGAAATTAGATACGCTTTTACAGTACCATCAGTAGATGAGCCAGTAGCCAGTCTTTCTTCGTCATCTGTGTTAGTTGGAGATGCGGGAGATGGTTTGAAACAGGAAGATAGAAGAGCGGAGCTAACTTTCAAAAAAACCCATCAAGCAGCAGCCTGGGCTATCAGGGCAGCTACATCCGCTTCTTTTTTCAATAGAGCTTCACTAGTATGGCTCAGACAACTGAAGGACAGAGTTCCGCCTCAAGATAATCGTCTCCAACATGATATGGCCAAATTGATCGCGGCAGCGGAATATGCCGCAGATGCTTCTTTAGACGCTGCAAAATTTGCTTCTAGAGCTCTTGCGTCTACTGTTACTTCTAGACGTCTCTTATGGTTACGCCAATGGCGCGCAGATATGAAATCAAAATGGCGCTTGACATCAGCACCATATCAAGGTCATTCGTTGTTTGGAAAATCTTTGGATGCCATTCTAGTGGAAGGACGGGATAAAAAGAAAGTATTACCTTTATCTTACAGACGCCCTGATCGTCGGTTTTCTCCGTTTCCCCGTCAGCCATTTCGTCCTGAGCAGGGATTCGGAGGGTCCTATTTTTCACGTCCATCTTCCCAACAATACAACAGCTCCACAGACAGATCTTCCTTTCGGGATAGGGGAAGACGCCAGGCCGGGTTCAAACGTCCATTTAGAGGAACGAGTTATCGTTCCTTCCGTCGCGGAAAATGACTCCTTGATGAATCTTCCCATTGGCGGCAAAATCCAATTGTTCTATCACCAATGGGAAATGTCAACAACGGACAATTGGATAATACAAACTGTAACGGACGGACTTCAGCTGGAGTTCATTTCATCTCCCCCTTCCTGTTATATTCAATGTCCCTTACCATCGATTCAGTCCAAACAACATCTCATGGAACTGGAGATACAGCATTTACTGGAAATAGAAGCCATCGAAAAGGTTCCTCAACTTCAGGAGACAAAGGGCTTTTATTCGATCTTATTTCTTGTGCCCAAAAGCTCGGGTGGATGGTGGGGTATTCTAAATCTGAAACATTTGAAGCTCCACGTGAGGTACCGCCGCTTCAAAATGCATTCCTTGAGGACATTACTCGGATGTGTTCGATCAAACGATCTCATGCAATCCATTGATCTGAAGGAGGCATACCTTCATGTTCCCATCCACCCTGCGCACCGCAAATTTCTCAGATTTGCTTACGGAACCCAACATTTTCAATACCAGGCTATGCCCTTTGGGCTATCATCAGCCCCTCGGATGTTCACGAAACTGATGGCAGCAGTGGCGGCCACTCTCAGAGAGCAGTCGGTAAGATTGTATGCTATTTGGACGACATACTGATACTGTCATCGACAGTACAAAAGGCTCAATTGGACAGAGAAAGGGTGATCAAATCGCTACAAGAACATGGTCTCACGATAAATTGGGACAAGAGTCATTTAGTACCCACAACAAGGATATTGCACTTGGGAGCAATTATAGACTCAAAACAAGGTCTGGTGTATCTTTCGAACGACAGACAAAACAGCATAAGGAACTTGATTTCACAGGTACTATCTCACAGAACAGTTTCCCTGTTAGTGCTGTCCCAACTTTTGGGAAAACTGATCTCGTCTACCAACATTGTACCATGGGCCAGACGCCATTCTTGTCAGCTGCAATGGCTTCTATTGCCATTTCAGAAACAAGGAGTAGCCAACTCCTTAACAAAGATCAAGGTTCCCCCATCTGTGAGACTTTTGCTGAAATGGTGGTTATCCCCAGCCTTATACAAGGGGACTCTGTTTCTAGAACCAGCCAGAGTCATTCTGACAACAGATGCAAGTCTGCTAGGATGGGGGGCTCATCTGGACTCTCAATTAGCTCAAGGGACTTGGTCGTTGACCGAGAAACAACAGAGCATAAACTGGTTAGAACTGAGGGCGGTCAGACTAGCACTTCGACACTTCCACAGGAAGGTAGCGCAGAAACATGTTTTAATCCTCACGGACAACATGGCCACGAAGGCCCACCTAAACAGGCAGGGAGGAACAAGGTCCAAGTCTCTCATGATCGAGACAGAGAGATTGATGGCATGGGCAGAAAGGAACGTACTATCGATAAGAGCAGAACACATTTCAGGTTCACTAAATCAACAAGCAGATTGGCTGAGCAGAGGAATAATAGATCAGGCAGAATGGAGGTTGCATCCACGACTTTTCAATCTGATTGTGACCAAGTATGGAACCCCGATAGTGGACTTGTTTGCAACAGAGAAGAACAAACAACTCCCAAGGTTCTTCTCAAGATTCCCGTCTCCGGGTGCAGAAGATCAAGATGCGCTGAGGGCCCCTTGGCTGAAGGGACTTCTTTACGCATTTCCACCTATTCCTATCATTCCACATGTAATCAGAAAAATGATGGGCGAAAAGGCGGACCTCATTTTGATAGCTCCGTACTGGCCACGTCGGGAGTGGTTTGCAGACCTCAAGGATCGATCGATAGACAAACCATGGAAGTTGCCACTGGACAGTACTTCTCTAAGTCAAGGAGCAGTCTTTCATCCAAACCCGGAATGGCTGCAATTGACCTTCTGGCGCTTGAACGGATTCGTCTCATGAAGGACCATTTACCGAATGATGTTATTGCCACTATTCAAGCAGCCAGACGGCCAGCCACAATTCGTATTTACAACGCGACTTGGAGAAAGTTTGCTCTTTGGTGTTTAGAACACCATACAGATCCCACATCTGCGTCCATTCAAGACATTCTTAGATTCCTTCAGTTAGGTTTAGATAAAAGTCTGGCTCCAGCAACTCTGACACGCCAGGTGGCAGCGTTAGCCACAGTGCTATCTACGGATAAGAGTCACCCTCTAACGCATGATGAAAGAATCAAATCATTCTTGCATGGTGCAGTAAATTTAAGACCACCTGTGGTACATAGATTTCCGAATTGGGATCTTAACTTGGTTTTACAGTCTTTAACATCTGCACCTTACGAGCCCATCAAGGAATCCTCTGTACATCATCTGACAGTCAAATTAGCGTTTTTGTTGGCTATAACATCAGCTAGGAGAGTGTCGGAATTGGCAGCATTGTCAATTCGAAAGGATTTGTGCGTGTTCTTCCCGGATAGAGTTGTCATGAAACTGGATCCGACGTTCATTCCTAAAATCAATTCAATTTTTCATCGTGCTCAGGAGATTATATTACCAAACTTCTGTCCAGATCCGAAACATCCGATGGAGAAGAGGTGGCACACGTTAGATGTACGTCGAGCACTGAAATATTACTTATCTAGGACAGCTGAATTCAGAAAGTCAGAAGCCTTATTGGTCTCATTTCTGCCATCAACTATGGGTCAGAAAGTTTCATCAGCAACGATTGGCAGATGGATTAAGTTATGCATTTCTGCTGCATATAAATTGAAAGGTTCTCAAGTCCCTGGGGGTATAGTTCCACATTCTACGAGAAGTGCGGCTACTTCGGTAGCTTGGGCCGCTCAAGCATCTATAGACGAAATTTGTAGAGCGGCCACTTGGTCATCTATATCCTCTTTTATAAGACACTACCGATTAGACACATTTGCATCCGCAGATGCGGCTTTTGGCAGGAGGGTTTTACAAGCAATAATTCCCAGCCGTGGCCAGGGGATGGGTGCAGTTCCCTCCCAAATGACTTAGGCTTGGGTAAGTCCCATATAGTGGAGTGGCGGAGCATCAAGGAGAAAAAGGGGACGTTGTCTTACCTGAACGTCCATTTTGTCCTCGATGTTCCGCCACTCCGACCCGCCCAGTATTTGTCCATCACCTGGTCCGGCTGGGGTTTTCTTTATTTTTCCTCTACAGTGGAAGTACCATGATGACTGTGTAGGAAGGTTACATTGAGGTCGATGCTTCAGGTCCTGCAGTTCCTAGGGTTACAGTCTGGTGATAGTTCTGGAGGGACTTCGTGAAAAGACTGGACATGCGCAGTTGGAGGAGGCGGGACAAAGCTGTGGAGGAAAATTTGATTGGCACCTAGTCGATCTAATGACGGTGAAGGAAACCCATATAGTGGAGTGGAGGAGCATCGAGGACAAAATGGACATTCAGGTAAGACAACGTCCCCTTCTGATAAGAGTAGGATACTTAAAAAGATTATTTGGAAGATATTTTATATAATTAGACTTCAGATATCTAAATTCAGTTTAGATGTAGGCATTTATAGTGAAAGTAAGTAATGTTTGTATAGTTGAAAATACCATTTGGGATCCAGAGTACAAACCCTGTGTTCTGTGTAGAAATCCAAACTGAAGCATCTTTAATAAATGCTATTTAATGTCTACTTGAACAGTTCCAGAACCCAATACCTCTCTTTCTCTCTCTCCTCTTTTAACATTCCCCTGGCATATATTTTCCTGTTGCCTAATTATAACAGTCCTTAACATTCTTTCAGATAATTTCATTAAGTTACTTCTTGAGCAAAAAATTTGTTTAGGCTGCTTTAATAACATGAGAGTTGGAGGTGAGCAATAAGGAACAATTCTTACGAATTTCATGATATAGGTAGTCCTTGCTGAACATCCGTTTCTTCAGTTACAATTTGCCACTGTTTTAACAGAGAAGTTAGTAATCTACAGGCTCTATCATACATTTCAGCAAGTACGGATAATCCTTGCTTACCAATTATTTATTCAGCAACCATTCAAAGTTATGATAGGACTGAAAAAATAACTTTATAACCAATTTAAGACAATTTATGACTTTTACAGTGTCCCTCAATCAATGATCGCCATTACAGGCAATATGCATTGTCCTATGCCTGATCTGTGTTGTTTTCTCCTTCAAAGTGGGGAGATTGAAGAGGAAGGAATTACAAGAGAATAAGCTATTTATTCTTCCACATATCAAAAGCAATAAATTACATTGTGGGCACACTATGCAAATACCTTACTCTCTATAAATCCTTTCCTCTTCAAACTCACCACTCTGAGAGGGTGCAGTAAAAAAAAGCACACAATTTCTTTAAACAATGTCCTATTCCTTAACCTTCTTCCTTTCACAGAACACACATTGAAGAGGAAGGGATTTCAAGAAAGTAATGTATAATATATTGTATTTACTTGTATGATAAAGTGTGTCAATCTAATAAAAAGTCTAAAACTTGATCAAAATTTTAAATGTCTTAATCTGAATGCAAAAAAATTAAATTACATTTAATTTTTTTAAAATTTCCAGTCTAAACTTCAGGAAATTCCAAGAGAACAAACAGCTTTTTAAATAACAAACAAAAAAAACACACACCATACAGTTACATTTCAAATGTAATGCTGACCTGGGAAATGGATCTTGATATGCTAATTACCAATGAACAGTGACAACAGTAAAGAACGGGAAACAAAAGAACCAATTGTTAATATTTGACTATGGCAGGTGTACCTGATTCAAATTGTAATTAAACATAAAAGTTGATTGATACTTCTTAGTCAGTCATTGTTTCTTAGTCTAATCTACCAACAAGATTGTCACAAGGACACCGCACAAATATCTTCCTAATTATATACCTTTATTATATTAGATATTAATATATCAAATGTATTTCTAATTTCGTAACTAGCTATTGATAATGGAAACATAAAAATAATAATTTAAAGTCTGGAATAATATTTAAATGCTCTAGTAAATGGGTATAAATAGGTAATGTAATGCTGTTTTTTTTAAGAGAGTTATGAAATCATCAAAGCTCCACCTCCAGGATTTTATCCAAGGCTTGGTGTTATAGGTTTCGCTGGTATTGTTGGATTGTTCTTGGCAAGAGGTATGTTTGTTTTCAATGTTTGTTCAAATGTTGGTGTCCATTTTCTCTTTCAGCAAAGCAGAACTTAAAGTGCAATATACAATTAATTGATACTGTGATGCTCAACCAGAGTGTTACCATCATTAAATTACAAATAAAAATTTCAATACATCAGCATTAGAATTTATTTGGAATAAGCTCAACATGTTTCAGACAAGAGGACCATGTATAATAAAAATGTAAAAATACCTATTACAAACCAACAATTGTACCAACTAATTTAAAAGTAAATTCCATTAAGGAACATGATGATTATGCATTTAATGAGTCATTTTTATACAGTGAGAATGTACATATTCTTGTACAGAATAACATTACATAAATCATGATCCTCTTTTAAAGCCATCAATTACTATGTATATAATAGAGATACATCACAAGTAAGCATTGTTTTCATATTGTTGCTGAATTCATATGTTAAAGATCATGGCTTAGCTATAAGGTACATGTTGTATATGGTATAAATTCTCAGTCTCTAGTAGATGAAGTAGAGGTAGAAAAGAATCCTGACTAAACCTTGTCTCTGCTATTAATCAGAGATCCTTCTGGGCTAGATTGATAAATGAATAATCTGACACAGTATAAACACTGGTTATTCATAAACAGCATTTAATTACCAGAGCAAGTCTTTTATCACTTGTTGAATCTATCTATGTGGCTAGACAATATGTACTTTTCAAGATGTTTTAGAATTTGGAGACCGAATTATAAATTAAGAATATGTGGGTAGGATCTTTCAATGACCAAAGCCAGGCTTGCATCATCTTGCTACAGTGTTTAGTATTCCTTTGCTCTTCACTATCCTGTTTTCCTATATCTTTATATCTAATTGCCATCATTTAACATACTTTCCCCAATCTACTTATTGCCAAAGTAATTCATCTGGCTGAGAATCTGCCCCTTTGGGGACACGGTGATGCAGTGGCTTAATGACGCTGGAACTGCTGGCCAGAAATGGTCTACACTGGCGGTTCGAGCCCAGTTCTGTGAGACAGAGTGTGCTCCCGTCACTTCCTCCCCAGGTCCTACCCATTTGAAAGCATGCAATATTGCAAGTAGATAAATGGATACCACTTTGATAGGAAAAACCTAACTACATTTGTGTGTGCGGTGAGGGGAAGCCGGCTCTGGACCTAGCCGGATGCGAGACAGCGTAACACGAGGCAAGGTGAGATGAGACAAACAGAGGAGCTTGGAAGAGTCAGCAACCTAGAAACCACTAGTCAACTAGTATAAACTAATTTGTCCCCTGTGGTGCACCAAGGATAGGCAACAAGCATTAAATAGAATGAACCATCAATTAAGGCTATCGGGATTGCATTGTGTGTAGCATTTGTAAATTTCCCTGACATTGTATGCCGTACTATAAATAAGTAAGTAAGTAAGCCCTTTTAATTTCATCTTTCATCAGTATATCATACATTAGAAGTAACATTTCTTCTATGGAATAGGTTCTAAAATTAAAAGATTGGTGTATCCAATAAGCTTCATGGGGATTGGTATTGCTGTCTACTATCCACAGCAAACAGTTGCTGTTGCCAAGGTAATTATTGAAGATAATCCTTTTTTTGTACCCTTATATTTCTTGAAATCTTGTAATTTTACTTAAATAATATAATTAGTCCAAAGTGTTGGGTAAATATAGTGTAAATATAGACATGAGTGAATATGTCTGGGTGCACACATATACAAACATAGTTGAGTCTACTTAGTTTCAGTCCATCATTATTCATTATTTATCCCAGTATATCAGTTAAGGAGATTTTAGGAATTTGCAAGTCTAATTCTATTTCCTTAATGAATAATCCAGGAGACCAAATGTTCTCATTAGCACATACTTAATATCACTATTTTTTTCTGCAGAGCCTCTTATGAAAAAACTTTGTGGGTTTCTGTAGTTTCTTTTCTCGTCAGTTATGTTTTCCTTTTCTGTTGAAGACAGGTTTTTTTTACATAATTGAATAATTTGTTTCTTTATTTTATAAATGCTAAAATTAAGTCTGCACAAATAGCTTGATAGTGTTGCTCATGAAACAATACAAATATTGAAATATCAAGTTGCAGCAGCTTTGTGTATTAATTTTATGGGGTGCCTATAAAGTGTGTCTACTTAAATCAGTTGCATCTTAAAAAGTATATTAGCACTGTATAGCCATCCTTTCTTGAATATAATTTGAGATCGTACAATATTTTCCAACACTAAATATTGAACCATAGAACAAAGCTCTATAGATTGTCAGCTGTCCAGCTAGCGAATCCAAAAAAAGAACTCCTGGGACATTGTTATTCCCAAAAAGTAAAACTTTATTGAATACAATACATTGGCACAGAAGAAACAAAACCATCTCTGAGTTTCCCACGTGAAAGCCCACAGAGTTTAATTTGCTTTTCCCCTTTGGCCACCCCCCTCAGTTCATTGTGTTATCCAATTAAATCAACTCCTTTTGCTATGAGAACGGCTTGCATCATTCAAACACCTGCGCAGCATGATTTTGGGATTGGCAAAAGGGTCTCACAATCTGCAGGCAGAGTTTTGGCATTCCATTCCCACCCCAGACATTCCAACCATCCCCCTCCTGATTGTAGTCAAGCTGAGAGCAAAGAAGTAACCAGATAAAGAGTGAATCACTCTTGACATCTATTATATGAGTCCTGAAAATATAATATTCTTTTAAATGTGAAATGATTGTAGCTCAAATTGTTTAAAGGGTGAAAGTTTTTGGTTCTGTTAATGATTACACAGAACTTATGTATACCTGCTTTTGCAGCTGAAATTCAGAATTTCAGTTTTTAAACTAAATGTTCTCAGAGAAAACAAATATTTTCATTTGTTTCTGTCAAGTCTCACACTTCTCTAAATCATAGTTTTAGCTACATCTGTTCACATGTTGTAACTCTGTAATTTGTTTTCTACTGAATCATAGCATGGAAATTTAAGGGTGTTTACACAAGGAAAAAGAATTGTCCTCTCCTCTATACAGATTTGAGGCCCCTCAAAACCTTTCTGGAAATACTGCTTGTCAATATGGGATTAAGTGCAAGATGTTGCTATGTAAAATAGGCACAGGAATTTCTCTTTGTTTCTATAAGCAATAATGTAAACCAAGATTTCTGCTTACAGTTTATTTCAAATTTGATAAGAAAATCAGATCCTTTTTTTGTTTTGTGCTACCTTTTCCAAATAAACCTCAACTATATACTTTATTTATATTATAACAGAGTCATACTGAGCAATACTTGTGGCTGACCTATAAATTCACTTTTATGGTGGCACTGGAGAAATTGAAAATGTTGTATAATGGGAATATCAATGTTTGTATATGATTAAGGTATCTTAGTATAAGTTGAATAAAGTAGCAGTTATTTCTTGCTGTCTTGTTTACTTTATAATTACAGATTTGTCATGATTTGCTATACTACTTACCTAAATTTAAAAATGTACTGTTTATTGAAGTTGATAAAGCCAAAGTATACCTCTTAAAATGACTATCATCATAACATTGGTTTTTGAAAGGTAACTGGCCTTCGCCTATATGACTGGAGTTTACAAGCATATATAAGCCTAGAATCTCTTTGGAAAGATAGTTCAAAAAAGAAAAAGTCTGCAAAAGCAAGTAGCAAGGTATGGTATCTGAGATGTTTCTTTCATGATGAGTTTGTTTTGGTGGTTCTTGGCTTTTTTGTTTTGATTTGTTTCTGCTAATTTGTTCTTATATTGTAGTTATAAAAGCTATGCAGGGATAAACACAAGCTATACTGGTTCCACAAACTTCAGTAATATTTAGGAAAAGCCTGAAGACCTGGTTCTGCCATTTGGCCTGGAGATCCATTAGGGTAAGGGTCTCCAACCCCTGGCCCTTGGCCCAAAACTGCGCTGTAACCCGTTTGGAACTGGGCTGCACAAGCTAGATAACTTCAGTATACTTTGGACTACAACTCCCTTGCCACTGCCTATGCTGGATACACTAATGGCAGTTGTATATTATAGCAACTATAGAACATGAACTTTATTACCTCTGTCTTAGTTGATCATTACAATTCGAGATAAATCTTAGTAGAAATCATAAATCTTTAAATTTTTGTCTTGTTAGTTTCTCTAAGCCAGAAGGGGACAAGATAAAACTTTATGTTGCCAATGTATAACAGAATTGGAAGGGACCTTGTAGGTCATCTAGTTTAGCTTTCTGCCCAAGCAGCAGACCCTATACCATTTCTGACAGATTTATTTATTGGTTCGATTTATATGCCGCTCTTTTCCGGAGACTCAGAGAGGCTTACAATGCGTTAAGCAATAGCCTTCATACTTTTGTATATATCTGCTTAGTAGGGCTTTCAGGCCCCCCCAAGCGGTGTTATTTTTTTATACAAAGTCAGCTTATTGCCCCCACAAACCGGGTCCTCATTTTACCTACCTTGATCCCCTTGAAGTGATGTCCTGGTGCCTGGAGGCTGTACGGATCTGGATGGGGAGGAACAGACTTAGGCTCAACCCATCCAAGACCGAGTGGCTGTGGTTTCCGACATCCCGATATAGTCAGTTGGTGCCATCACTGACTATTGGGGGCGAGTCATTGGCCCCCATGGAGAGGGCTCGCAACTTGGGATCCTCCTGGACTCACAGCTGTCTTTAGAAGAGCACTTGACGGCTGTGGCCGGGAGGCCGTTTTATCAGGTTCGCCTGATTCGCCAGTTGCATCCCTTTCTGAATCGGGACTCGTTAAATACGGTCACTCATGCCCTTGTCACTTCCCGCCTGGACTACTGCAATGCTCTCTACATGGGGCTCCCCTTGAGCACCCGGAGGCGCCAGCTGGTCCAGAATGCGGTCGCGCGGGTGGTTATGGGAGCGACGGGGCGCTCCCATGTGGCCCCCCCCTCTTGTGCAAGCTGCACTGGCTCCCAGTGGTCTTCCGGGTGCGCTTCAAGGTTTTGATTACCACCTTTAGAGCGCTCCATGGTTTAGGACCGGGGTATCTATGAGACCGCCTTCTGCCACCAGTGGCCTCTCACCGACCAGTACTCTCCCATAGAGAGGGGCTCCTCAGGGTGCCGTCGGCCAAACAATGTTGACTGGCGGCCCCCAGGGGGAGAGCCTTCTCTGTGGGGACACCTGCCATCTGGAATGAGCTCCCCTCGGAGATACGGAGGATCCCGGACCTGCGCGCTTTCCACCGTGCCATCAAAACATTTCTTTTCCAGCAGGCCGGCCTGGCCTAACCTCTCTTTTAAACTTTTTAAAAAATTTTAAAATTTTTAAATTTTAAATTTGTCTTATGAATTTGAGGTGTTTTAAATTTTGTTTTTCAGGCCAATTATTTAATTGTATTTTAATGGTTTTTTAACATTTGTAGTATATATATTTTTATTTGGCTGTTCACCGCCCTGAGTCCTTCGGGAGTAGGGCGATATACAAATTCAATTAATAATAATAATAATAATAATAATAATAATAATAATAATAATAATAATAATAATAATAATAATAATAATACGCTGCGTGTTGTTCTCCTGTAACCAGGCAGACCAGCCCGATCCAAGCTCTAATGATCCCAGCTTTGCCTGCTAATCAGGCAACTCAGCTGGGATCGCCAGAGCCATGTAAAAGGAAAAAAGTTTTCCCCCTCCAGCTTGCTTACCTTAGTTGCTAGTCGCAACGCTTGCCTTGCTTCGCTTGCCTGAATCCATTCCATCAGCAAGCCACTCCTTGCCTGCAATCAAGCAGGCAGGGAGTTGTGGACTTCAACTCCTAGAATTCCTCAGCCAGCAAAATGAAGCTGGCTGAGGAATTCTGGGAGTTGAAGTCTACAAGTCTTAAAGTTGCCAAGGTTGGAGACCCCTGTTCTATTGGGTAAGTTTTTTTCCCCTTTGGGAGCTTTAAAAAAAATTGTTAATTGGGGTTTTTTTTAGTTGTTCTTTTTTAGACTAGCCATTTAAAGTTTAGGAAGTTTTAAATGTAGTTTTCATATAAAAATAAAAATAAAATAAAATAAAATAATATTTGTGCAGCTTTCTGAGATTTAGTGTGTTTCTATAGTGTTTCGCTCTAACTACACAAACACACAAAATCTCACAAAGCTGTATGTGGAATTTTGTGTGTGTAAAGTGTGAAAGTTGTTTTTTGGGGGCTTTTTGTGGCTGTGTGAGGTTCCTGCTTGTTGCAGGGGCCATTTTGGGTCTAGCACAGCTGCTTTTACATTGTGGGTGAGCCAGTTGTGTTGCGCTGTGTGTGTGTAAAGTGTGAAAGTTGTTTTTTTGGGCTCTTTGTGGCTGTGTGAGGTTCCTGCTTGTTGTAGGGGCCATTTTGGGTCTAGCACAACTGCTTTTACATTGTGGGTGAGCCAGTTGATGTTTTTTAATTTTTATTTGGTGTGCGTTGGAAGAGGGGTAGTCTTATACGGCGAGTATAGCTCAAACCCTATATTTTAACAGGAAAAGTCGGGGTCATCTTATATGCCCAGTCGTCTTATACGCCGGAAAATACGGTAATCTTGCTTACATTTTCATAAAAAAATTTTCACCATTACATCTTTAAAAAAAAAAAATCCAAATAAAGACAAATGTTTATAACATAAATTCTAGCATCTTAATTAAACCATTCCATTATATCAAAAATCAATCCAGTTCTTTCCAAATTTTTCTCCATTGCTTCTTTTAACAATATCAAAATACAAATTTTAAAAAGTAATCTAATCTCTTAATCTAAATGTTTACCTTACTACTTTATCATCACCAATCTTAATTCCAAATATATGCAACTTAATTTTTATTTCCATTTATTAATCAAAATTCTTATTTAATATCTAGACCCATTCCATCCAATCTTCAAATCTTAAATTTTTACACAGGGATCTCAAAATTTTTTCATTTCATTTTAGTTATTTTCCAATATTTTCTTTTTCACCCTTTATATATATCTCCAACTATTGTTTAGCTAATTTCCAGCATAGTTCAGTTTGGCTGATTTCCAGCATTTTATCCTCCATAGCTCCACCTATTATTTGGCTGATTTCCAGCATATCTTGTTTTGGCTGAATTTCAGCATAATCTTCTCCATAACTCCGACTATTATTTGGCTGATTTCCAGCATTTTGGCTGATTTCCAGCATATTTTATTTGGCTGATTTCCAGCATCCTCCTCCCTACTCCCAACAATTGTTTGGCTGATTTCCAGCATCTTTTATTTAGGCTGATTTCCAGCATATTTTCCTCCGCATCTCCACTTCAGCTGATAACCAGCCTGTCTTAATTTAAGTATTTTCTTTTCAAAATATTTGTCTATTAATCAACAATTTCCAAATATACTCTTCCAGGGTGTTTCCCACCTATTTCTTAATATAAATCATTCAACATATGTTAAATTCAATCCCAAATTATTACTTCCATCTGTGTATTATTATATCATCCAATAATTATTTAATCATTAACAATTAGTCATATTTATCCTCCTCAACTTTTTACAGTTTAAAATTAAAACATGTTACATCAAATTATACTTTTACAGAAATAACATTTTTGACCACCTTAACTTCATATTTCTATTTTAATTACCCTCTATTTTTTCCTATCTTTATTACACCATAGACACCTTCTGCTTTTATTTAAAACTCATTTAAACATTTAAGCATTGCCTGTTAATTTTATCAATTTTATTTCTTCATTTCCTTATCTGTTCATAATTATTCCACTTCTAAATCAGTACTTCCGTGCTTAAAACTCTGTATATCATTGTAATTCTATTGTAGAATCTGTTCTCTGTAAAATCCATCAGCTTCCTCACTTTTGTTCCTGCGCCACATCTTTTGTTGCTACGCAGTTAATTTAAGTTTTTTTTAATTCCATTGTATTTCTTCTGTTCTTGTTATTCTTTAGACAGAATAGGAGTCCCAAAAATCCAAAGTTATTTTCAGTGTAATCCAAAATAGCTAGTCAAAATGGTTTCTTTTCAAACAGAAGGCAAGTCTTTACAATCAACACTTTCACTTAGTCACAGTTTCAGTCTCCATTTTAAAGCAATTATGTAACCATCCGTTTGTCTCACTTCATCTGGTTTTTAAAGGTGTCAAACACTTTTCTCTTTTCTGAAAAAATCAATCTGTTTCAATTTAAAGAGGATCTTAATTTTCTAATTATATTTCATTAATGGTCAATTCGTTCCAATCAATCTTTACTGAAGTAAATCCCTTAATGGGTCTTTAACCCTTGTTATTTCGTTACAAAATCTTCAAGCCCCACAGATCTTCAGCTGCTGTTTAAGGCTAGGGGTCTTATTAGTAAATGTTTATGCTCAAAGCGCTGTTTCTCGCCTGGGTCAGTATCACTCACCCGGCTTCAAAGCATGTCATTCTTCCTTCCTTCCTCCTGTGCATTTCTTTTCCCCGTTTGTCCTGGCTTCGTGGCAGCCGCCATGGCTGCCATCCCCCCCACCGCCAACTCAAAGGGTTTCCTCCGGCCTCCGAGGAACTTGCCTGTTCCTCTCAGCCGCCCACGGTGTTCCTCTCTTTCCCCTGTCCCTACAGGACAGGTTCAGTCTGCAGACCTGTCGGCAGCGGTTCGTCAGTCAGGGTTTTCGCGGGGCTCATCAGAGCCCGCTATTTCTCTGACTGTATCACCGTGACACCAAACCAGAAGGCCGCCCAGAAGGAGATTACTATTGTGGTGTGTTTCCTACATAGGTAAAGGTAAAGGTTCCCCTCGCATATATGTGCTAGTCGTTCCCGACTCTAGGGAGCGGTGGTCATCTCTGTTTCAAAGCCGAAGAGCCAGCGCTGTCCAAAGACGTCTCCATGGTCATGTGGCCAGCATGACTAAACGCCAAAGGCCCACAGAACGCTATTACCTTCCCACCAAAGGTAATAGTGGTCCCTATTTTTCTACTTGCAATTTTTACGTGCTTTTGAACTGCTAGGCTGGCAGAAGCTGGGACAAGTAACGGGAGCTCACCCCGTTACGCAGGACTAGGGATTCGAACTGCTGAACTGCCGACCTTTCGATTGACAAGCTCAGAGTCTTAGCCACTGAGGCACTGCGTCCTTGTTTTCTACATATATTTGTTAATTGGTTAGCAAAAAATACATCTATTTTTTCTGCTTGGTTGGGTGGGTAGTATACACCTATGACAATGTCATTCGTTTTTTCTTTTATATTGACCCTTATGCATCCTAGGAGGTTTTCGTCTTTGGTTTCGTACATTTTGTAGCAGTATAGTGGTCTTTTACATATAGTATAATTCCACCTCCTCTTTTATTTTATTTATTTATTTTATTTTATTTTTGAATTTGTATACCGCCCTTCTCCCTGAGGACTCAGGGCGGTGAACAGCCAAATAAAAACATCAAATACAAATATTAAAATACAGTTAAAAAAATATATATATAAATTTGGCCCCATTAATTAAAACAATAAACAAAACAATTAAAAACACTTAAAAAGAATTAGGCCAGCCCGGCTTGTTGGAAAAGGAAGGTTTTAAGGGCACGGCGGAAGGCACTGAGGTCATGGATTCTCCTTATCTCAGGGGGCAACTGATTCCAGAGGGTGGCAGCCCCCACAGAGAAGGGCCCCCCCCTGGGGGTCACCAGCCTGCATTGTTTGGCTGATGGCACCCCGAGGAGGCCCTCTCTGTGGGAGCACACGGGTCGATGGGAGGTCGTCGGTGGCAGCAGGCGGTCTCGGAGATAGCTAGGCCCTATGCCATGGAGCGCTTTAAAGGTGATAACCAACACCTTGAAGCGCACCCGGAAGACCACTGGTAGCCAGTGCAGCTCGCGCAGGAGCGGTGTTACATGGGAGCGCCATGCTGCTCCCGTCACTACCCGCGCTGCTGCGTTCTGGACCAGTTGGAGCCTCCGGGTGCTCTTCAAGGGGAGCCCCATGTAGAGAGCGTTACAGTAATCAAGGCGAGAGGTCACGAGGGCATGAGTGACTGTGCACAGGGAATCGCGATCAAGAAAGGGCCGCAACTGGCGGATCAGGCGAACCTGATAAAAGGTCCCCCTGGTTACAGCCGTCAGATGTTCCTCCAAGGACAGCTGCGTATCCAGGAGGACTCCCAGATTGCGAGCCCTCTCTGTGGGGGCCAAAGACTCGCCCCCAATAGTCAGTGATGGAGTCAACTGACTATATCGGGATGCCGGGAACCACAGCCACTCAGTCTTGGAAGGGTTGAGCTTGAGCCTGTTCCTCCCCATCCAGATCCGTACAGCCTCCAGGCACTGGGACATCACTTCAAGGGCATCATTGGGGTGGCCTGGGGTGGAGATGTACAGCTGAGTATCATCAGCGTACTGGTGGTATCTCACCCCAAAGCCACGGATGATCTCGCCCAGCGGCTTCACATAAATGTTGAACAGGAGGGGCGAGAGGACCGACCCCTGAGGCACTCCACATATAAGAGGCCTCGAGGTCGACCTCTGCCCCCCTGCCAACACGAACTGCGACCGGTCGGAGAGAAAGGAGGAGAACCACCGTAACACGGTGCCCCCCATCCCCAACTCTTCCAACCGGTGCAGCATGATACCATGGTCGATGGTATCAAAAGCCGCTGAGAGGTCTAACAGGACCAGAACAGAGGAGCAACCCCTGTCCCGAGCCCTCCAGAGATCATCAACCAACGCGACCAATGCCGTTTCCGTGCTGTGCCCAGGCCTGAAACCAGACTGGAACGGATCCAGATAGGATGTTTCCTCCAGGAATTGCGGAAACTGTCGCGCGACCACACTCTCAACAACCTTCGCCAGAAAGCGAAGGTTGGAGACAGGACGATAGTTAGCCAATATTGCCGGATCCAGGGACGGCTTCTTGAGGAGAGGCCTCACCACCGCCTCTTTCAAGGCCGCGGGGAAGTGACCCTCACTCAATGAAGCGTTGATAACACCCTGGAGCCAGCCTCGTGTAACCTCCCGGGAGGCCAGTACCAACCAGGAGGGACACGGGTCCAATAAACATGTGGCCGCACTAAGTCTCCCCAAAATCCTGTCCACATCATCGGGAGTCACAGCATCAAACTCCTCCCAGATAACATTCTCAAGACTATTCCTCGTCACCCTGCCCTGATCTACCCAGTCAGAGTCCAAGTCCCCCCGGATCTGAGCGATTTTGTCATACAGGTATTGTCCGAAATCCTCCGCCCTGCCTTCCAAGGGATCCTCCCGCGCCCCCAGATGGAGCAGGGAGTGGGTTACCCTGAACAGGGCTGCCGGACGATTCCCTGATGACGCAATAGAGGCGGAAAAGTAATTACACTTTGCCGTCTTTATCGCCACTAGGTAGGTCTTAATATGCGACCTTACCAGTGTTTGGTCAGATTCAGCGCGACTGGCCCTCCAACCGCTCTCTAGGCGTCTTTTCCGGCGTTTCATCTCCCTCAGCTCCTCGGTGAACCAAGGAGCCGCGAGGGATCGACAGCGGGTCAGAGGCCGCAAAGGCACGACTCGATCCAAGGCCCCACCAGCCGCCCGATCCCAGGCAGCTACCAGGTCCTCGGCCGAGTCGTGTGCCAGATCATCAGGAATTGGCCCAAGCTCCGTCTGGAACCTATCAGGATCCATCAGGCGCCTGGGGCGGACCCATCTAATTGGGACCGCCTCCCTGCGGCGGGGTGTAGCGGTACGAAGGTCCAGACGAAGGAGTGAGTGATCTGACCATGACAAGGGTTTTATTTATTTATTTATTTATTAGATTTTTATACCGCCCCCTCTCCCGAAGGACTCGGGGCGGTGAACAGCCAAAGTTAAAAACATACAATATAAACAATTAAAAATACGTTTAAAACAGAATTAAATCTAAAATGGCTCCCCCATTTAAAATGCCTTACCCATACCCCTATAAAAAGACGAATTTAAAATTTAAAAATTTAAAATTTCCACATTTAAAAAGGGGGAAGATTTAGGCCAGGCCAGCTTGATAAAATAGAAAGGTCTTAAGCGCGCGGCGGAAGGTGCGCAGATCCGGGATCCTACGTATCTCCGGGGGGAGCTCGTTCCAAATCGTAGGTGCCCCCACAGAGAAGGCTCTCCCCCTAGGGGCCGACAGCCGACATTGTTTGGCCGACGGCACCCGGAGGAGCCCCTCTCTATGGGAGCGTACTGGCCGGTGGGAGGCTATTGGTGGTAGCAGGCAGTTCCATGTCTATATCCCCTATAACAAGATCACTCAACCACTGGCCAGAGACAAAAATCAAGTCTAGAGTGTGTGTCCCCCCCCGTGAGTGGGACCATGAACTAACTGGGTCAGGTCCATGGCCGTCATGGAAGCCATGAACTCCCGAGCCATCCCAGACGTTTCACCAACGGATGGCAAGTTGAAATCACCCATGACCATAAGCCTGGGTGTATCAACTGCCACCGTGGTTATCACGTCGAGTAGCTCAGGCAGGGCTGCTGCCACACGGCAGGGAGCCAGGTCCGCAAGCAGCAAGCCCATCTGAACCCCATGACCCCATCTCACAAAGAGGGACTCACATCCGGCAGTCTGAGGCACAGTGGTCTCCCTCGGACCAAGACCTTCTTTAATAATAACCGCCACCCCCCCACCCCTCCCCTGGGCTCTCGGCTGATGGAATGCTCTGAAACCTGGTGGGCACATCTCGACCAGAGGGACTCCTCCCTCCGGTCCCAACCAGGTCTCCGTAATACCAGCCAGGTCCGCTCCCCCCTCCTGGATAAGATCGTGAATGAGGGGGGCCTTATTTACCACAGACCTAGCGTTGCACAGCATCAGCCGCAGGCCCAGGTCCTGAGTATCTAAGCCACCTAGTATCCGAGGGGAGCTTTGGGGGCCGGGGCGCGCAATTGCTCTCAAACAGCAAGTGCCCGTCCCCAACACATGATGTGGCCCCCTGCTCCCGCCATATCTGCCCCTCCCAACCACCGTGCTGATGGTATTTCCCTCATTGGGATAGCCCTCCGCCCCCTCCCCATTCCCTCGTCCAGTGTCCTCCAAACCGTTACCCCATGCCGGGCTCGGCTCTGACCTTGGTGGATTATCCCCCCCATCCCCTTTGGTCGTCCTCCCGGTTCCCCTTAAAAAATTATTAAAAATCCTAATTAAAAAGCCCCTTAATCCCCGCTTTGAAACATGAAACCTCTCAGGGCTCCAAAACCCGTCCTTAAGGTAGGCCTTTGATAACATGGAAGGCCATCGCCGCGAGAGGGGGGCATCTCGCAGCGCAAGCAGGTCTGCTGAGGTATAAGCCATACATAGATGAGAGGTAGAAAGTCTGGTCAGGAGTTTGATGAATAGTCTAAGGTATTGGAGCAAGATGGACCTCAAAGCCGGTGGGCTGGACTCCACTGCCCTCTCACTGCAATGGGAGGAGTCCCGTGTCAGTTCATCAAAATTGGAGGTAAGGATCCAAGCCACCCTCTCACGGTGGCTAGCCCAGATGGAAAGGGCTTAGGAAAGTTAGATGGTCTATTCCTCCATTGGTGAAAGGCAACAACTCCCTCAGCTCCCGCATGACAATTGCCCAAACACCCTCCAGCTTGGGGCACAAGATGAGAAAGGAGCCAAACCATAGAGGCATGATGATATTGAACCCGCGGGAGAGAAGATATTCAAAAGGGAGGGATAACATACAGCTGGATACAGTCTGGAGGCGGGGAGCCAAAGACCAAGTCAAAGGCATGGGGGGGGAGGAGAGATCAATCGAGGCGACCAGATGACCAGGTTTTTTTGGCCGCACTCCAGCCTCTCCAACCCCCAGAACCTCATAAATCCCCATGATTGTATGATTTATGGGGTCTGAGTTTTTTGAACAGTTGTATCCTTCTATTAGTATGTTCCAGTCATGGGTTTCATCCCACCAAGTTTCTGTTATTCCACCTATATCATATCTACCTTTGTGTATTAATAGTTCAAATTCACCTTGTTTGTTCCCCAAACTTTGCGCATTTGTATATAGGCATTTGAGATCTTTATCTCTGACTCTGGCTATGCTTCGTATGTCTCCTATTTGATGCTTTTCTTCCTTCCCATCCCTCCTTTGCCTCATTATTTGATTTGTTTTCTAGGAGTTTTTGCTTGGAATTAGGTCTTGAAAATCCTAAAGTTTGACCACCTTCCCTCCTCAATTTTAGTTTCAAGCCCTCCTGATAAGTTGAGCCAGTTGTTTTCTGAAAACATTCTCCCCAGTTTTTCTTATGTGCAGCCCATCCCTTGCCAAAAGCCCATCGTGGAGGTAGTACAGACCATGATCCAGGAATCCAAAGTTCTTTTGACAACACCAACCCTTTAGCCCATGGGTCCTCAAACTACAGCCCGCGGGCCGCATGCAGCCTGCTGAACCAATTAATCTGGCCCGCGGAGCACCACAAGGTTGCTCCACCCACATCACCCCACCCACCCTTCAGCAGAGTGCAGGACTTGCCTTCAGGAGAGCTGCAGGCTGGAACCAAAAGGTAAGCTCAACAATTTTAGCCTGCAGAATGCTTGTGGATGTGTGTGTGTGTGGGGGGGGTTAGAAGAGGCAAAAAACAGGCAAAAATGGCCCGTTTTTTTACCAAAAAACGAGCCATTTTTGCCTGGTTTTAGCCTGCAGAATGCTTGGGGGGGGGGTTAGAAGAGGCAAAAAACAGGCCAAAATGGCCCGTTTTTGCCTAAAAAACAAGCCATTTTTGTCTAGTTTTAGCCTGGAGAATGCTTGTGGAGGGGGGGGTTAGAAGAGGCAAAAAAACAGGCCAAAATGGCCCATTTTTGCCCAAAAAAACTAGCCATTTTTGCCTAGTTTTAGCCTGCAGAATGCTTGTGGAGGTTGGGGGGGGTTTAGAAGAGGCAAAAAACAGGCAAAAATGGCCCGTTTTTTTACCAAAAACGAGCCATTTTTGCCTGGTTTTAGCCTGCAGAATGCTTGTCGAGGGGGGGGGGTTAGAAGAGGCAAAAAAACAGGCCAAAATGACCCATTTTTGCCCAAAAAAACTAGCCATTTTTGCCTAGTTTTAGCCTGCAGAATGCTTGTGGAGGTTGGGGGGGTTTAGAAGAGGCAAAAAACAGGCCAAAATGGCCCATTTTTGCCCAAAAAATGAGCCATTTTTGCCTGGTTTTAGCCTGCAGAATGGTTGTGGAGGGGGGGGGTTTAAAAGAGGCAAAAAACAGGTCAAAATGGCCTGTTTTTGCCCAAAAAACTAGCCATTTTTGCCTAGTTTTAGCCTGCAGAATGCTTGTGAGGTGAGGGGGAGGTTAGAAGAGGCAAAAAACAGGCAAAAATGGCCCGTTTTTGCCCAAAAAACGAGCCATTTTTGCCTAGTTTCAGCCTGCAGAATGCTTGTGGGGGGGGGGGGGCGGGGGTTTAGAAGAGGCAAAAAACAGGCCAAAATGGCCCTTTTTTCACCTTCACCGCCTCCACAAGATAGAGAGAGAGACAGAAAGAAAGAGAAAAGAGAGGGAGAGAGAGACAGAAAGAGAGAGGGAGGGAGGGAGAGAAGGAAAGAGAGAGGGAAAGAGAGAGAGAAAAAAAAAGAAAAAAAGAATGAAAGAGAAAGGGGAGAGGGGAGACGGAGAGAGACAGACAGAGAGACGGAAAGAGAGAGGGAGAGAGAAGGAGAGAGAAAGAAAGATAGAAAGAGAGAGGGAGAGAGAAGGAGAGAGAGAGAGAAAGAAAGCGAGGGGGGAGAGAGAGAGGGAGAGAGAAGGAAAGAGAGAGAAAGAAAGAGGCAGACACAGAAAGACAGAGAGAGAGAGAAAGAGAGAAAGAATGAAAGAGAAAGAGGGGAGAGAGAAAGAGAAGGAGAGGGAGAAAGAAAAAGAGAGGGAGAGAGAGAAGGAAAGAGAGTGAGACAAAGAGATAGAGAGAGACAGAGAGAGATTTCTCAAGCTCCTTGGGGCTGAGAAGAATTGCAGCAAAACTGAGTTTCCTGAAGTGGACCACTAGACTCCTAAACAACTGAAAAAACGATCTAGTAAAAAGAAAAGGCAACCAAAAGAGCAACATGCAAACAAAAGCAAATAAAACACCCCCAGGAGCAAAACAAATTAAAGTTTAATTTGTGTGCATTGTTCAATTGACTGTTAAATTGGCCCACCCGGTCACATGACCTAGCCATGACCACCTAGTCACATGACCACCTAGCCATGCCCTCCCAGCCGATCTGGCCCCCCAATAGTTTGAGGAACCGTGAATTGGCCCCCTGTTTAAAAAGTTTGAGGATCCCCGCTTTAGCCAGTGGTTCACTTCTAAAATCCTTTGTTCTTTTCCTGGATGTTGACCTTTCGTTGGCAGTACAGATGAAAAAACTACTTGTACACTTAATTCCTTAACTTTCTTGCCTAGCTGCTTATAATCACTCAATTTTGTTTTCAGGTCCATTTTCATGTCATTTGTCTCTAAGTGTAGTAGTGGTAGAAATGATAGTAATCTCTGGGTTTTATTATTTTGGTTAGGTTCTTAGCCAAATCTTTGATTTTTGCTCCACGGAAACAACATACCTCTCTGGATTGACTGTCTGGTCTACAGACAGCTGGTTCTATTTCCTTGAGAATTGAATCTCCTATCACCAACGCTCACCTTTTTTTTCTTAGGGAGGTTTGGGGTATTTTTCTACCTGTCACAGAAGCACTTGAGGATGCTACTTTTTAGGGACATTTGATGATGCTTCTTTTTTAGGTATCTGCATGTTTTCTTCCAGTTTTCTATGAAAACTGCATGTTTTCTATGAAATCGATTACTCAGCACCAGGGAGACTGCATCAGAGTGTGTTGGGTTGAACAGGGGTTTTGTACTAGGTTTGTGTTTTTTTCTATGAGTGACATGTATTAGTCTCCAGAGCAATACCCCCATCCCCCTGAGATTAAAATTAAATTAGGGTGATCAATATATAATCTGAAAAGTTTCCTAACTGCCATTTTATTACTAAAATAGATGCAGACGCTTTCCTTTTAATACGCAATACTATCTTGTTTTTTCACCTAAGTATCTCATTTACTCAGATATCTGACTATTTATCTCAAAAGATTTTTTTTGCCCCATAGGCAGAGTTATATAATCAAAGGAGTAACTTTGTGTTTTTCCCCCCAAAAAATCCAAGCCCACATACCAGTTTTTTCTCAAATATTCCAAAATGCATGCTTAGGAGAAATAAAAATTAGCTACCATCTTAACATGAACATATGGAATCTGAGCTGTTAAATATTTCTAAACATTTCAGGAGGTAATTTTGTAAGACTTTCTTGGTTATCTCTCAATTAACTTTGTTTCTAAATAACTTCAGTCTGTATTTTTTTTTTATTTCCTTGTTCATTAAGTCCAATGCAGAAAGTGATAAAGAATTGAAAGTACAAGAAGAAAGAGCAGTAAAATAAAATACTCCATTACTACTTGTTGAACAGGTAAAAAAAAACCAAGCATGTACTATTCTTAGGACAAAATTGTAGTGTTAAAATTGTACTCTTTATAAGGAATATCAGTGACAGAATAACGGTCCATTTAGGGCTATCATTCCACTTGTTAATTAGAACATTATTAGAATAATTTGGAGCAGAATTTAGAAATATTTATTTTTATTCTAACAGTTAATCAGAAACACTTTGAATAAAAATAAATATTTCTGAATTCTGCTCCAAATTGTTCTAATAATATTCTAATTAACAAGTGGAATAATTTAATGCACATGCCAAATCAAACTAATCCACTATATAAAGATGAGCAATTTTAGTTGACCAGAAACTGTCCATTTTGCATACAGAAAGTATATACTAAATCATAAGACTATCTAGTTAAAATAAATTATTTGAAGTGCTTTATAACATTAGTAGAGCAACAATGAAGACCTATGAACAATTAGAATAGATGAAACTAGTCTAAATAGAATACATTTAAACATGCTGAATTCTTCTTGCGCAATTCCCTATGCATTTGGGCCAGGTAGTTCATTGACCTTTGATGGTGATCTGGCTTTTGTATGGAGGGTTATTATTTAACCAAGGCACCATGGGGTTATATTGTTACAAAGGTTTTAATCTTTGTATTCTGACCAGAATAATTGCTGTGAAAGTGTGGCTCTATAAATCATTTAAGTAAATAAATAACTTCCCTCCTCCATTTTTTCACAATAGCTGTTAGCAGTTTAAAATTTTCCATTTAATGGCTGTTGTTAAACATGTTGCCTTCCTAACAACTTTATAAACTATGGATTCAGTAGTTGAGAATAAGTTTTTCAGATTTGGCCATCATATTCACTTGAATTTCCATATTTTTTGGAATATAAGATGCACCTTTCCCCCCCTAAAAGAGGCTGAAAATTTGGGTGTGTCTTATACTCCAAATGTAGCTTTTTTGAAGCTTTTTTTCAGCTCTAACGAGGTGCTAACAAGGCAGTAGCAAGTGAAGGATCTTCCCAGCTTTGCCTGCTCCCTCGACTCTCCGCAGTGCTTTAACGAAGCGCTAGCGAGTGAAGCGATCTCTATGCTTTGCTCCGACTCTCAGCTGTTCTTTAGAAGCTTTTTTTCAGCCCTAACTAGGCGCTAGCCGAGTGAAGCAATCTCCCCTGGCTCTCTGTAGTCCAATAGATATAGTTCTAAACCAGTATATCACAGTGCATTATAATTTACAGCATGGTATGCTACAATTCATGTAAAGTTGAAGCAAGAGCTTGACAACCTGGTAAGGAAAAAAGAAAAGAAATATGCAAACTTGCTAGGAAGAAAGTGAAGAAATATGGTTGTTAGGCTTGTTTTCTTATTGCTGACTTTTTAACACTTAATGCCCATTGTTTGCCTTGTTTGTTTGATTGGATTTTAGAAAAAAAAATTAAATATTCAATAAAGTTAGATTAAATTTTAGTTATTTTTAAACATGCTGAGAAAGCAAACATGCCAATAGGGCTACTTTAAAAACCATTAACTGTGTTTTATTACTGAAGTTATCTTTTCTGATAATTTCAAAGATATGGTAATATGCACAGTTTTTTAAATTACAAAGATAACTGTAACTCTGTAAAGCAGGGGTGTCAAACTGAATTTCTTTGAGGGCTGGATCAGCTTTGTAGTTCTCCGCAGGCCAACAGGGGGGAGACAGAATGGATGTTTTTTGCAGCACCCTGCCGGCCAGGCCCCCCACATCTCGTTTTCCCCCTTTATGGCCTCCAGCAGCACTCTACCGGCAAAAAACGGGCTGCGCAGAGGCCCCGTGAGGCCTGTTTTCGGCCTCCCTGACCTCCAGCAGAGTGCTGCAGAAGGTCGGGTTGGCCGAAAATGGGCCGTGGTGGGGCTTCACATGGCCAGTTTTGGTCTGCAGCAGCATAGCGGGTTGGTCCTTTGATATTTCCAGGCCAGCCCCACGGGCCGGATTTAAATACCCCACGAGCCGGATTCGGCCTGTGGGCCTTGAACCCATGAACCCATGCTGTAAAGGCTTAACTTTTAAAATAGGAATCAGGATATAAATTCTGCTATGCTGTTCAATGCGAGAAATCATACTTTGGCTTCTCCAGCAAAAATACCTTTCAGATAGAGACTTAGCTGATGGCAGTTGGAAAAAATACATTGAACAACTTGGAGAAGAAGCTGATCCAACATATGTTTCCTGTGTTCCCATCCACGCAATTAATAATTCTTGTTATTGTAAACAAAGAAAAAACTTCTACCCATAGGGTAATGAACATTTACAGATTATTCAAAATACCAGTGTGTGTCTCTTTAACATCAAATAGGAATCTGGTTCTGCTCTTTTTAGCCGGTACACTCAGAAAGTCTCAAGGGTACTACCATATCTCTAAAGGTCAAACCTAAAGGCTAGCAGACAAATAACTGCTCCAGAGTCTAAATACAAGGCAAACAAGCAGTAAGAACACTAAAATATAAAACCATTTATTTAACTCTCTATTTACATAATAGAGGAAAACATTTTCATTTGTATTCCTTGTACATGATATGGCCATATTTCTCTAGTTCATTTCTATTCTATGCATTATGTATCACAATCCACTATCAACCCATTTCCTTCATCTCTGCTTATAGAATTAGCCTTATTCAGCCTTATTTTTTTCTAAGAAGCAGTGATGGGCTTTCTTTTTTCCATACTGAAACTGTACCTTTACTTCCCATGTGTCCAGAAATATTCTGAGTAATTAAAATAATACAGGCCTAGAGGAACCAATGGAATACTTCATCCATCCATCCATCGGAAACTAGGGCTTTGTTTCAATTAATTGGAAAATAGCACCAAAAAGCAGACAGATTTCTTCATACTGCTCCTGAATAATTCTGTCACATTTTTCTATTAAGTCAGAATTTAACTTTTGCCAGTCTGATTTCTGTGAATATATAAAGATGTAAAAGATTTGTTGCATTCCAGATCACTATAAGCCATATTTGAATATCCTAGAACAGGGATGGTAAAGATGTACTTCAAGATAATCTAATTTATATCATTATTCTTTTGAATATAGATGGATAGATAACATATAGAAATCAACACTTTTTTCAAAATTACAGAATCTATGAAGATTGAACCTGGTTTGCCACTGTCTTTGCTTTGGAAAGATTAGCTTGAAAACTGTCGAATAAGAAATACTATGATTGTGTTCTGCCAGCTTTGGACTTATGGTCAAAGTTCTGCATCATTATCTTAAATTCCTTTGAGACCCGAGTCTCTGAATTCCCAAGCAATACTTGCAAAGAAATATGTTTAATTAAATTTAATGAGATGTAATGCTACATAAATGTTTAAGATTAGGCTACAAATTAATGTCAAAACTTCTTAGTCTCTTGTCACTGTTTATAGGCTTAATTAAAATGAATATTGAAAAAACATTGATCTCTTTGTTTTTCTTCTATTAATTACGTTGTGCTATCTTACTAGCATTTGTATAGAAAGTTAAGAGAAAATGAATAACATTTTTGATAAAGTAACAAGTAAAGTAAAGTAACAAGTAAAGTAACTTGTCTTGTCAAAGTTGGTAGGGGTAAAAAACAAAAATACAATACATTGTCTGAATTTTCCCTTTCCTCTGCAAATTAATTCTTCTGGATAACAGAAGTCAATGGGAAGTATATAATGGAGCATCTGTGAGCTTGCTTCTGTAGACTGATGGGAACAAAACTCCTTTAAGCGTTTTTTTTTCCTTGCTTGAATGCACAGTTGAGTATAGGTTAGAATGTTCAACTGCTAGATTGAACAATGATTTATTCTTGGGCATCAATAAAGAAAAATTATGCAGTATAGAAATCCAAATACCCAACCCTAGATTGGGGATGACAGATAAAATTTGGAGTGCTTACAGCTATTTGCATGAAATGTTTCTGATGGGGAAAAAAGATTAGCACAATCATAAAATACGTTTTCAATTTCAGTGTCAAATATACACATTTACAAATGAATTGAAACAAGCAAGCAAAATAAACACTGAGAATTTACATATGTTAAGGATATTAACATATTAACACTCAAACCAGAGACATTTTCTTTAAGACATTTTATTTTCAAATCTTGTACAATATCTTTGACAATTATGTGGAATTTTTTTTAGAATTCATCAAGAGGTTATAAAGAATGAGGTCTTCTGTGGTGGTCTCCCATGAGACCACCACAAGAATGTATCTCGGGATGAGAGCCAAGAGCTGACTCCGTGACCCTCTTTTATTAGAAATTCATCAAGCTCATTATACAGCATCATAGCAAGGTGGGATTGGGGGTGGTTACATGATCGGGTTGCATACACTCATATTATAGTAGTTACGTAGACCCTTCCCAGGTTGGTATGATCCTTCCCAGGCTGGTACGAGAATAATCATGTAGGTATTTATTGGCCTGAGCAGTCGGGACTTTCCAGATGATGTCAACATCCTATTTCCCTGCTGTGGCAAGGCCTACGGATAATTCTAATATGCAAGTATATTTCTATACAACTATTCCCACATCTCCTCCTTTTCTGTTTCGTTGAGATTGGCTTCCTCCAGTTCCAGAAGGGCTTTGGTTTCACTTATCAGGACGTCCTTCCTATTGGAGGGAATAAAACCTTTGCACACTTGCAGAAGGGAGGGGAGACATTGGACACAACAACAAAGCAAAAGAAGCAATACAATTATAGATACAATGGTTGGCATAATTGATTTTAACCAAGAACCATCCGGGAGCCATGACCAAAGGGCAGCCCAGATGTCAATGGCACCAGATCCACCCGGATGATAGGGGATTGTTTTTGATCATGTTTTCCATATGTTCTATGGTGTTATACTGATAATCAGATACATAGGCACAACAATGTGAGTGTATGAGGGCACAAACGCCTCCTTTAGCTGTTAACATAATATCTAAGGCATATCAGTTTTGTAAGACTACCTCCCTGATTTCAACCAGTTCTTTGTTCATCAGCTTCAGCACCTTGATAGTCTCGTTGAACATATGTACTGTCCAGTTATTTAATAAATGAAGATCCCGATAGTTCATTGCCACCCCGAGATTGGGCAAGATGCCTCTGGATATCTAAGTTTTTAGTGACCGCCGAGTTCCATGTAATGGTCCGATAACAATTGGTATAAGTCCCCATGTACGTGGCATTAGTGGACAGGCCGGCGCTGCTGAAACAAAAACGGGCTGGCTCTAAAATCCGGGTAGGGACAGCATACGTGTGCTTAAGCAGGGCTGTTGTGTGGGGCCACAGGAACGTCCATCCGGTCTCTTTGAAAAGCACACTATGAAGTGCCAAGCCTGTTTTCCCATCAGAGGGGATGTGCATGCAAATCCAACAGTTAGTTTTATTGAGAAGTAAAGCAACTTTATTCAAATCTCACAAATGCGTTGCTGGCCCATGTCTCTGGATCACTGGTCACAATGACATGGTTAAGTGACCATATATGGACGAACACAGCGAGCAGGAGTCCATATAATTTCGCCATTGTTGTCGACTGCAGCGTAGCCCCGACCCCAGGTGACAAGAGAGGCCGGGCCTTTCCACGTAGGATCTGGAAGATGGCGGTAATAAACTTGCGGTCATGGAGAGTCTATAGGAGAAGCAGAAAAGTGCCGACTTGCGGCGGTTGACCCGGGGGTGCCGGAAACATTGAGGAAGTTGAGGGTAAACAAGACAAGGTTCAAGGTATTTTGTATTCCAGGCAAGCCGGGGGTATTTTCCCCTTTCTGTTTTTTATGAGCATCAAGGGCCTTTTTTAGGGTCTGATTAGCCCGTTAGTTGTATGGCATTCCAAACTTGTGTAAGATGGACCAGCGGTGGCAAAACTGTGCAAAGGCAGCACTAGTATATGCAGGGCCATTGTCTGTTTTTAATTGTTTGGGATTGCCCAGAATACTAAAAGTCTGAATACAATGATTAATAACATGTTTGGTGGCTTCTCCCCTTTGTGGGGATGCCATGATGAATCCTGAATAAGTATCCACAGAAACGTGCAAATATTTCCATGGGGCAAAGGAAAGGTATTGAGTCACATCCATTTGCCAGATTTCACAAGCTTTGAGACCTCTAGGGTTTACACCCATAGGGATAGAATGAGCTTGTTGACTACAGGTAGGACATTGTTGTATGATGGCAGTCGCTTCGGCTGCCGTGAGACCAAATTGTTTCGCCAACGCTTTTTTATTTTGATGAAAATAAGCATGACTGTCCCATGGTGTGATGGGAGACATAACCATGAGTGCAGTTGCAGCAGCATCGGCTTTGTCATTTCCCTCCTGGAGGGGGCCCGGGAAGGGCTGATGACTTCTTATATGAGCCACAAAGAATGGCTGAGTTCTGTCAGAAATAAGTTTCTGTAAAGTGAGCATTAAGGTTAATAGATCAAAATCTAACGCAGGAGACAAATAGGAATAATAAATTTGTTTTATAATTTGAGTAACATACTCTGAAATATATGAAAGTATGAAAGTATTTGAAACTTCAAAAATTTCCAGAAGGAAAAAGAAAATCAAAATTGCATTCTGAGCCAAAACAGTGAAACTGCAAAGGCAGGTATCAGATATCACCCTTTACCCCGCCTTTCTCATGCTGGTTCAGCAGAGAGAAAAAAATGGTGAAAATAACAAAAAACCCCTCTTCCTGCCTCTCACGGTGAGAGAAAGGAAATTTTTTTTTTTGTTAAAACGGACAATCAGTTAGAGCACACTGAAGAGATGAATTATTCTGAAGATAATAGTGAAAGTCAGATTTTGAGATAGAAAGAACAATATTTATTAAATCAGTTCCATTTCTTCGACAGGCTGGAGTACGCCCCAAGGTTATAATTTCAGCAATAGCTTGAATAAAGGGTAAAACATTTTTAGATGGTAATGAGGCAAATAAAGCCATTCAATACAATATACTTTTTGCTGTTCTAAAACAGCCAATACTCCCGTGGGCCGTTTACTAGTAGGAAATATTAACAAAGATAACTGACAATTTCTATGAGGAATACAATCCACAAACTGAATACTCAAGATGTTATTAATTTTCTCAACTGTAGTAAACACTACAGATGGAACTATAATTAAATCTCCTGGCTTTTTTCCTTTAGTCAATAACTCAAATAATGGACTAAGTAATGCATAGGTAAAGAAAAATATGGGCGGACCCAATTAATAGTACCCAGAAATTGTTGCAAATTTACTAAGGAAATAACTTTGGGTAACTAAACAAGGAAAAGCCAGAGCAGAAAAAGATTGCAATAGTTTATGCCCTAAATACAGATAAGAAGTGTACAGCTGTATTTTTTCTGGGGCAATGTGCAATTCATTTACACATAAATCATTTTGTATTTCAAAAAGCCAATTAGGTTGTATTTTTTGCGCTCCAATTAAAATGTCATCTATACGATGATAACCAGGGTTTTTGATCCCTGATGAAAGAGAGGGCGAGATGTTACAGAGGGCGAGATGTTACAGACATGCCCCCCCCCCCCGGTTTTTTACACTCTCTTTTAAAATAACCAGGTTTTCCACAATCGTAACACTTTCCTTGAGGTTTGCTGCTTGGTGATAAAGCAGTTGCTAACAAATTGGTTTTGTACGATGTTCCTATATCCTGACACACTTTAAACATATCTGCCAAATCAAGATCTTTTCCCAGCCCAACAATTGCTTTTCAGCATTCAGAAGTGGCGTTCTCTTTAGCTTTTTTCCTGATGTTAGAGAAGGCTTCTTGATGCTTGCCAGAAACAGGCACTTTTCTGAAGGCTTGATAAGCACATTCAGAAGAAGCTTGCAAAGTTGCAGCCGGCAGACACACAGAAAGCATTTCAGCAATTTCTTTTATATTCCACCCCCTTTTTCTAACTGTTTCTTTAAATTCTGCCTAATGGGGGTGTAACTAGCTCCTTCAGAAGAACTGGTAGTTCACTTAAAGATAGTTTAGAGGAGAGAGGTATTTTTTCCTGCCCAATTGTCTCAACTCTTCCACATGAGTTCTCTGAGCTGCAGACATTCCACCCCCCATACTTACGAAAAGAAGAGTCAGTCGCCAGCGACATCGTCGGGTGCACCTTGCCTATTCCAGGCGATAAGTAGGGGGTTGGCAGGGACGTATTCCCTTGCGGAATCACATCAAGACGTATCCGTTTCACGAGATCATGTCGGGGTCACCAGATGTGGTGGTCTCCCATGAGAGAAATGAGACCCACAAGCATGTATCTCGGGATGAGAGCCAAGAGCTGACTCCGTGACCCTCTTTTATTAGAAATTCATCAAGCTCATTATACAGCATCATAGCAAGGTGGGATTGGGGGTGGTTACATGATCGGGTTGCATACACTCATATTATAGTAGTTACGTACCAGGCTGGTACGACCCTTCCCAGGCTGGTACGAGAATAATCATGTAGGTATTTCTTGGCCTGAGCAGTCGGGACTTTCCAGATGATGTCAACATCCTATTTCCCTGCTGTGGCAAGGCCTGCGGATAATTCTAATATGCAAGTATATTTCTATACAACTATTCCCACAGTCTTCTATGAATGTAATTCTATATGAAACTAGTTGGAGAGATTATTACTATTTAATTTTCTATGTGTCTTCATAACTTCTCAGCAACTATGTGTATATACAAAGGGAAAGATAAAATCATAATAGATCTAGTCTGTAATGATGCTTATAAAAGAGCCTTTTTTAAAAAGTTTTTTGTGTTGTCATTTCTCCCCTAAAGTATGGAGCACTGACTTTCCTGTTTTCATGTGAAAACTGAGAGGAGCATAAACGGGTCTAGGACTGGAGAAGAGAGACCCCCCTCCCGGGATATCTTGGCGGCTGTAGAGGACCTGGAGGCCCCCTGTGACATCCAATGGAGGCTGGGGTTTGGATTTGTTATCCTGGAAGAACTGAGGAAAGTAGGGCTGGGGGGCGACGGAGGAGCTTTCCGTCGCATAGATACCAGCCCTTTCTCCCCCCCTCCCGGGTACTGTGTCCGCCTAAATGGGCTTATTATTTGCCCTGAGCGAGGGAATTTTCTCTCTCTCCCCCCCCCCATCTTTTCTTCCCCTCTTCCTTCTCCCCCTTCCCTTCCCTTTCCCTTTTTCATCGGGACTTACTCGAATGTGACCTTGAGTACAAGACTTTGCCAAGGATTTTCCATCTTCGCCCCTGGCGTGACTCATTGACTGACTGATAGACTGATAAATCTTTCCTCCGACCATGGTCAGCCAAATTGATGCAACTGTTGAGGGGTCCTCTATTACATCATGACTCTTGTCATGTGGGAGAAGTTTTTCAATCTACGGCCCCTTGGGGGTTCCGCTGTGAGAGGGCGGGCCGGAGGTCGCCCCCATTGGAGGAGATAATTAGGACCCTCCTACTGTTGTGGGAGGACAGTAGAGATACCAACAGCACATCGATGAACAAATGGCTGTGTTACATCTTTTGTGAAGTCCCCTGTCTGAGCTCCAGGCCTCCATCGCTGCATTTTGGAGATGTATACGACTGCAGATCTTCTTGCGCTGCGAGATTCCCCCTTCTCGCAGATGTGGCCCTCCTCACTATCGAGGGCCCATCTCAAGGACGGGTTTTGGGACCCAGAGAGGTGGCATGTGAAAACTAGGGGATTGAGGGGTTTTCTATCGAAATTTTTAGTCAAATTTTTAAGCGGTCCCAGGGAGGGGGAGGGTCAGATTGGAATTCGGGTTGTGGGTATGGAAGATAACCCACAAGGGGGAGGGTCGGGTCTGGCAGTGAAGCGCGGTGTGGGGGGGTGGGGGACCCGGGGTCGAGGGGGGGTTAGAGCTTGTCCGGATGGTTTTTTGAACATCAGTACTGTAGGTGGGAGGGGTAGATATGGCGGGAGCAGGGGGCCATATCGTGTTAGGGGAGTGCGCACTCGCTGTCTATGAGCGGTGGCGTGCTCCATCCCCCAAGGCTCTACTCGCTCCTCAGGTTGCATAGACTCTCAGGACCCAGGCCTTCGGCTGATGCTGTGCAATGCCAGGTCCATAGTAAATAAAGCCCCCCTCATTTGTGATCTTGTTCAGGAGGGGGGTGCGGACCTGGCAGGTATTATGGAGACCTGGTTGGGCCAGGAGGGGGAGGTTCCCCTCGTTGAAATGTGCCCGCCAGGTTTCCAAGCATTCCATCAGCCGAGGTCACAGGGGAGGGGCAGGGGGGTAGCGGTTATCATTAAAGAAGGTCTGAGACCGAGGGAGGCCACTGTTCCTCAGACGGCCGGCTGTGAATCCCTTTTTGTGAAATGGGGTCATGGGGTTCAGATGGGTTTGCTGATCACGTACCTGGCTCCCTGCCACATGGCAACAGCCCTGCCCAAGCTACTCAACGTCATCGCCGCAGTGGCGGTTGATACCCCTAGACTTATGGTCATGGGGGATTTCAACCTGTTGTCCGTGGGTGAGACGTCGGAGATGGCTCAGGAGTTCATGGCTTCCATGACAGCTATGGACCTGACCCAGTTAATTCATGGCCCTACCCACACAGGGGGAAACACGCTGGATCTGGTTTTTGTCTCTGGACAATGGTCGAGGGATCTTGAGATAGGGGATATAGTTACTGAACCCTTGTCATGGTCAGATCACTCTCTCCTTCGTCTCGACTTTCGAACCGCTGCACCCCGCCACAGGGAGGCGGAGCCGGTAAGATGGTTCCGCCCCAGGCGCCTGATGGAACCTGACAGATTCCAGATGGAGCTTGGGCCATTTCCTGAGGTTCTGGCACATGCCTCGACTGGAGACCTGGTGGCCGCCTGGGATAGGGCGGCTGCTGGAGCTCTGGATCGGGTCGTGCCTTTGCGGCCTCTGACCCGGCGCCGATCTCAATTGGCTCCTTGGTTTACCGAGGAGCTGAGGGAGTTGAAGCGCCGGAAAAGACGCCTAGAGAGTAGTTGGAGGGCCAGTCTTTCTGAATCTGACCGGACACTAGTAAGATCCCACATTAGGAATTACCTAGTGGTGATAAAAGCAGCGAAATGTAGCTATTTTGCTGCTCTTATTGCATCATCAGATAACCGCCCGGCCGCCCTCTTTACGGTGACCTGCTCCCTGCTCCATCAGAAAGCGTGGGAGAACCCCTTGGAGGGTAGAGCCAAGGATTTTGTTCAGTATCTGCATGACAAAATCACTCAGATTCGGGAAGATTTGGACTCCGACTGGGTAGTCTCAGCGGGAGAGACAGGGGCAGGTCTTGAGAATGTTATCTGGGATGAGTTTGATCCTGTGACCCCTGAGGACATAGACAGGATTCTGGGTAGACTGAACGCGACCACTTGTTTATTGGACCCGTGTCCTTCCTGGTTAGTACTTGCTTCCCGGGAAGTGACACGAGGCTGGCTCCAGGGGATTATAAACGCTTCGCTGGGTGAGGGTGACTTTCCCGCCGCCTTGAAAGAGGCGGTGGTGAGGCCTCTCCTCAAGAAGCCTTCCCTGGACCCGGCAATGTTGGTAAATTACCGTCTGGTCTCCAACCTTCGGTTGTTGAGAGTGTGGTCGTGCAACAGCTCCCCCAGCACCTGGATGAAACGATGTATCTAGATCCGTTCCAGTCAGGCTTCAGGCCCGGGTACAGCACAGAAACGGCATTGGTCGCATTGGTAGATGATCTCTGGAGGGCTCGGGACAGGGGATGCTCCTCTGTCCTGGTCCTGTTAGATCTCTCAGTGGCTTTTGATACCATCGACCATGGTATCATGCTGCACCGGTTGGAAGAGTTAGGGGTGGGAGGCACTGTGTTGCGGTGGTTCTCCTCCTTTCTCTCTGACCGGTCGCAGTCTGTGTTGACAGGGGGGCAGAGGTCAACCCCGAGGCCCCTCATATGCGGGGTGCCGCAAGGATCGGTCCTCTCGCCCCTCCTGTTCAACATTTATGTGAAGCCGCTGGGTGAGATCATCCGTGGTTTTGGGGTGAAGTACCACCAGTACGCTGACGACACCCAGCTGTACATCTCCACCCCAGACCACCCCAACGATGCCCTTGAAGTGATGTCCCGGTGCCTGGAGGCTGTGCGGATCTGGATGGGGAGGAATAGGCTCAGGCTCAACCCATCCAAGACCGAGTGGCTGTGGTTTCCGATGTCCCGATGTAGTCAGTTGGTGCCATCACTGACTATTGGGGGTGAATCATTGGCCCCCACGGAGAGGGTTCCCAACTTGGGCGTCCTCCTGGATTCACGGCTGTCTTTAGAAGAGCACTTGACAGCCGTGACCGGGAGGATTTTTCATCAGGTTCGCCTGATTCGCCAGTTGCGTCCCTTTCTGGATCGGGACTCGTTACACACGGTCACTCATGCCCTTGTCACCTCCCGCCTGGACTATTGCAACGCTCTCTACATGGGGCTCCCCTTGAGGAGCACCCGGAGGCTCCAACTGGCGCAGAGTGCGGCCGCGTGGGTGGTAATGGGAGCGACATGGCGTTCCCATGCCCTCTCCTGCGCGAGCTGCACTGGCTCCCGGTGGTCTTCCGGGTGCGCTTCAAGGTTTTGGTTACCACCTTTAAAGCGCTCCATGGCTTAGGACCTGGGTATTTGCGGGATCGCCTACTACCACCAATAGCCTCCCACCGGCCGGTACGCTCCCATAGAGAGGGGCTCCTCCGGGTGCCGTCGGCCAAACAATGCCGACTGGCGGCCCCCAGGGGGAGGGCCTTCTCTGTGGGGGCACCTACTATCTGGAACGAGCTCCCCCCAGAGATACGGAGGATCCCGGATCTGCGCACCTTCCGCCGCGCTTTAAAGACCTTACTATTTCACCAGGTGGGCCTGGCCTAATTTTCTCCCTCTTTTATAAAAGATTTTTAATTTTTAAATATCTTTTAGTATTTTATACATTCAATTTTAAAATTGGTTTTAAAAAGTTTGGGGTTTTAAATTTGTCGGGGCCAAAATTATTTAATTTGATTTTATTCTACTTTTAAATTTTGTATGTATGTGTTTTATTGTTTGGCTGTGCACCGCCCTGAGTCCTTCGGGAGTAGGGCGGTATAGAAATCAAATAAAATAAATAAAATAAATAAATAAAATAAATGTATGTTCTCACTTGACTGCTACCAATTTATTTCTTTGTTCAGTTTATGATGCCAAAACATTAAGAAACATTTGTTTTTCTAGTTTTATTTTAGAAATAGCATGGTTCTTTTTTTAAAGCATCTCCATAGGTCATATTTGCTGATAGGAAATGTGCCTGAAACCTGGCACTTATTCAGATAAGAAGATGAGAGTATAATGTAGTGTCTAAGGGGCTGAACTAAAACTGGGGAGAAGTGAACATTCACAGGCTGGCTTTGGGCTTGCTGCAGACTTTCTCAGCCCAATCTAACCCACAGAGTTATTGCTGGGAATGGAATGAAGGAGGCTGGCCATATAAGCTATCTGGTGATCCTGAAGGAAAGGCAATAAATAAATATGCTAAATAACAATAATGATATCCTGTTTCCAATAAAATATTCTTCAGAACTAAGTCAAGGATGAATCTAATTCAGTATTCTATTTCCAATAGCTGCCAATATCATCATGATCATGATCATCATCCCAGGAGAAGAAGAAAATCCTTTATTTATCCCTCAAAATCTTAGAGAGATAATATATTGCTTCCTCCCTTTTAAGAATATTTGTTTGGTTAAGATGACTAAAATAGAATAGAAAAGAAAAGAGTACTTTATTTGGCCAAGTGTGATTAGACATACAAGGAATTTGTCTCTAGTGCAGAAGCTGTCAGTGTACAGAGAAAAGCAACAGAGTAATAATAATATCAATAAGGGGGTAGTAAAGAAAATAAGGATAATAATACTAATGCTACAGCCATTTAATATGGGTAAATGTACATAGACATTAGACAATACTGAGAATTAGGTATTCAGCAGAGTGATGGCATGAGGGAAGAAACTGCCTCTGTGTCTTGTTGTTTCAACATGCAATACCCTCCTTCTGAGGGGAGGAGTTGAAACAGTTTATGTCCAGGATGTGAGGAGTCTGTAGATATTTTCTCAGCCCTCAGACCCATGCAATATATAGGTCTTCTATAGAAGGCAGGCTGGTTGCAGTTCTTTCTGCAGTCTTAACTATCCATTGGAATCTGTACCTGTCCTGTTCGGATGCTGTACCAAACCAGACATTACAGAAGTACAAATAATAGACTCAATGGTTCCTCTGTAAAACTGTATTAACAGCTCCTACGGCAGTCTGAACTTCCTGAGCTGACAGAGGAAGAACATTCTTTGTGCTTTTTTTTAATGATGGTTCTAATGTTAGGTGACAGTTTCAAATCCTGGGAGATTATAGAATCCAAAAATATGAAGGATTCTACTGCTAATATTGTGCTGTTGACTATAGTAAGAGTAGAATAGAAGGGCTTCTTCTAAAATATTTTACAATATTTCACAAAACCCACAAGTTACAGTATTATCTGTTCATATAGGTTGAAAGTGAACTGTGTGAAAGGGGAGATTTCAAGGAGCGTCAATCTGTTGCAGCAGCATTTTCTCTTCTGTTGTCAAGTACTAGCAATGACTAAAACTACTAAAGCACTAACACAGAAGTAGTTCTAATCTGTGTTTGCATATCATTCTCAGCCACACTTGGAATACTGCAACCAGTTTTGGTCACCACAATATAAAAAAGATGTTGAGACTGGAAAGAGGGCAGAAAAGAGCAACAAAGATGACTCGGGGCTGGAGACTAGGACATGAAGAACAGTTGCAGGAACTGGATATGTCTAGTCTTGGACTAGGGGTGATATGGTAGCATTGTTCCAGTATTTGAAGGGCTGTCACAAAGATGAATGGAGCAAACTATTTACCAAAGCATCAGAAGGCAAGTCAAGAACCAATGGATGGAAACTAATCAAGGAGAGAAGCAACCTAGAACTAAGGAAAAAATTCCTACCGGTAAGAACAATCAACTAGTGGAATGCCTTGTCTTGTAGGGATACTACGAAAGCTTTTATGAGAGGAGTTGCGATAGAGTATATGGCCAAGGAAAATAAACAAAAGAAACAAAGACAAAAAAGTCTAGAAAGGGAATTGAGTAGAGTTGAGAAGGGACTGCAAAAAGCCACAAAAACAAGAGTTAAAACAGCAAATAAGAGAAATTAAACATAAATTAAATATTATTGAGAAGGAGGGGTTGGCCCAGCAAATGAAGGAACCAAACAATTTTTTTTTGAAAATGAGAATAAGCCGGGATGGTGGCTAGCATATAGATTGCAGAAACAGAGCTATACAAGATGGATTAGCAAACTACACAATGATGAAGGAGAATTAATGTACCAAAATGAAGAGAAGAGAATGGTAGTCTATGAGTTTTTTAAAAAATTATATGAAGACAAGGAAGAGACAGGGGAGGATAAGATTTGGCAATATTTTCAGAAAATGGGAATGCCCAAAGTCCCGGAAGAAAGTAAGGAGATATTAAATAAAGACATAACATCATTAGAATTATTAGAGGCAATCAAGAAGCAAAAGACAAATAAAGCCCCAGGTCCCGACAGATTGCGATCAGAGATATACAAAAATCATCAGGAAATATTAAGCCCTATTTTGTTAGAAGTCTATAATGATGTTTTAAACGAGGCAAAAATTCCAACCTCATGGAAAGAAGCGACAATTACCCTGATCCCAAAGGAAAATTCTGACCTGACATATGTAAAAAACTATAGACCGATATCTCTATTGAATTCAGACTACAAAATTTTATATGACAATTATGGCCGAATGATTAATTCTTAGAAAATTTTATCCACTCTGATCAAAATGGCTTTCTGCCCAGACGATATATAAGAAATAGTATTAGGATTATATTAGATATCATAGAATACTATGAGCTACACAATGAAAAACAGATGGTACTAATATTCACTGATGCACAGAAAGCATTTGATAATGTTAAATGGAAATTCATTTTAAATCAACTAAAGTATATGGAATTTGGGGGAAAATTTATAAGGATGTGCAGAGCAATTTACTCGGAACAAAAAGCAAAAGTATTAATGGGGAAACAACAAAGAACTTCCAAATTCAGAAAGATACGAGACAGGACTGTCCACTATCGCCACTACTGTTTATTTTATCATTAGAAGCATTGAATAGAGTAATTCGAGAAGATATCCAAATTAAAGGTTTGAAGATCAGAAATGAAAATTTTAAATTACAAGTGTTTGCAGACGATCTCGTCTTTATCATTGAAGAGCCAATGCAATCTGGTGTATGGCTGATGGAAGTATTGGAGGAATATGGGGAGGTAGCTGGCTTAAAGATAAATAAGGATAAAACAAAAATGTTAGTAAAAAATATGATGGAGGAGCAAAAAAGAGACATAGAGGGAAAAATTGATATTCAGATAGTTTAAAAAATTAGATACATAGGGATCCAATTGACATCAAGATGCGTGACACTTAAAGAGGAGAATTACGATAGACTAATTGAGCAAATTAAAATTGATTTAGAAAGATGGGGAAAACTGCAACTCTCCTTTATAGGGAGGATTGCTACGATTAAGATGAACGTGCTACCTAAAATTTTATATTTATTTCAATGTATACCAATCTGGCTCAAAAAATATTTCTTTATAAATTTGAATAGAATTATAGCAAAATTTATATGGCAGGGCAAAAAGCCAAGAATTAAATTAAAATTATTACAAGATGCAAAAGAAAGAGGAGGATTTGGCCTTCCAAATCAGGAAAAATATCGGCAAGCTGCAACCCTGGTTTGGATTGGCTACACCTCAAAAATAGAAGACTGTTGACACTAGAAGGACATGACCTTCAAACAAGGTGGCACGCTATCATCTGGGAAGAGAAGCATAAGGTCCACCGGTACTTCCAAAGGCATTACATTAGGAGGGCACTTTTAGATATTTGGATCAAGACCAAAAGAAGTAATTATATAGATATCCCCAATTGGATATCGACAGTAGAAATACTCACACATCCGAATCTTCTCAAAATGGGAGAGGCTATTACATATAAAGAATTACTAAACATGAATGGGAATTAAAATCAAGGAATAAGTTAAATGAAGAAGGAATTGAATTAGAATGGTGGATATACCTACAAATACAATCCAAATTTATGAAGGATAAAAAAGAGCGGGATATTAAATTAGAACCATCAGAACTGGATAAAATTTAAAATAAAATCCGGTTTCCTTGTCTTCGGCGACGGCGGCGCTCTTTGAAGCTCCGCCAGCCCCGCCACCTGTAGAGCCGCTTCGCGATCGAGAAGCGGCTCGAAAACTTCAAAATCCTGAGGATTGTTGGAGGAGAGATAGCAGGGCACAGGTCGAGCCCCTGTAACCCCCCAGGGAATCGTTTCTGGGGAGGAAACAGGCGCGGCTCCCTTCCAACCTGCTGAGACTCCGGGCGGCGTGGGACGATTCTGCTTCTGCAGAACAAGCCGGCTGCAGGAAACTTAAAGCGAAAGAACCAGCTTTAATAAACAGCGAAACTACCTGAACCCTGAAATTTGGAAACGCAAGTATTAGCACTTTGTTGACTTTTCAATCTGAGAAAATGCGAATGAGTGAAAGTGCTTTGAAAAAACATGGCGCCTAGCTTCAGAGTTAACGAGCCAGCGAGTGTGGATTGGTGAAGTTATTTTGTTTTGCTACAAAGTTTCCAAGTTGCTACTAAGCTGCCTTGCTTGTTATAAGAGAAATAACTGGGAAATTTTTTCCCTTTTTAATATTGGACTTTGCTTTATTTTAACCCTTGTTTGATCAAATCTGGGGGACTTTTTTAGAAGTCTTTGTGCTGGAGGGAAAGGAAAAGGAACCTCCCTCTTTAGAAAAACTAGATCACGAGCCAGGATGGCTTCAAAGAAGCAGGAAGGGAAGGCATTAGGGGGGGGATCCCCCACACACAAACATCAAACGCAACTTCCCCCTGCTCAACAGCTACAAACTCAGAAAAAAGAATTTGATGTGGGAGATTTAAAAGAATTTATTTCTAAAACTCTGGATGACAAATTTCAAAAATGTCAACAGGAGATAGATGATAAACTTCAAAAATCACATCAGGAATTTATGCAGGAAATTAATGAAGTTAAAGACATGGTGAAACAGAATCAAAATAAGGTGACCAAAAAAATATCAGAAGTGGCGTCTGGCCTGGCAGAATTTATTGGGAAAGTTGACTTTAAAGTTGAAGAATTTAAATCAGAAGTTAATGTTAAAATGAAAGACAATGATTATAAAATTGATGAAGTTGACAATAAAATGCAGAGAATTGAAGATGAGATTGTTATGATACAATTCCGGGCGATGGAATTTGCCATACGGCTTCGGGGAATTCGAGAGGAGGAGAGACAGGATTTGAGACAGGTTTGCTCTGAAGCCTTGGCTAAGATTTTACAAGCTAATCCTGATTTGGTATTTCATAAAATAGATAAAATTTACAGAGTGAACTCTTGGGTGGCCAGACAAAGACAATTGCCTAGAGATGTGGTCATATACTTTACTGAGAGAGAAATTAGAAATGATATCCTGCAAAAATCTTTTCACACTTCTGTACAAGTGGGGGGCTCACGACTTGAAATTTTTAAAGAATTACCTCCTAAAATGCTGAAAGCTAGAAAAGAATTTGGTTTTCTTGTTAAGGAATTGAGAAATTTACAGATACCCTTCCGGTGGGACGCACCAGCTGGGATAATTTTTAGATATAAGGGAGAAGGATATCGGTTGAATACCGTGGAGAAGGCACAACACTTTTACAGTACTATTCTTAAGGAAAGAACACCATCTCCACGTACATCTACAGTTTTGGAGATTAAGGAGAGTGAAGAGAGGCAATTGAAAGAACAGTCTAAACAGGAATTAGAAAATGTGCAAGGTGCAGAAGGAGGCTTTCTGAGTGAGCCCTTGTTGGATTCTTCTCCAATTTTGGATTTGATTCAGTTGACAGAAGTTAAAGATCAACGTATAACTAGAGCCCAATCCAAGCTACTTAAACAAAAGCAACAACAACAACAGGAAAGACAAGACAAGAAGGCAGTTAAGAGTACCGTACAAGAGAGTGGAGCTATGGGAGGAGCGAGATCGAAGCTCTCGGATGAACTTCAAATATTTTGCTCTGTGCTCCAGAAAGAGGCTGATGACCTTTAAGTGTCTATCTTGGAATGTCAATGGGTTGAATTCAGCACAGAAAAGGAAGAAATTATTTACATATTTGAAACAATTTAATAATGATATAATATGTTTACAAGAAACGCATATCACAACTCAAGATCAAAAATATTTGATAAACTCAAAACTAGGAGCACATTATATATCTTCAACTTCGCAGAAAAAGAATGGTGTGGTTATTTATGTAAATAAAAAATTAACAGCGAAAGTTATAGAAGCAGATCAAGATGGTAGGTTTGTAGCAATTGAATTGCTCACAGCAAATGGTCAAATTCTTTTGATTGGAATTTATGCTCCCAACCAACAACAGGATTATTTTTATAAGATGTTACATACTAAAATATTGCAATGGGACTATAGATCTATTTTAATTATGGGAGACTGGAATGGAGTAATTGATTCTAAACTAGATAAAAAGAGCTTGGCAAAGTCTAGAATTAGACTACCACAGACTTTTTTTGATATGAAAGAAGATATGGAATTAAAAGATGTTTGGAGAATACATAATCCAAATGAATTGGACTACACTTTTTTTTCGGATAGACATAGATCTTTTTCTAGGATTGATTTTATCCTGTTGTCAAATGATTTACTTGTTAAGACAAAAAGAACAAAGATTTTTCCAAGAACTCTGACTGACCATAGCCCTGTATGGATAGAAATTGAGATGGATAAGGTTGAGAGACGTTCTTGGAGATTAAATGAGAACTTGTTTAGATATGAAAAAAATACAATAGAACTTAAAAAGCATTTGAAAGAATTTTTTGAAATAAATTTGAATAAAGGTACCCCAATTGAAATTGTTTGGGATGCAAGTAAAGCTTATATGAGAGGGGTACTCATCTACATGAATTCTAAACATAGACTGTTCCGACAAAAGAAAAGATTTGAGTTGGAAATGGAAATAAAGAATAAAGAACAGTTACTTATTAAAAACCCAACAGATGAAAGAATACGAAGTGCTATAAAACTTTTGAAAGATCAATTTCAAATGCTTATGGCGGAACAAGTTGCAACAAGTTTACAATACGCGAAGCATAATACATTTTGCAACGCTAACAAACCGGGCAGATGGTTGGCTTACACATTGAGGAAAAAACAAAGTATACGGACTATTGATAGTATTGATATTGGAGGGAAAGAAATCTTTCAACAAAAACTAATTAAAGAAGCTTTTGTGGATTATTATACTAAACTATATGCCAAAGAAGAGGTGCAGAATGGACTTATAGAAAAATATTTAAAGGATAAGAGAGTTACAAAAATTACTGATCAACAAAAGGAAAGAATGAATTATCCTATAACAGAGGAGGAGATAACAGCAGCAATTAAACAGCTAAAAACAGCCAAAGCTCCTGGCACGGATGGTTTGACCGCAGTGTATTACAAAACTTTACAAGCTGAAATGGTGGGACAACTTAGAGACTTATTTTGCAATATTCAACAAGGGGGCAAAATACCCCCATCTTGGACAACTGCTTATATATCTTTGATACCAAAAGAACAAGTTGGTCCTAAAAAACCAGAGAACTACAGACCAATATCTCTTTTGAACACAGACTATAAAATTTATGCGAAGGTATTAGCCAACAGGTTGATGCCAGTAATGCAAAAGGTGATTCATGCGGACCAAGCGGGATTTATTGAGGGCAGATATATGAAGGACAATGTAAGGCAAGTAATAGACTTATTGGAATATCTTGACAAGAATAAACAGATTTCTGCAGTGCTGGTTTTTTTGGATGCGGAGAAGGCCTTTGATAGAGTGGATTGGAATTTTCTACTAAAGACTTTAAAAAAGATGGGCTTTGGGGACCAATTTATACAGGCGATCTCAGCAATTTATCAAGAGCAAAAAGCACAGATTATTATTAATGGAAGTTTGACGACAGAGTTTAAAATTGAAAAAGGAACAAGACAGGGATGTCCGTTGTCCCCACTTTTATTTATTTTAACATTGGAAGTCTTGCTAAATACAATACGGGACTCAAAAATTTTGAAAGGCATAATGATAAGGCAAGAGGATTATAGAATAAAGGCATTTGCAGATGATCTGGTGGTTACCCTATCACAACCAATGGAATCAACAATCCTGATGAACGACATTATACAAGACTATGGTAGAGTTTCAGGTTTTAGAGTGAATTCAAAAAAGACTAAAATGATAGTCAAAAATATGACACAAGATCGCAAACATGAGCTTGAAAGGAGGGCAGGTTTTGAAATTGTACCTAAGATAAAATATCTTGGAGTTCAGGTTGCAGAATCAAACATGAAATTGTTTCAAAATAACTATGAGGTGTTGTGGCGAGAGGTTCAGAAAGACATGGAGACTTGGAAAAAGCTGCAACTGTCTTTACTTGGAAGAATAGCAGCAGTTAAGATGAACATTTTGCCAAGATTTCTGTTTTTGTTTCAAATGATTCCGGTGCTTAAAAGTGATAAACAACTGAAAGTTTGGCAAACTGGACTTAATAAGTTTGTCTGGAACGACAAAAAGCCGAGAGTGAAATTGAAAATTATGCAAGATGTTCCAGAAAGAGGAGGCCTTAAACTTCCAAACCTACAGTTATATTATGATGCAGCAGCTTTAACTTTAACAAGTGATTGGTTTGGAAGTAAAAAGGCTGGAATATTGAATGCAGAAAGTTTTGATCTTGAATTTGGATGGCATGCTTACCTATTTTATGATGACAAAGTTGATAAAGTATTTAAAAGTCATATACTTAGAGACTCTTTGATGAGAGTTTGGAAGAAGCACCGACTCAAATGGGATTATAAAATACCGCTATGGCTGGATCTTGGTCATACCTTGTGGAATACAAATATAATGTCACTCGGGGGGGTTTTATACAAAGAGGTTCTTTTTACAGATGCGGGCAGATGGCAGCTGAAGACATTGCAGACACTGTTGGACGAAGGGATTAATTTAACCTGGTTACAATATAATCAATTACAATTGAGATGGAAAGAGGACCAAAAAACTGGTATTATGTTGCATGAGGAAGAATTGGTTAGATATATAAGAGAGAAAGGTCCAATGCATATTAAAAGGCTTTACAATGTTTTGCTAGAAAGGGATTCAGAAACGGAATTAGTTAAAGATTGTATGATTAAGTGGGCACAAAATTTTGAAGAACCAGTGATGTTGGAAACATGGGAAAAAATTTGGGTTCAGAATGTTAAATTTACACAGTCGCAGAATTTGAGGGAAAATTTTTATAAAATGTTTTATAGATGGCATTTAGATCCTAAAAAGTTGTCATGTATGTACCCTAATGTTCAGCCAAAATGTTGGAGATGCGAATGTTTGGATGCTACGTATTATCATGTTTGGTGGACCTGTAGGAAAGTTAAGGCTTTTTGGATAAAAATATGGTGGGTCATGCAGAATGTTTTGAAGAAAAAAATTCATTTTTCTCCACAATTGTTTTTATTGGGTATAGTTAAGGGTTTCACACGGGGTGAAATAAAATTAATATTGTATATGATAACAGCAGCAAGATTGTTGATAGGTAAATATTGGAAGAATGAAGCTTTGCCTACTATCGAGGAATGGACTTTGAAGATGGCCAGTTTTGCAGAGATGGCGAAGATTTCAGCATATTTAAAAGATTGTTCACAAGAGACTTATGAATGGGAATGGAAAAGGTGGATAGAATATGTTCAGAACAAATACCAAACTAGAAAGTACCAAATAGCTTTTATTTGAAAACAATGTATTAGAAATATCTTAATGTAAAGAGATAAAGAGGGAAAATTATATAGGGGGAGGGATGGGTTCAGGTATATATATCAGTGTTATTAGTTATGAGTACATAATAGGGAAGTCTGGGGGGGGAGGGTTAGGGAGGGTTAGGGAGGACGGGAAGTTTGGGGAGGGAGGTGGGGGGGTGAAAAAAGGGGTGAAAATGTAATTGTAAAACTTTTGCAATAAAAAAAAGAACTGGATAAAATTTTATTAAGCACAGAGAGAAAGGCCATAAAAAATTGTATCACTATTTATTAGAACAAGATATGCTTGAAGAACAAGTTAAGGAGACAATGATAACTTGGAGTAGATGTTTTGGGTACAGTATTGATTTGGATAATTGGCAAAACCTGTGGGAAAAAAAAAATCAAAATTACACTGGCGGCTTCTTATAAAGAAAACCTGTATAAAATGTTTTACAGGTGGCGCTTCCCACTCACAAGATGGGCAAGAATTAGTAAAAAATACTACCCAATTTGTTGGAAATGTGAGGGGGATCTAGGGTCATACTACCATATGTGGTGGGAGTGCTCAAAAGCAAAAAGTTTTTGGCAGCAAATAAGGAGCTGGTTAGAAGAGATGTTAATGTTCAAAATAGAAGTCAAGCCGGAATTTTTCTTACTGGGCATGACAGATGGCAAATATGATAAAAATGTAACCTATTTAATATTGCATATACTTACCGCGGCAAGATTAGCATTTGCTCAAAAATGGAAGTGTAAAGAAATACCCTCAGAAGAAGAAGTAATACACAAAATTTACAGCTGTGCAGAGATGTACATACTTTAGAACTCAAAGACAAAAGTGAATCAACATACTATGAAGTCTGGAATAAATTTTATAATTGGTTAGATAAGAGGAAGAGTGCCAAAAACAAGGGATAATGAATGTCTGGAAATGTATATATCAGTGTATATCAATATATCAAGGTATACTGAATTTGTGAATGTAATATAGGTTTACTAAATATATGTATAGCTGTTTAGGAAGTAAAATACTGTATACTTGATATATAATGAAATAGGAGATATGTAAATTTGTATATAGATTAAGGAATATATTACTTATTAACTTGAATTTGACGCAAATGTTAGAAACCAGAGACGTTGAGCAATGCCCATTGTTTTACTTTTAAAAGTAATAAATTATTTTTTTTTAAAAAAGCAAACGGAGGACCCAATCTTGCCTATAGAACTGTTTTTCTATAAAGATGGGGTAAATATGACTGAATTCAGTTACGCAATTTTCTATTTAATACAGTGCACTCTTTTAAGGAAATTTTGCTACTTGATTCTGCTGAATGCCTTAATTTGGTTATTTGAAAATAACCCTCTAAGAAAAGAATAGTCTTTATTTTGAGGCTTTTCTATTTTTTAATAATGATACATGTTAAAGAACCAAAAGCTAGTCTCATTTCTTCTTATAGTAAAACCACAGAAACTGAATTTCCTGCTAAAAAGCTGTGCATATAATATGTATCTTCCAATTTACGCAGTACTGTAATGAAGAAAGAATAGACTGAAACCAAAATGAATTGTTGCATCTTTTCAGTAAAGCTCAATAGAATTTTTTTCAATGTTATTTCATGCTCATCAAATCATTGCAGCCAACATGATTATTGATGGTAATTCAGTTAACATGCATGTATCCTACTGAGAAAAATCTGAACAATGTCATGGATTTGATACCAAAAGATTTTATGTTATTTATTTAGTTAACAAATTTATATGCCATCCAATCAGATGATACAATAATAAAATTATTTATTATTATTTATTTTAACCCTCCTTTATTATTTCTACAAATAAGGCAGAGAATATACCTAATACTCCTTCCTCCTCCTATTTTCACCACAACAGCCCTGTTAGGTGAGTTGGACTGAGAGAGAATGTCCTAAGGTCAACACAGTTGGCTTTCATGGGACTAGAACTCATGAACTTTCTAGTCTGGTGCCTTAACCAACTGACTGTAAAGTCTACAGATTCTATAAAGACTGAATGAAAAAGTATGACTTGTACTTGACTACTAATAGCCTGTTCTATATTACTGTCATAATAAAGCAGTTTGCCTGAATTATCAAGTTGTGTATTATATTTGCTTGTTGAATGCTGTCAATTGAGTTTCCAGAATCTGAGTATTAGCAGATAATCTATTGAACATGAGCTATATATTGCCCCTGAAGAATTGTTTTGCATCCATTTTTTTTCATTTGCAGTTGAACATAGGACAAATTGTAAAATAGAAGCATCAGTACTTTGACTTCTTGGCTCAAATTCATCTCTTAAGAGACATGGATTTTTATCCCACTGTCTCCTATAATATGATAATTAAAAAATGAAGGTAGTATGGAGGTACCACCTCGACAGAGGAAAAAGGATAGGGAAGGATATGTTACCTTTTAATCATTTATCCCTGTTTCTGAATTTTCCAGGAAAACAACTGGCTAATTTTTAAAATGTGGAACAGTTTGCCAAATATTTTGTAGAAAACCTTAAAGGAAGAAAAAACATCTCAACAAGATGGGTTGATAGAAATATAGGAAAGCAAGTACTGTATATTTGTGGACTTTATATATATATATATAATGTATTTAGCCTATAGGTCAGCCAATAGTGGTAACAGTAGAATCAGTAAATAACAATCAAATATTCTGCAAAATCAGAGGCAGTTTGATGCTAAGGCACTAAATCAGGAGCAGGGGAACTTGATAGCTAGTTCTGCCTTTGACATGGAAGCCAGCTGAATGTCTTTGGACCAGTCACTTTATCTCAGCCTAAAAAGAAGGTAATGGTAAACCACCACTGAAATCTTGCTATGAAAACTGTATAGACTTGCTGCCAGGAATCAAGTCTGACTCAAAGTTACAAAACCTGGTGGCTCAGCAGACTGATAGCATTGTGATTAACACCAGCTATCTGCAATTACTGTAAGTTCGAATCTCACCAGGCTCAAGGTTGATTCAGCCTTCCATCCTTTCTAAGGTAGGTAAATTGAGGACCCAGTTTGTGGGTCCTCAATTTACAAAAGTATGAAGGCTATTGCTTAACACATTGTAAGCCGCCTTGAGTCTCCGGAGAAGGGCGGCATATAAATCAAAACAATTTTTTTTAAAAAAAAACAAGCTTTACACAATAAGGTAAAACAACCTGATGAAATTGCATTGAAGTGTGCATGGATGGGTGAGGAAAATGGAAAAATCTAAGTGTGTTTTGTATTTTCTGTAAATTGCTGCAACACTGCTACTGGCTCTGTTTTGGCCATTTGATATTTTCAAGACACATTTAAGCATAATAGGCAGTGCCAAAAAATACTCAAGGAAGTGATTTCACTTCCTTAAAAGACCAAGTCTCTAACTTTTCAATATCTGTATTGCTAAGTTTACATTTGCAGCTGGGGGCATCAGAGCAGGATACAAATATTCTATTTTCTGGACAGTGCAAACAAGATTTTTTTTTTGCATGGAGTTACTCTAAAAATGTTAAAAAAACAAAGGAGATCATTGTTGATTTTAGAAAGAGCTGGCATAGTCATACTCCACTTTGTATCAAGGCTGCAGCTGTGAAGGTGATCAATAGTATTAAGTATCTGGGGTTGCAGATAACTAACAATCTGGCTTGGTCTCTTCACATGTTATCTTTAGTGAAGCATGTTGTCAGCCTCCACCTTTTTATTGCTTGCTTGCTTGGCTGCCATTGTAACGCGGGGAGGGGGGAGCTGTCTGGATGTCTGGTGGGGGGGAAAGTGAGCTGGTGGAGTAAATGAAGAAAGTTTTTCCTCAGCGTCTCTCCACAGCTGGGAAGAGCGCTGATAATCACTCAAGGTCAACTGGCGTGGCATACCAGGAGGATGGAACCATCAGAAGCTGCACCCCACATGACCCCTGGGGGGGATGTGAATTGGATAACCCTGACCGGACGATTGGGGGGAGGGTTTTAAGGATGCTTTCTATATGCAATTTTTTCGCCTATTACCCCAGACCTTGCTTTTCGTTGGTTGCATTCAGTTCATACTCAGTAAAAGTACCTTTCTCTATGAAAATGGAGTCGGGGTTTTTCTTTCTTGAGTATTGAAAGGAGGCATACCTGACATTAAGCAAGGTCTGCAATTAATAGCCATCCCAGAAAACTACCGTGGGGGTTGAGCAAAGAATGTCTGACCAAGACAGCGACCAGGAGCATATGGGAGCTGCTGGTTCCACAACCTCCCCATCACACCCCAGCTGGGAGGCTTCAGAGTGGATGGCTGATTTACAGCTGGAGGAAAAGCCGGAGAGAGCCAAATGGTCGCTGGGCGTGGGGAGGTTACCAGAGTGGAGAAGACCCCCCAAGGAGTAACAACTACCAGACGCCGAGGCAGAGATGCTGCCTGGCAGGAAGAACAGAAAGAAAATCTTCTGATCACCCAGGCTTTGCAACTACTGAGAGAGGCTACTGAGAGTTGTAGATCCCATGAAAGGTATGCATTGCCTGCCGGGGGCGGGGGGGGGATGAATGCCCCAGAGGTGAAATGGAGGCTGCTGCTTATGTGGAAGAGAGAGCCCAAGCCCGGGAAGAGACAGCTCAGGCCTCCGGAACTCAAGCGGCAGCTGCGGTCCAGGGCCCCCTGCTGGGCAGGCCTTGCCACGGAGGCAAAGCAAGGCCAAAATTCCCTTGCTATCAGTAAGATACGGGGGAGATCCGAAAGGACTGGGATTCTTTTTAACCCAAGGGTGGAACCACATGCAAGACTAGAGGGAGGATTTCTCCTCAGATGCCGCACATGTGAGGTGCGTTACCAGACCCCCTGGAGGGGGTGGCAGTTGAGTGGATGGTGGGACTTCATAATGAAGATTCTCCTCTGATGAGAAATTATGACCAGTTCATGGCAGCCCTCAGGACGCGTTTTGAGGACCTGTTAGCCGAGCGAAGGGCGAGAATTAGAAAGAAATCCATACATCAGGGGCAGAGATAGGTGGTGGAGTACACCCAGGAATTCCACGAGTTGGCACCCTACATGAGAGGGTGGTCAGAAGTAGCCCTGCTGGAGAGCTATAAAGATGGCTTAAATGAGGATGTCTACAAGGATTGCTGCTCCCGAAGGGCCCCTAAGGATCTGCAAAGTTGGTATGTGCTGGCCGCTGATGTGGAGATCGACTTGGCCAGAGATCGTTTCTGCGGTGGGTGCACCTGGAGCCAACCATCCTCCTCATCCCACAAGGGGGCTCCAAAGGATGCAGTGGGACCGGCAGGCTTCAAGCCGAAGTCCTCCGCGTGCTTCAGAGGTGGAAAGGAATGGCACTGTGCGGCTGAGTGTTTCTCTAAGCTTGGACCCAAGGTGACCCCTAGTGGAAGGAAGAGAGCTGACAAAAATCCTGCGAAATCCCGCGAAACCGCCCTAAAAGGGATAGAAGTTGTTGAGTTCGCTCCCCTGAACTAGGGTGAGTTGGGAACTCCGACCCACGCTGATGACAGTGAAACTGAAACCGATTCCAACGAAGACCTCCTGGTAAGTCAGAATGGGGGACCCATGACCATCCCAGTAGAACTAAAGGTACCAAAAGGCCCTTCTAGATTCGGGATGCACCACATGTGTCATCAGCCCTGAGATTGTGGAAAAGATGGGTCTAAGACTAAAAACGATGAAAAGACCCATCACATTCTGTCAGCTAGACGGGTTGGTAGCTGCGGGAGCCCAGCCCATTTTGTAACCGAACCGATTGAGATGAGGATGGGAGATCATCTAGAAACACTGAGCTTTATTGTGGTCCTGGCATGGAACGACCCCTACTACTTGGGCTGCCCTGGCTCCAAAAATGGAACCTGCGCATAAATTGGAAGACGGGCATGGCGCGCATCCACTCTAATCAACAAAGGAAGAGAGAGGAGAACCCCTATTGCATGGCCAAAGTGGCGAACGAGGGGGTGGCAACTGTGATGGAACACATTGTGGGGGAGGAAAATATCCCAAAAGAGTACTGGGACCTTCAGGAGGTGTTTAGTGAGAAGGCGTCAGATGTGCTGTCCCCCCCCCCACCAGCCTACAGACTATAGTATAGAAATTCTTCCTGGGGTAAAGCTTCCTAAACCAAAAATCTACCCCATGACCCCCCGGGAGTTGGGGGAATTACAAGAATTTATCGATAAAAACCTAAAACGCAGCTTCATCCAACCAGATAGGCCACGTGTAGCCACCACAGTGCTTTTCCGGGAGAAGAAGGATGGGTCTTACTGCCTGGTGGTCAACTATCGGAACCTGAACATGATTTGTGTAGAAAACGTCTACCCACTGCCCCTCATGAAAGACATGCTAGCCCACCTGGCCAAGGGGAAGGTTTTCACCAAACTAGACCTCCGCGAAGCCTACTACCAAATACGCATCAGGGAAGGAGATGAGTGGAAGACAGCATTCAACTGCTCCCTGGGGAGTTTTCAATTCAAGGTGATGCCGTTTGGGTTACAGGGAGCCCCAGCGGTGTTTATGCAGCTGATAAATGAAGTTCTACATGACCAACTCTATAAGGGGGTCCTCGTCTACCTAGATGACATTCTCATTTACACGGAGACCATAGACGAACACGTACTCCTTGTCCTCCAAGTGCTGGAAAAGCTGCTGAGGGAAAGCCTGTATGTCAAACTGTCAAAATGCGAGTTCCACCAATCACGACTAGACTACCTAGGTTACTGAATATCAACCGAAGGAATAAAGATGGACCCAGCCAAAGTCCAATCAGTTCTACAGTGGCAGCCCCCTCGCACCCGCAGACAACTGCAAAGCTTCCTAGGGTTCGCGAACTTCTACAGACAATTCATCCCCTCGTTTGCAAGAATTGCCAAACCTCTGATGGACCTCCTGAAGACAGGGAGTCTGGCGATGAAACCCCGCCCAGGACAACCCCTACAGTGGGACCTGACCTGCCAACGGGCATTCGAGACACTAAAAGAGATGTTTGCAAAAGAACCTGTCTTAAAGCATCCTGACCATGAACAGCCCTTTGTTATCCAAGAAGATGCAAGTGATGTGGCAGTGGGGGCTGTGCTGCTCCAAAAGAACAGCCAAGGTAATCTACAACCATGTGCCTACACCTCCCGCAAGCTCACTGACACGGAGAGGCGATGGGCGGCGTGGGAGAAGGAAGCGTTCGCAGTGAGATGGGCATTGTTGACCTGGCAGCACCTACTAGAGGGAGGCCAGAAACCGTTCGAAGTTTGGACTGATCATAAGAATCTGGAGGCCCTCAGAACCCCACGGAAATTGTCGCCCAGGCAGGTCCGGTGGACTCAATACTTCAATCGCTTCAACCTCGAGCTCAAGCACATCCCAGGGGGGAAGAACTTTCTGGCTGATGCCCTCTCCCGGATGCCCCAATACAACAGTGAGCGGGAGCAGGTAGTGAATGCCATCATCCCCTCCACCCAAGCAGTGGGTCACCAGACGGCAACGACGCGACCAGCAGGGCCAAACTGCAAGTGACTTAACTACAAGACTAAAAACCGAAATAGAAGCAGACCCCTGGTTTCGAGACAATCAACACCTCTTGACAAAAAGGGATGACCTAGCATGGAAGGGGACAAAACTCTATGTCCCACAGACTCTACGCACCCTGATCCTCAAGAGGAGCCACGATGTCAAACCAGTGAGACATTTTGGCTTCCTAAAGACTCTGCACTTAGCACGGAGACAGTTCTGGTGGCCCCACATGAGAAAGGATGTAGACAGTTACGTAAAAAGTTGTACCATCTGCGTCACAATGAAGGGATGACCAGGATGCCCTCCCGGGCTGCTGCAACCAGTAGCTGAACCAACGAGACCATGGGAGGAGATTGCGATGGATTTCATAGTAGAACTGCCGAGAAGTGGTGGCAACACAGTGATCTGGACTGTAATAGACTTATTCTCCAAATAGGCACACTTTATACCCTGCAGCGGGCTACCCTCAGCCCGCCAATTATCCAAACTGTTCCTGAAACACATTTACCGCCTGCATGGAGTCCCCAGGAGAATCATCTCTGACCGAGGGGTCCAGTTCACAGCAAAATTCTGGAGGGAGTTCCTACGATCCATAGGGTCGTCCCAAGGCCTCAGCTCAGTGTTTCACCTGAGCACCAATGGGGTGACCGAGAGACTGAATGCTATGATAGAGCAATACTTAAGATGCTACGTCGACTGCCAACAGTCCAATTGGGCAGACCTCCTATCTTTTGCGGAGGTCGCGTATAATAATGCTGTCCACAGTAGCGGGTTAACCCCGTTCAAAATAGTGAGTGGTATGGACTTCGTCCCCATGCCAGAGTACCCGAGGGAGCCCCCTTCCTCAGTCAGTTTGACTGACTGGATGGCAATGTTGAGAGAAATCTGGGAGAACATTAAGAGGGCATTGGCCAAGGCGGCCCAATCCTATAAGAAACAAGCAGACAAGCACCGAACTCCCCAAAGACCATTTTGAGTGGGAGAGAAGGTCTACCTCTCCACCAAGTATTTGAGACTTAGACTCCTGAGCAGGAAATTGGGCCCGAAATTTATAGGACCGTTCCCTATAGTAAAAATAATCAACCCGGTTGATTTACTTTGCTGCCCCAGTTTCGCACACAGACCCATTGCACATACGCTGATCAGCTGCAGCTGCCCTTCTGATCCTGGGGTCTCACCCGAGCTCCAGCAGTTCTGCTGCTCCCACTGATACTCTCTCCCTCCCCCCAGACCTGTGTGCTGCTTCTGGTGATAGCGGAGTCTGTCAGAAGCGTCAATCAACTCCAATCCTGGGACCTCAGCAGAGCCTCAACACCATAGCTCCAGCTGACTCTCCCCCAGGCCTGTGTGATGCTGCCACCACTTCAATCTTCAACTTCCCACTACACACGCAAACAAGCATTTGCATTTCCTGCATCAGATGAGTAGAGCACATCTTTCTCCTTCTACCCTGGCTACTTTTTACAGAGGCATGATTGAGAGCATTTTAAGAAACTGCATCACTGTTTAGTTTGGTGGCACCAGTGCCTCAGATAGAAAGTCCATACAGAGAGTGGTAAGGACAGCTGAGAACATTATAGGAAGCTTGCTTCCCATTATTCAGGATACTGCTTATAAGTGCTATGTACTTAGAGCTCGAAGCATTGTTAGAGACCTCACATACCCACTTTACAGTCTGTTTCGGTTGTTCCCCTCTGGGAGGAGATTTCAAAGTATCTATAGTAGGACTACTAGATTCTGTAACAGCTTTATTCCTTATGTCATTCGTCTTATAAATGTGCAGGATTTTTTTCCCCACCATGTATGTGTATATACATACATACATTCGAACTAGACCAGTGGTTCCCAACCTTTTTTTGGCCATGCCCCACCTAAGCATCACTAAAATCCTGATACCCCTCCCATGACATATAATTCTTACTATTAAAAAAGTGAACTCCTACTCATGCGGAGGAAGCCTAAAAGGCCATTAACTTGGTTTAAACAAGGTTCCAAAGAACATGGCATCCATGAAAGAGAAAAATAAAAGAACAAAAGACAGTAGAAGTACAGAGGAACTTAAATAATAGTATGAAGGGATATGAAAAAACAGCAAATAAAGTTTTAAAACATATAATAGAGAATTAAAATGCATAAATATAAAATAATTTTAATGAAAGCTTTTTCTGTAATACTTTGATCATATTAATTACTATACATATTAAAATAAAGGTACCTAACAAATTCAAAATACAATTTGAGCTCATCTCAAGATCATATTTACAACGCAATCCTATGCATGTCTACTCAGAAGTAAGTACCATTCTCTTCAATGGGGCTTACTCCTGGGAAAATTATGTAGGATTGCAGCTTTAGTCTACTTAAATTAGTGAGATACTTGTGCTTGATGCCTGCTACAGAGAGATTTTATATTAGGCTCCAATTTAGCCAGCTTCATTCTCAAGCCTCCTTGTTCAGTGATATCCAGTCAATTTCTTTTCTTCAGTAGCAAATCATTTATAGCACTAAAGCCACATTCAACTTAATGTGGATAAAAGAAAGGAAGCCTACAGAGTCAGATATATGAGCTCTAAAGGGCCCTCTCTATTCACATTATTATAAGGGGAAGACGTGCTTAGATACATGAACTCTGAGAGAACCTCTCTATTCACATTATTATAAGAGAGGAAAGTGCTTGTTGGAGATTACATTAACAAACAGTTAAACCTCATTAAGTGGTAATATATCTTCTGATGAGACCTAGATGTCACGAAAGGACCGCCATATGGAAAACATCTGAGTGACCTCACTGTGAATGACACAAAGACCTATATGTTACAAAGAGTTACTTAATCCAATAAATTTACCCAAGGACAGCAGTAACTCTCCCATTAACAACTACGAGCACTTAAGAAAAGTTGTGTGGCTAAGATAATTTTATAAACTAAAATTAATGGTTTAAGTAATTAGATGAACATATTATCCAATGTATGTAACCATATAGGGAAAATCAGATGTATGATCTCATGTTAACCATATATGGAAAATGTATGATCTCACTGAATCCTTTGTCTTAGAAATGTATAAAAACCGTTGTATCATAGTTCTCTCCTGGTTCAGGTACAAAACTGGCTCTGAACCTTGCACAATAAAACTGGCTCTGGCTGACCCAGAAATGTTGTTTGGTCTCATCATTCCACAACAAGCTAAATGTGAAGATGGGAACGGTAACAGCAATTTTCTTGCAAAGTAGGTAGAATTTGGGTATTTTGTTTCTGTCTCATCACAAAGCCATGCCATCGCTCCTTTTATATTGAATAAAGTTTTAAGTGACTCATCATTTTCCATTTCCAAGAAGATGGCACAGAAAGAGGGAATTTTTTTAAAAATCCTAGCTTAATTTATGAATAATAAGATTGTCATGAATGAAAGGGGGGTTGTAACCTATGACCCCCTGCTTGCCCACTCGGTTTGAACCTGCAGCTTAGTGGGGAAATGCTTCGGTAGTTTAGTAGGTGGAGGTGAATCACACAGGCCTGGCAAGGCCTACTCATATGTGACCCAGCCCTAGATTGCTCTGAGAGGAAAAGTCTTGTAAAATATGGCCTGGGTAGACACAGACTAAAAATAAGTGTAAATCTATCAATTTCTTACTTAAACTTGGGTCCTGGCTTTGTATCCTCACTGCTGGGCTTCCCCCAGCAGCCATCCACTGTTTAAGCTCTCCCTGAAACCACCCAACAGGAAAGCTGTCAGGGTATGTGTCAGCCTTAATTTAATTAATAGATAATTAATAGATTTAATAGCTGTAAGCTGATGGAAGGTTGTAAGCGGAGGCAACTGAAAGCTGATGCAATGGGAATGAGGCAGCAGGGTACTGCCACTTTAAGAAACTGGGTAAGAAGCAGCCTATATAAGGGAAGCCATTAGAGGGCATCTCCCTTTTCCTCATGTTCTCTTTTGTCATGTATCTCATTGCTCTCTGTTGTGTCAATAGCTGTATGATAAGGTATTTAACTACGTATGTTTGTAAATATTTAGCTGTATATAAACCACTGTTAATTATCTAAAGGCTCTGTGTGCTGTGTGCTGTGTTTTGCTCCTGGAATTATCTCATAATACTGGTTATGCTGCCTAAACTCTGACAGGTTGTGGGCCCAGTTGCAGTGAAGGCCTGAGTAACTAGTGATTAGTAAGCCTAGAGGAAAGAGAATCCCAGTGTGAGCTTGCACCAGAGTAAATGATTTAAATCGTGGTTAGCAGGCAGCATGGCCTCCGTAGGTGTAATAGGAGGAGGTTTCCTGGTGTCTCAGCTGAATGAGACTAATTACCTCTCCTGGAATGCGAAGATGAAGATGTACCAGTGGAGTTGTGGACAATTGTTACTAATCCACCAGCAGTCCTGGATAATGGGGATCAGAGGAAAAATGAAAAGGCATGTGCAGAGCATTTTTGATGATGTCTGGGCAGGTGGGCAGAGCCTCCCACTGCCGCCACTACCAGTTTGCCTGAACGAGGGCGAACTGGTAGAAACCCACCCCTGGGTGCAATGATGGAGGTTTCCGAGTGGTCACTTTCACCACCGAAGGAGAAGCCTCGCACTGCCCTCCCATAGTTGCCACATCAGTTGAGTTGCCACCTGAGTTGTGGTTAATTTGTAATTGGTTTTAACTGGGTTGGTTTAAATTGATGGCCAAAATTATTTAATGTCTTTTAAACTGCTTTTAAATTTTATATGTTATGTTTTACCGTGGCTGTTCACTGCCCTGAGTCCTGTTGGAGAAGGGCGGTATACAAATTAAATAAATAAAAATAAATAAACCGGAGCTTGCCTGGAAGCCGGTAGCGTGGGGGAGCAGGAAAGTGCGCATGACTGAGGAGAAACGCAAGCAAAGGAGTCCATTAGGGGATGAGTGACTGATGTGCATGTGCGGTAGTTGTTGGGGAGGGGAGAGATGGCGAGGCAGGAAAAGTCAACACTCCTAGCCCCATTATCTGCTTTCCCAACAGAAGGTGCACCGTAGCAAGAGTGCCTCTACAGAGGAAAGAGCACCTTCCTTTCCTCGGATCTGACCTTGATTGTCTGAGGGGTAAAGTTTTGCTCTCTGGGCGTTAGCCAAGGGGAAGCAGTAAAATCAGTTTTTATTCCTTTGCTAAAGGAATTTGCTGCCATTCCCTTCACATGAGATCGCCCAGCAGCCGAGAGGGAGAAGGGGTGGTGTTTCTTTGTGCTCCCATTTCTGTGTGGCACTCTCCCTTCAAAGCTAGCAGCTGCCACTGCCCCTTCTCCCTCTCCCTCCTCATGGACCCTGCTCTCTGCTCCGAGAAGGTGCAAGCCTCTCCACAAAGCTGTGCGGCTGAAGTGCCCTAACATTTTCTTTGCACTGCCAACCACCAGCTGCTTTTTGCGATTCTGCCTCCTTCACAGGAAGCTCAGCGCCAGCCGCAGTCCCCTTCGTGTCAGCTCAGAAAAGAGAGGAACGGGGAGGAGCAGCTGCTGCCCCTGGATGCAGGGAGAGAAGAGCTCCGCCTCTCCTGTGCAGCGCAGCTGGCTACTCACCTCACTGCACAGTCGCCGTGATCCGAGAGCAGGACAGGAGGGTATCCACTTGTGTATGTGTGTGCGTGCCCATGGCACGAAAGAAATGAGAGAGAGAAAAGGGGAGAAAAAGCATTAAAGAGAGAAACAAATGAGAGAGAGAGAGTGAAGGGGGAGAGAGAAATGAGAGAGAGCTGGAGGGAGAGAATGAGAGAGAGGGAAAAGAGTGGGAAACAAATGAGAGAGAGAGGGAGAGGGAGAAAGAGATAAGAGGGAGGGAGGGAGGGGACTTCTGATCTGGAGCCACGGCGCCCCAGTCAGGGCGCTCTAATGAGCCCGCGAAAACCCCAACTGACAAACCACCGTCCAATCAGTCTTCGGACCATCTCCCATCTTGCAGGGATGGGGGGGGGAAGAGGAGCACCTCGGTGTGCCAAGAGGAACAGGCAAGTTTCTCAGAGGCCAGAGGGAATCCTCGAATTCTGCAGTGGGGGTAGGCAGCCATGGCGGCTGCCACAAAGCCGCAGCAGACCGGGACACAAGATCGTGCAGGAGAGAAGAAGAAGAAAGAGCAAGTATCTTGAAGCCAGGTGAGTGACACCAACCCAGGCAAAACAACAGGATTAGTTGGGTTTTTTGGAAAAAATAAGACCCCAACTTTAAATAGCAGCTACAAACCTGTGGGGCTTGAAGATCAAAAAGGAAAAAAAAATGGAAATAAAGACCCAAGACAGACTTTGTTTTAGTAAATTTGGAAGAATTGGCTTTTAACAATTTAGAAAAGTGACTTTTTTTTTTCTTATTTGGAGTGGATTGGAGAAATGTATCTTTGGGAGTTTACACCTTTGAAAGTTAACGAAGCTAATGAAGAAAGACAGACGGATGGCTACATAATTGCCATGGAGTTTGCGGTGACTAAGCAGGAGAGTGGATTGAAAAGATTTCCCTTTCCCTTTCCGTTTGGAAAAGAAACTTTTTAAATGGCTTTTTACTTTAGATTACTTTGAAATTAACATTAGATCTATGGAATTTGGAGATCTCTATTCTGTCCTGGATGATTTTAAGAAGAAAGAAGGAATATTTTGGACATTTGACAATGGAAATTAACAAGCTTAGCAAAAATAATTAGGTGTGGCGTAGGAATAAAAGATAGGAAGTTGATGCATTACACGTGGAACAGACATTATAAGGCATTAAAGGGACATACAAAATTTTTTAATTTGAACAGATGAACTTTGAAATGGAACATTTATGGACAGATAGAAAAAGGAAGAAAAGGAAGAAATAAAGTAGAAAAATTGAAATGTAACTAAATTGAAATGTAAAGTTTAAAAGCCTAAAGGTATATATGATTTTTGGATAAAAACAGGAGGGTTTTTGGAGTAATAAAAATAGAAAATAAAGATGGCAACTAAAATAGAGGATGATATATAGGTGGTTAAAAACAATAAAGAAGAGTATATTTTAATGTGAGACAACTTTAAGAAAATTTACTGTTTGATGTAATATGTTCCAATTTTAATATGTAAACAAATGCTAGATTGGTGATTATGCTTGATTAAGGTTTTATTGAACAAACTATAAGATACACAGATTTTAGCAACAAATTGTGATTTAATTTAATATATGCTGGAAATGATGATTATTATGAAATATATTGAGAATTAATTTGAAAGAGCATGTTGGAAAACTGACACAAAATAGATAACTATATTGTAAGAGAAAATTAAAATAAGAGGGATGGATACCAACTAGATAAGAGTTTGAGACTCGGAGGAAATACATTGGAAACTAGTTAAAATGCTGGAAATCAGCCAAACACTTACAGGAGAGTTGGAGGAGACTATGCTGGAAATCAGCCAAACAAGAGTGGGAGCCCTGGAGGGGACTATGCTGGAAATCAGCCAAACATAATATGCTGGAAATCAGCCAATAAAATGCTGGAAATCAGCCAAGCAAATAGGAGGAGAGTTGGAGGAGATTATGCTGGAAAATATGCTGGAAATTAGCCAATAATGGTGGTCGGTTTGGAGGAGACTATACTGGAAATTAGCCAAAAATAGTTGGTGCTCTGGAGGAGACTATGCTGGGAATCAGCCAAACATAATATGCTGGAAAACAGCCAAACAATAGAGGGAGGTATGAAAGAAAATATGCCGGAAATTAGTTTAAATAAAATATGTTTTTGTGATAAACCTGTGTAACATGAAAACTGTAATAGATGATAAGTGTTTTTAAGTGTGTTTAAGATACTAAGATTCGAGGAAAAGGGTCAAGAGATCAAGAATTAGATAGAATTTTGTTTTATAAAGTGTAATAAAAATGGAGCTGTATTGAATTTGAAATTAAGATTTGTGGTGATAAAATTGTCAGATAAATAATTAGAATAAGAGGTTAGAATATTGTTAAAAATTATTTTGACACTGATGGTAAAAGATACAAGGTGAAGAAGAACAAGATAAAATCAGGATTAATATATAGATATAAAAATGAGTGAAAGTTAGTTTGAAATTAAAATTGTATTGATATAATGGATTTGTTTAGGTGAAGATGCTAGACTTTATGTTAAAATCTGCTTTTTTATGTTTTGAATTTCTATCCGTAAAAGATGTAATGGGAAATTGAATGGAGCTTGTTAAAGGAATGTAAGTGTGGTAACCATCTATGACCGGATCGAGACTCTGTTCTTGAAAGTTTATGTTTGGGAAAAAAATTTTACAAAAAAAAAAAAAAAGAGTGAGGGAGGGAGGGGGAAAGAGAATTGAGAGAGAGAGGGAGAGTGAGGGGGAGAGAGGGAGTGAGAGATGAGAAAGAAAGATGAGAAACAGAGGGAGAAAGAAGAGAGAGAAAGAGAAGAAAGAAAGAAAGAAAAAGAGAGAAAGAAAGAGAAAGAACGAAAGAGAAAGAGAGAAAGAGAGAAAGAAAAAGAAAGAGGAAGGGAGGGGAGAGAGAGAAGAAAGAAAGAGAAAGAAAGAAAGAGAAAGAAAGGAAGGAAGGAAGGGAGAGAGAGAGAGAGAGAAAGAAGAGGAAGGAAGGACTACAAATCCTGGCACTAGACTTCAGAAGACTCTTTGAAACAGCACAGCAATCTAGGGCTGGAAGGAACCTTGGAGGCCATCTAGTCCAACCCCCTGCTCCAACAGGAAACCTTATATTGTCTGAATTATTTTGGTGCCTCTAACAGAAAGGAGAATTTCCAGTAAGGAGGAGTTTACTAGGACAAGGCTGCCATGCAGAGGAAGGCAGAGATAGTCCTTGACTTATTACCACAATTAAGCCCAACATTTTGGTTGCTAAGCAAGAGTGTTGTTAAGTGAGTTTCACCACATTTTACTCAATCCATGACATCTCCTGTCTCTAACAGTGAGTGATGTGAGTGACGTCAAGTTGGCCATGTCCACCCAATCACATGACCACCAAGCCACCAAGGCATGACCACCAAGCCACACCTACCCAGTCACATGACCACCAAGCCATGCCCACCAAGCACACTCACCAAGCCACGCCCACAGAACCGGTAGGGAAAATTTTTGGATTTCACCACTGATGTAATTTGTATTTTTCTGTTTTTATTTCCATTCCTTTTATTTCTGGGTCTTTTCTAATACTTCTATTTAATACTTCCAATATTAATATAAATAGTAAAGGGGACAGAGGGCATCCTTGCCTCGTGCCTTTCCTTATGTTAAAATTCTTCCTTATGTAAAAATATTTCACAAGAAGAGTACTCCACTCCTCTACTCACAATAGAATCCCTTATGCCACCAGACTTGAAATTCTGGGTTTAGACAATCTGGAACTGCGCTGCCTGCAGTCCAATCTAAGCATAGTACACAAAATTGTCTGCTACAACATCTTACCTGTCAACGACTTCTTCAGCTTCAACCACAATAATACACGGACAAACAATCGATACAAACTCAAGGTAAACCACTCCAAACTCGATTACAAAAAATACGACTTCAGCAACAGAGTAGTCAACGTCTGGAATATTCTACCCAACTCCATTGTTATAGCCTCAAACCCAGACAGCTTCAACCTCAAACTGTCTACTGTGGACCTTACCCCATTCCTAAGAGGTCCGTAAAGGGGGCGTGCATAAGTGCTGTCCCCATTTAACTGTACTTACTTCCTTTGTTTATGTTTATGTTTATATCTATACCTGCTATCTTGTACATGTTTGACAAATAAATAAATAAATAAATAAATAAATAAATAAATAAATAAATAAATAAATAAATAAATTTAATCAACTCACCTGTCAGAAATTGGTATTGTCTCCTTAGGTTTCTTACTGTTCTTGGTACCTGTTTCAACACACAATTTCTTTGCCTTTATATTGCAGTGGTTCATCTGGCTAGGTGGCTCAGTGGCTAAGACACTGAGCTTGTCGATCAGAAAGGTCGGCAGTTCGGCGGTTCGCATCTCTAGTATAGGTCTCCTGCATGAGCAGGGGGTTGGACTGGATGACCTCCAAGGTCCCTTCCAACTCTGTTACTGTTACCAGAGTAACAGTGATTTTTTCGAGTATTTCAACTCTTATCATCTTCTTGACAAATCTAATGTGGACTTGTCTTGGGAGATTGTGTCTTCTTTGCATAGCTTGTGTGTATTCAAAATATTTTGTCAATTTCTGCTTGCATTTCCTGTTTTGTAATTTGTAGGGCATTTGCCAACAATTTTGTCATTATATCCGGTAGGTCTTCTCCTTTTTCCTCCTCTATGTTTTGAAATCTTAGAAAGTAGGTGGCTTTTTCCATTTGCAATAAAATCACATTTTCTTCCAACTCTTTATTTTCCTGTGTAAGCCTTTGATTCATTTCCTCCATTTTTTTTCTCTGCTTGCTCTGATTTTTCTCCTATTGTCTGGACCCGTTGTTCATTTTTTGCTATCATTTGTTGAAAATTCCCTATTCTTTCATCCATATTATTTATTTTTTCTTTCACCTCTCCCAACTCACTTTTCACCTCATTGTGATTTTTTGTTATGGCCTCCTGTAGGAATTGGAACATAATCATCATGTCTTTTTGAAATGAATGTGATTTTTCTAATTACAGCATACTTTTTATACTTTCAATCCAGTCAGCCAAGGAAGGTATCTGTGGGTTTTCCTGAGGCAACTCTGGGATGGGCCCAAAGTCTTGGCCTGAGGCTACCTTAAATGGGGTAAAACCAGTACTGCTGTGTATAGAGTTATTATTGGCAACCTCCGCAAATGGCAACAAGTCCGCCCGGTTATCTTGCTGATAATTTATGTAGCATCTAAGGTATTGTTCCAATACTGAGTTAGTTCTTTCACAAGCCCCATTGGCCTGAGGGTGGTGGGCGGAGCTTAACCCCTAGGCAGAGACTAACAACCCCAGGAACTCCTTCCAGAAGTGGGAGGTGAACTGAACCCCTCTGTTTGAGATTATTCACTCTGGAGCCCCGTGTAATCTATACACATGCTGGACAAACAGTGTAGCCAGAGTTTTAGCCGAAGGGATCTTGGGACATGGGATAAAATCCCCTTGCTTAGAAAACAAATCAGTGACCACCTAAATGACCATATTTCCTCTACTTTCAGGTAACTCAACAATAAAACACATGGATATCTCGTTCCATGGGTCTCCCGGCCTGGCTACACTCTGAAGTAACCCAGGTGGTTTCCCAGGAGGCTTCTTTGCTGGTGCACATATAGGGCAGCTCATCACGTAGGCTTCTATGTCTTTCTTCAGCGCCGGCCACCAGAATTGTCATTTAACTAAATGTCTTCACGAATCCAAAATGCCCAGCAATTTTAGCATCATGGGTGTATTGTAATACTGCCCCCCTCAGGCTGGTGGGGAAATACAGCTTCACTGTCATCCATGCGAGACCCTCCCGAAGTGTACACTCATTGGAGTGGGCTAAAAACCACTCATCAGTTTTTAATGCTTCTTTTAATTGCTTGCTCAAGTTGCCGGACAAGGTTAGGTCCCCTTTCGCCTGGGCACTAGAGCCGCCAGCTGTTTCAAGGAGATAACCGGATGAATCACTTCCGCTCGAACACTATTGTATTGAGGCAGTCTCAAGAGGCCATCTGCCATAAAGTTCTTCCCTCCAGGAATGTAGTGGAGAGAGAAATTAAATCAGTTAAAGTGTTGTGCCGAGCGGACTTGCTTAGGTGACAATTTATGGGGCGTTTTTAAGGCCTCTAAGTTTTTGTGATCAGTCCACACCTGTCACGAGTGTTTTCAGAATTGTTGTGGCTACTTAATCAGTCACAAACAGTATGGATCCAATCAAGCCATCTCCTGTTTGCAATTAACTGCAAGCCTTCCCCGCCCTAGTTAATTGCAGGTTAACTCCCCATATAAGCATGGACCTTTCTGCTTGCTATTTGGGCCTAGACACTGTTTAGGCCTAGATGCAGAGCCAGTGCTGAAGCACCTGGACGCAGAGCCCAGAGCAGAGCTGCAGAAGGGAGGAGAACTCAGCTAAGGAGTTCTGGTGGCTGCAGCAGAGATAGCAGCAGAAAAGGAGCCGAAGAGCTGTGTAAAGATATTCCCACGGAGCTAGCTGCAACTGTGAGTTGAGATAGCTGGGAGCCTTTTGAAGTCTCCAATTTCGGCTTGCCTTTTGCTGAGTTGAAGCATGCAAGCCAACATCTGAACTGTTGCTGCTGTTGGAGCTATGATCGGAGGGAGAGCTGGACAGTTTCCCTCCCAGGAGATTCAAGCCACGTTTGCTGATTGAATTGTTTTTCACAGGTGGCTTTTAGCTGTGAAGCTTACGCTGCTGCCCTTCTACCACCTCGATGATGTATCGACACCGAAGCTGTTTAATGTCATGTTAGTTTTTTCTTATGGACTGTTTCGGTATTGTGGAGAGGAATTTAGGGAGATGGCCTGACTTCATTTAACCAAGATAAGACTTTGTTGTTAATGTGCCTTTTTTAAAGATATAGTGTTTTTTAAACATTTTGAAGTAAAGTATATTTTTATACAAGACTCCTCTGCTAGTTTTATTTCAGTCCTAGTGTGTTTGCTTGTGAGCTGGTTCATGGTTCGGGGACAACCCTCAACCCCATCCTAACAGTTGGTAGCAGAGGATGGTTTAGCGAACCTACACTCACGTGGCGATACGCTAGTCTGAAATGTCTGCAATTGAATTAAAGCAGGAAAAACAGATGTTGACTATGGCTGCAGTGAAAAGCATGGAGTCACAAAGTGGACCGTCTGGGGCTCAGGCCAAAACTGTTTTGGCTGAAAAACCCCAAACTCTAATTGATCAAGAGTGTAGTGGAGCTGCAGGTTTTGGAGCAGAAGCTTTATTTTTTGAAATGCCTAAGGCAGCGAGTAAACCACCATCACCTAAAGAAGTAGAGACTAGAAGAACGCCACCTCAGACCTCGAAAACAAACTTAGGGGTGGATGATGAACTCAGGAAGGCAATCCTTCAAGCTTTAGGTTTGCCAGTAACAAGTGAGAACCCGATTGCTGATTTTAGCGAATCATTGAAGAATCCAGCTGTGATGATAGCTAAAGGAAAGAAGATCAAAGTCCTAGAAAACACCAGACCAGTAAGAGACTTCCAATCCTTTTCTAAAACCCCTATTTCGGATTATAAGTGGAGAATGGGGGATAACAGACTGCCTGATTTGAATGTCCCTGCTTCTTTGTTAGACCAGCATGGCCAAGTTGATACAGCGCCACCTGCTGTCAAAACCATTATAGATCAGGCCATAAAAATTCTAGCTCCCTTGATGACGTCAATGACTCCAGCTAAAAACTCAAGAGACTCTTATGTTGAGTGTAAGGTTGCAAATGCAATAGAAACACTAGCAACCATTCTAGGCGATGGTTTGCAGGCGCCATCGACTCAATGAATAGTAGCTGCACGTACCAACACACCCCTAATGTCCGCGATCAATTCAGCGCATGCCACGAGTGGGATATATCCATCCATGACAACACTGGCATCCAGGGTGATTCCAGAGGCTGTCTCAACTGGAGATAGGAACCTAGGAGCGCGTCCAAAACTTCCTAGAGATGAGCACCAGAGAGGACCCTCGAACTCTTGTAATCAAACCAGAACAAGCTTTGCATCCGCACAACATGAGGTTTTAATCCCTCCCATTGGGGAGGAACAATTGTCAGAATGCCAGATGGAAGACACTGTGCTGTGTGCTTCCATTCCAATGCCTTATTGCCCGTTCCAGGATGGACCACACTCTGAACATCAATCAATGTCTGTTTCTATGTTTAACAGTGTACAGGTTCTTCCTCCTAATTTTTAAAGTTTAAGTGTGGGTGGAGGAAATTTTAAGGAATGGGTTAAGAGTATTCAAATCATCTTAATGAAAGAGAATGTTTTATCGTTGTTGTTAAAACCCCCACCTAGACCATAGTCCTTGGAAGTTGATCTTTTACATCATAAGGCCTTTTGTATCCTGTTGATGTCCATTGATCCTGCTTTATATCCCAGTATACCTTATAACCTGACTGTAATGGAAGTCTGGGTAAAACTGCATAATTTTTATTTTATTTTAAAAGCTCCCATGCCACAAACAGAATTTACAGGGAGTTTTATTCTGCAAGGTTAAAGGCGGGAGTAGATATTAATGAATACTTATGTGAGTTAAACAAGTTAAGGGAGGAGTTGATGTTGAGAGGGGAAACAGTGTCTGAACAAACCCTCATTACCGTTATAATCAATTCCCTTGATTCTAGCTGGGATAATTTTATATCACAATTGGATAATGTCAATTACAACAATTTATCTCTAGAAGTGCTATCTGGTAAATTAATAGCAGAAGATAATTTGCGAAAATGTAGGGCATCTTTCCACAAGAAAGAAAAACCCTTGAGAAGGCCCGATAGTTCAGATAGAGCATATACTATCGGAGGGATTGCCCACAAAATGTGAGCCAGGGCATATCCAAGGACACCTTCTGGTAGTAAGTGCAAAAAGAGGTCATTCCCTCCAGGCAGAAAACCAAGTGGAGATGTTCCTAACCAGAGAAGGGGTAAATGGCCAAATAGAGGCAACAAAAGGAACGATCTTAGGTTTAATGATGGTTCTGTAGGCATAGTAGAAACCATTGAGTTGGAACTTATGAGGGAACAGCGTGAGCAACTATGGTTAATGGATAGTGGGGCTAGTAACCATGTTGTGAGTGACCGAAGGTTGTTTGTTAACATGAAAAGGCATAAATCCATGGTCAAAATTGCAAACGGTAAAAAGGTGAATGTTGTTGGCATTGGAGATGTTTATATTCCTGGGATAGGAGAAATTAATGAAGCATTGTATGTACCTGAGATAGACCATAATTTGCTAAGCTTAATGAGGGTATGTGAGAATCCCAGAATAGAGATTCTGTTTTCAGAAGGAACAGCTGTAATTACAAATAACAAATGTGTGATTGGGGAGGTGTTGAAGATAGGTGGTTTGCCCCAATGCGAATGCTGAGGCATTTAGTGCTAGCAATTATACTATCTCATCTGGTAGTAGTAATGGATCCCAGCTAGAATTGGGTAGTGAGCATCAAGACTTTCAACAGAGGAAGTCTTGTAATAATGATTGTAAAGTTAATATTAAAAATAAAAGGTTTGTAAGTTTTAATTTAAAGTCAAATAATAAGGAACCTGAGAATGCCAATATAGTTTCTATAGGTGAACTGTTGCACAATGAATGTGCCCATCTGATGCATCGCAGGTTAGGTTATGTGAGTTTTCCTATAGTGAAAAAGGTAACCGAACACTCAAGGGGAACCAAGATCAATGATTGTAACACATTTGTAGATTGTTCAATTTGCAGGAGTGCGAAACTGAAAGTGAAATCTGCGCCCAAGAGGTCTCAGCGGTACTTCCTTACTGTAGTTGACGACCACAGTAGATTTGGGTTCGTCTTTCCCTTAATGTCTAAAAAGGAAACATTGGCTAAGTTCAAAGTGTTCTGTAGCTTAGTCGAGAATCAGCATAAAGTCAGGGTTAAGAAGATCTTAACTGACAGAGGGACTGAATGTAATTCAAGTCAGTTTTCTAGCTGGTTGAGGAGTAAGGGCATTTATCCATTTATAATCCTTACTCTGCGTTTCAGAATGGCATTGTAGAACGATGCAATGGTATATTGCAGACGATGATGCGGTGCACCCTAGAGGATGCTGAACTAAACTTTGCGTACTGGGTGGAGGCGGTCAGATACACAAATTACACCTTAAATCGAGTGTGATCTAGCATGGTGCAGAAGACCCCATATGAGGTGCTATATGGCCATAAGCCTAGTTTGGCACACCTCCACGTTTTCGGGGTGATGGCTGATGTTCATGTCCCAAAGGAGCTCAGGAGGAAATGAGATCGAATCTCAGTTAAGCTGAGATTCGTCGGTTATGAGCAGGGCTCCAAGGCATTTAGGTTTGCGTACCCGAATGGGAAGCTGGTTATATCGAGGTCCGCTACCTTTCATGAAGGGGCTAATTGGAGTAAGATCCATGCTAATGAGATTCTCACTCAGAACCCTTCTCGTGGTTTTGATAAACAGACGGAGGATGTATCAGAGAACCTACCTGACTATAGCAATACATCCAGTTAGATCTACCAGAGGTAACAAACCTAGGAGGTATGATGATTTCATTACCTCAGTCAATCACATTTCAGCCACACCTCAGAAATATGAGGATATGAGGATATTAACTTACCTAATTATGAACAACAAAAATGGCTTGCCGCTATGGATACGGAGTTAGATAGCCTGAAAAAGCTAGATGTATTCATGCCAACGAGATTGCCCAAGGATAGGAGGGTGATCGGCACCAGATGGCTTTTTAAGAAGAAGCCTATTGAAAATGGAGATTTTGTTTATAAGGTGAGATTAGTAGCGCAGGGATTCTCGCAGAGATTCCCTGATGATTACGAGGATACTTCTCACCTACAGTGCACTCTGAGAGCGTGAGAACGGCTCTCACTATTGCTACCATGCGAGGTGAAAATATATATCAGTTTGATATACAGATTGCGTATTTGCATGCCCAATTAGATAAAGAACTGCATGTGAGGATCCCTCAGGGAGTAAGCCATCGGGAAGATGATGTTTGGTTGTTAAACAAGAGCTTATATGGCTTAAAACAATCTGGTAAGCAATGGTACGAGTGTCTCACTAAAAGCCTGAAACAGATGGGCTTTTTACCATCGTCGGCTGATGAATGTGTTTTTGTTAAAGACCATCAGGACATTAGGGAAACAATTCTGTTGTATGTAGATGACATCTTGTACATTTGTAAATCTGAGGACAGTTACAAGAAGTTCTCAGATGGCCTAAGCAAAAGTTTTGCACTAAAACCATTAGGCTGTATCAACAAATTCCTAGGGGTGCAATTCATAAAAACCGAGAAGGGGTTTCGACTCTCCCAGCAAGATAAGATCTTGGAATTAGTTAAGGAGTGCAACATGGTAGAGGCGAAACCATGTGATACCCCTATGGCAACAGATTTCCTTAAAAACATGTATACTGAGAGTACGGAGTTTGAGAATAAGACCCTTTATAAATCCGTGATTGGATCGCTGTTGTACATCGCGAATTGGACAAGGCCTGATATCAGTTTAACCATAAACGTGTTGTCTAGACATTCGGAACATCCCACACAGTACCATTGGAATGGGATCAAAAGAGTCCTAAGATACTTAAAGGGTAGTGTGAATTACTCATTGTTGTTGGAGCCAGAAATAATCGGAGAACTAAGACTGAGTTGTTATTCGGATGCTGATTGGGCAGGGGATGTTAGATCTAGAAAAAGTACCTCGGGATACATTGTACATCTGAATGGTAGCCCTGTGTATTGGTACTCTGGAAAGCAGAAGCTAATTGCAACTTCCACGGTGGAAGCTGAGTATGTGAGTTTGTCCAAAGCTTCCAATAACCTAGTTTGGTTTGATGATCTTTTGGTGAGTTTATGGAGGGAGCTCATGTATCCTATAAATATCTATGAGGACAACATGGCTGCTGTTAACATATTGGAAGCCAATGCTATAGGTCAGAGATCACGCCATATTGATATTAAGAATAAACATGTAAGGCAATTGGTGAGAACAGGTTTCATCAAAACCATCTATTGTGAAACAAGGGAACAGGTGGTGGATGTGTTTACTAAACCACTGCCCTGTGAACAACATCATTATCTCCTGGGTAAAATATTGATGGCTATGTAAAATGTACTGACCGTTGATGTGTATATGTATTCAATGATGTATGTATATTTGTTATCAAATCAAATAGCCACAGAGAAGGGGATTGTCACGAGTGTTTTCAGAATTGCTGTGGCTACTTGATCAGTCACAAACAGTATGGATCCAATCAAGCCATCTCCTGTTTGCAATTAACTGCAAGCCTTCCCTGCCCTAGTTAATTGCAGGTTAACTCCCCATATAAGCATGGACCTTTCTGCTTGCAGAGCCCAGAGCAGAGCTGCAGAAGGGAGGAGAACTCAGCTAAGGAGTCCTGGCAGCTGCAGCAGAGATAGCAGCAGAAAAGGAGCCGAAGAGCTGTGTAAAGATACTCCCACGGAGCTAGCTGCAACTGTGAGTTGAGATAGCTGGGAGCCTTTTGAAGTCTCCAATTTCGGCTTGCCTTTTGCTGAGTTGAAGCATGCAAGCCAACATCTGAACTGTTGCTGCTGTTGGAGCTACGATCGGAGGGAGAGCTGGACAGTTTCCCTCCCAGGAGATTCAAGCCACGTTTGCTGATTGAATTGTTTTTCACAGGTGGCTTTTAGCTGTGAAGCTTACGCTGCTGCCCTTCTACCACCTCGATGATGTATCGACACCGAAGCTGTTTAATGTCATGTTAGTTTTTTCCTATGGACTGTTTCGGTATTGTGGAGAGGAATTTAGGGAGATGGCCTGGCTTATCAAAGATAAGACTTTGTTGTTAATGTGCCTTTTTAAAAGATATAGTGTTTTTTAAATATTTTGAAGTAAAGTATATTTTTATACAAGACTCCTCTGCTAGTTTTATTTCAGTCCTAGTGTGTTTGCTTGTGAGCTGGTTCATGGTTCGGGGACAACCCTCAACCCCATCCTAACAACATCTCAAATGGGTGCTTAGCTCCTTCAAGGAAATATCTCCATGTTAGTAGTGCCCAATTCACTCAGAAATGAAAACCATGTTCCAACTACTACAAGGAGCCATGGCTAAGAATCATGATGATTTGGCAGATAGGATGCAAAAGATGGAGGATAAAATAAATAACATCCAGCAAATAATAATTAAAAATGAACAACAGATTCCGTAAATGGAAGAGAGGACAGAGCAAACAGATAAGAAAGTAGAAGAGATGGATTACAGACTGACTAAAGTAGATAATGAGCTTGAGCGATCCATAATTATGCTGGAGATGGATAGAGCAGAATCCTTTGATTTCAGAATATTGAGGAGGAAAAAGGGGAAGATCTTGCTGAAAAAATGGCAGAATTGTTGGCAGATGCATTGGAAAAGAGCAAACAGGAAATTCTCTCTGGGATTGATGAAATATTTAGAATATACACAAGCTATGCAAGAAGGAACAAACTTCCCAGAGAGGTACGTGTGAGATTTTCAAAGGAGGCAATGAGAGCAAAAATACTTCAAAGAGCAAGACTTGCACCATTGAAATACAAAGGGAGAGAAATAGCAGTCTTGAAACAAATACCCAGAAGAGTAAAAGATACAAGGAAACAGTACCAATTTCTGACAAGACAACTAATAAAACATGATGTAAACTTTAGATGGCTAATACCTGAAGGAATATTGGTGACTTGGATGGAAAAAAGACATAAACTAGATACAATAGACAAAGCAGAACAATTCTGTTATCAGCACTTTGCAGCATACGAGGAAGAAGACAAAATGGAGGAAATAGATGGCAAAAAACAAGGATAGCAGAGGGAAGCATACAACATGAAGAAACTGAAACAGAGCAAAAAGAGAGAAGGGAACAAGAAGGAGCAAGACAGAAAGAACAGAGAAATAAGATAAACTAGAACAACAAAACCTATCTATAAGTAAACAATGGAAGAAGAAACAAAACTGTTATCTATCAATATAAATGGATTGAACTCAGCTAAGAAAAGAAAAAGGGTTTTTAATAAATTCAAAAAATTAAAACTAGATTTAATCTGTCTCCAAGACATCCACTATATTTTTCACTAGCACAGCAAAAGAAAAGGGGGGTGGTTCTACATATTAAAGAAACAGTAAAGTCTAGACAAATCTTTGCAGATGAAGATGGGAGAATATTGATGGTGGAGGTAACAATGAATCAAAAACAGATGTTGTTGATAGCAATATATGCACCTAATAATAAACAAAGTGAGTTTTATGGAAAATTTCATTAAAAAATTATAGAATTAGAATATGAAAATATCTGTGTGGTAAGAGACTTTAATGCAATTGTAGATACAGAACTTGACTACAAGAGTAGTAAAACAGGTAAAACAGGAAAATACTACCTAAAACCTTTTTTAAAATGATGGAAGAAATAGGAACTCAAGATGTATGGAGAGAAACACACCCCAAGAAAAATCAATACTCATTCTATTCAAATAGGCATAAATCCTGGTCTAGAATAGCTATGGTATGGATGTCATCAGAACTGAAAACATGTAGAAGAGATAGAAATAGAACCCAATGTTTGGGTAGATTACAATCTGATAAAAGTTGTATGGAAAGGACAAAAAAGAAAACTGAGGTGGACATTGAACCAAGCAATATTGCAAGATAAAGAATTTATATAAAATATGGAAAAAGAACTGGACTTTTTTTTCAAAGAGAACAGGAAAGAAGAGACTTCCTTGCAAACTGTATGGGATACTGCTAATGCGTATATCCAGGGACAGTGGTGGGTTGCTACTGGTTCACACTGGTTCAGGCGAACCGGTAGTGGTAAATTAGCATGGGTTGCTGAACTGGTAGCAACAGCTGGCTGGCCACACCCCTGAACCAGTCGCCCAGTCGTTGCTCGCTTGCCCCACCTGCCCGCATGACACTAGCATACTCGACACTCACTCACCTGCTCAAAGCTTGCTCCACCCATCCGAGCCCTATATATAAGCCTCTTTGCCATGTGGCCCACTAGTCACCTCGCGACTCACTCCTCACGTGACCTGCCCAGTGGGACTCGCTTGCACCTATGCATTCTCCTCTTGCTTGCTGAATTGCTGAAGCGGCTTGCTGAATTTGCCTGCGCCCCAATGGAGCTGCCTCCTCCCACCTACAGGTAAGCTACCCCACCATCCCCGGGCTGCCATAGTCCATCGTAGCCCACCGTAGCTCATCTGGGGCCTTGCTGGCTGCCCTCGTGCTCCTGTAGCCTTCCCCAATCCACGCACTCCTGTAGCAACTGAACCATTTCAACATATTTGATACACACCACTTTTCATAAATCCTGTAAGAGCCAGACAGAACTTTTCAACATATCTGAACAACTTGGACTTGAAATCATAAAGATTGGTAGAGTTTGGGGACCAAGATGGGCTGCCTGTAGTTTAAGGTCAACCGTAGCTCTGTGGCGTGCTTATCCAGTGCTACATCAGTTTTTTCATGGAAATGAAAATACCCAGATATGGCTGCCCGTCTGGAAAATATAAATTTTTTGACTGATTTGGCTGATTTGATGATTGTTATTCTAATTGAGATTTCTCTTCTGTCAAATGCACTGCAAAGAAGAAATACAGACATCATAAAGGCTGAAATATTTGTGCTGAGATCAATTAAAGCATTTGAAATACTTAGACAGGAAAAGGGTCCATACCAAAAAAAAAAAAAAAGGTTGATGGAATGATTACTTCAGAAGCTTTCAAAAATATGAAATTTGTTCAAAATCATCAATTTGTTGGACTTCCTTGGGAAAAACTTTTGGAAAGTGTGATAACAAATTTGAAGAAAAGACTGATGGATTGTGAACATCTAAAAACAGGTAGCTAATTACAAGACTCAAATAAATTATGATTTCTCAATTTTTTGGATGTAGTCATTCCATGGCCAGAAGCTGAAGAGCAGTTGCTTGAACTTGGTGAAATTTTTAATTTTGAAATTAATATGAACAATTACAGAGATTTCATAGAAAATGTATTAAAAGATTCAAAGAACTCTGCAATTCCTGACAGTATTAAAAAAGCTAAAGATATTGTCAGAACAATTGCTGTGTGTTCAGCAGAGGTGGAAAGGGGGTTTTCAAAAATGAACCTCATATGTTCAGAACAAAGAACTCACCTAACTATTCCCAACATAAGCAATCTGATGACAATTAGTGTAATTGGCCTACCTGTAACAAAATGGAACCCTATTCCTTCCGTCAGAAAATGGTTACGAGTACAACATCGCATAGCCGATGATCAAAGAATCAAGAGCGAAAAAATTGCAACTGAGGAGGCTGCCATTGCCAATGAAAGAACGATGTGGAAACATCTTAAAGCTAAAGACAAGTACACAAGTAAGTACTTGTGTGTAGCTCTTTCAGTGTGTTATTCTTATGTAAGGTGTAAGTGCATGCAATTAAAAACTTCCTTTCTGTATCTCTTCTTTGTGCAGGTCATTCATTAGAACAAGGAAGTCTGTGACGTTGAAGACAGACAACAGTTTCATTGTTCTTCTGTTGTGTAGCTCTTTTATTGTTTTATGTACTTATTTTTTTCTTATGTAAATAAATAAGTGCATGAAATAATAAACTGCCTTTTTGTATATCTTCTTTTTGTAGGTCATTCATTAGGACAAAGAAGTCAGTGACGTTGACTTGGACATGCTGACCCAGTCACATGACCACGAAGCCATGCCTGCCAAGTCACATGACCACGAAGCCTTGCCTGCCTAGTCACATGACCACAAAGCCATGCCCACTGTCACAAGGCCATCAAGCCACAACCACAAAATAAGCCATGCCCACAGAACCAGTAGTAAAAATTTTTGGAACCCTTCACTGTCCAGGGACTAGTTATAACTCACATGGGGAAGAAAAATAATAAGAAACAAAATAAGAAAATGTTAGAAGAACACAAAAGATTAGAATCAGAATTACAGAAAGAACCACAAAAAAGGAAATTAAAAAATCAAATAGATTTAATAAAACACAAAATGAATCTATTGGAAAAAGATGAACTGGCACAAAAAATCAAAAGTGCAAAACAAAACTTATTTGAAAATGTGAATAAACCAGGAAGATGGTTGGCATATAAACTGAAAAAAGAGAGGGGAAAAATGATACATCAATTAATAGATGAGAAAGGGACCCTTTATTATCAGAATGAGCATTAAAAAATAATAATAAAAGAGTATTATGGGAAACTGTATGATCAGGAGAAAATTCTAGAAAATAAAATACAATATTTGGAACAATCTGAACTCCCTAAAGTCCCTGAAACAGTTAAAGCTATGCTGAATGAATGAATAACCATGATGGAATTGACAGAAGCGATTAAGAGACAAAAGAATAATAAAACACCAGGGCCTGATGGGCTACTGGCAGAATTTTATAAACAATTACAAGATATATTAGGCCCAGTGATGGTGGAAGTTTATAATGAAGTTTTGCTAGAAGCAATATTTTAGAAATTCATGGATGGAAGCAACTATTACTCTTATACCAAAAGATCACTCAGACTTAATGCAGATAAAGAACTACAGGCCAATATCTCTATTGAATGTGGATTATAAAATATATGCTTCAATAATAGCAGAGAGATTAAAAAGGGTTTTGATAGATCAGAATGGATTCTTGCCAAAGAGACAAATTAAAAATAACATGAGAATGATTTTGGAGTATTATGAAACACACTCTGGAAAACAAATGGTGTTGATTTTCCTAGATGCACAGAAAGCATTTGACAACGTTAATTGGCAATTTATGCTATTACAATTAAAACATATGGACTTTGGGGAGAGATTTATTAATATAAAATAATATTGCTTATTAAAGCAATATACCACAAACAATCAGCTAAGATGATGGTAAATGGGGATATAATAGAGAACTTTGATATTAAAAAAGGCACCAGACAGGGATGTCCACTGTCCCCTCTGCTATTTATACTAACTCTGGAAGTGTTAGCCAGAAGTATTCGACAAGATGAAGAAATAAAAGAAATGGAAATAAAAAAAGAGAAATATAAGCTATAGGTGTTTGCAGATCACTTGGTCTTTATATTAGAAGACCCATTAGAAACGGGTCCGAAGTTATCAGAAAGATAGAAGAATATGGGGAACTTGCAGGACTGAAAATAAAGACAAGACAAAGATTTTAGTTAAAAATCTCGCCAAAAAAAAGTGTGTTGATGAAAAGAATTGATATATAGATAGTTTAAAAAGTAAAGTACCTAAGAATACAATTAACAGCAAAATGTGCAACAATTAACTAAGACAATTATATGAAACTGATGCGACAAATTAAACTAGATTTGGAGAAATGGAAAGATCTGCAACTGTCATTAACAGGAAGAATAGCTACTACAAAAATGAATATTTTACCAAGACTATTATATTTATTCCAAACAATTCCAACAAACTTGGGGAAAAATATTTTGAAGAGCTAAATAAAATAATATTAAGATATATTTGGCTAGGGAAAAAAGCAAGAATTGGTTTGAAAATGTTGCAAGACTCCAAAAAAAAAAAAAAAAGAGGGGGTTTTGGGCTGCCAGATTGGGAATTGTACTACCAGGCCTCAATAGTTACATGGGTGAAAGAATGGATCAATTTGAGGCATAAAAGACTATTAACTTTAAAAGGACATGGCCTTCAACTAGGTTGGCATGCTTTTTTATGGTATGGGAAGAATAAGATACAGTTACTTTCAAAGACAATATGTTAGAAATGCACTGTTATCAGTATGGCTTAAAATTAAAGAACAGCTGTCGAGCCTCGGTTGGGTCTCGCCATCACTAGGGAGGACGACGAGGAGGGGGCAAGCTGTTGGACTCTCCGGGGGCGTGTCATCAGCTGTTTGAGAAGTCTTTACCACCCGCACACAAAACGAAGCAAACTCTTTCATCGGAGATGGGGGGGCATGGTGTTTGCAGATGACGCTGCCTTGTGCTGTAACAGAGGCGCGCTCCTCCTACAGGCCAGCTTGAGGAAGGAGGGATGATGTTGACTGTTTGATTGTTAATTGATTTATTGTGCTCCTCCTTCAGGCCAGCTAGGGGAAGGAGGGGTGATGTTAACTGTTTAATTGCCACTTGATTTATTGCTGTGTATATAAAAGGCGCTACACTGCGATTTCGTGTAGCGCTAACTTTAAACCTTGTTTCCGGCTTGTGCCTTTCTCCTGCCTGTGTTTGCTGTGCTGAACCTAATTAAAGGATTGCAACTGCTTTATTCCGTTCTGGTGTTGGCTTGTTTCCAGTGCAGTTGGGTGGACTGGCCGAGAACAGCACTACTTGAAAATACCAGTCTGCCTTTCCACAATGGAAGCATTGATACATACTAATCAGTGGTGGGTTCCTACCGGTTTGCACCGGTTCATGCGATCCGGTAGCGATAATTTGCCGTCGGTCACCAAACCGATAAATGTGGCTGGCTGGCCACACCCCCGAACCGGTTCCCCGGTTGTTGCTTGCTCGCCCTGCCTGCTTGCCCTGCCCGGGTGGCAGAGCAGATTGTGTGGTACTTGCGCATGCGCACAGTCTGCTCTGCAGCTTGCCTGCTTAAACTGCCTTCCCATGCGGTGCCTGCCCTGTATCCCAACTGAGTTGCCTCCTCAGGTAAGCATGCAAGTCACACTAGCCCCCCTGCCCCTATTGCTTGCCACGGCCCCTCCCACTGTCTCTGCCAGGCTCGCGTGCCTGGCTAAGCTGCCATGGCCCAGCCCGGCTCCATTCCAGACCATGCTGCCTGAGGCCTAGCTTGTTACACCCCCCCAATCCCCGCCGGGCTCGCGATCTTACTTTCTTCCTCCCACGGCTGGTGGTAGAAGAGAAGGCAAGTCAGCGCCCATGAGGAACCACTCCTCAGCCCTAGCCATGTGTTTTCATGCAATAGCTTTTCATTCCAAGCAGCCCGAGCTTGAAAACACATGGCTGGGGCCAAGGAGCAGTTCCTTGTGGGCGCTGAAAGTACTGGCCTTCAACCTGGCTGTTTATCTGTGCCAGGCTTTCTGGATGGGTCCCCAAAGCACAGTGTTGCAAAAAACTCTCTCTCTCCCCGCCAGCAAGAGAGCAGGGGAGAGAAAACAGCTTGCCGGAGAACACATGAATGGCTCCATGTGGTCTCCAAGTCAGTGGCTGCTGCTTCTGTCCCCTGCTGCTTCTTGCCTGGGAGAGAAAATCTTTCAGAGCATTAAACAAAGTTAAAAGGAAAGAAGGGGGAGGGGGGAGAGAAGGAGAGAAAGAAGCTTTAATTTGCTTCGCTGTCAGCGTTCCAAATTAGGCTCTCTTCCAGCGCTGACATGAACACGATGAAGCATAGAGCAGAAGCTTGATTTATTGCTGAGATGAACTTTTACCTAGCTTTTTGAATGTTACAGATAGTGTTTCCTAGGTGATGAGGGTGGGGGCCACATTCCTGTGAAAAGAACGTGCCGGGATGTAGAGATGGATCTGCATGATGGCCAATGGGACATTGGGGTTGGAGAGCGGAAGAGGAGGGGGTTGGAAGGAGGGGCCAGTTTGGCTGCAATTTGAATCAGGAATGTCGGATTCTGCTATTCTTAAAATAAAAGTGATTCATTAGAGACTTTGCGCTTGAGAATGAAGTTTATTTAAGATAGCCCCGAAACCTGACATTCGCATTGGAGGCTTCAGGCTTTTTGTTTTTGTTCGCTCCGTGTTCCTCCTTCATGCAAAAAAAAAAAAAAAGCCCAATCTGATCTGGAGCCGAATGTCATTAGAAGCAATGCTGTCAGCTTGGAGCATTTCATTTCAGTCTTTAACTGGGCAATGAATTGAACCTCCTCCCCTAAAACAGATGCAATGTGGGTTGTTTGTTTGTTTTAGCAACATGGATTGTTTTCCTAGAGCAGGAGTCTCCAACCTTGGCAACTTTAAGATTTGTGGACTTCAACTCCCAGAGTTCCTTAGCCAGCTTTGCTTTGCTGGCTGAGGAACTCTGGGAGTTGAAGTCCACAAGTCTAAAAGTTGCCAAGGTTGGAGACCTCTGCCCTAGACGACTTTAGGAGCAAAGTGGTGGGTTTTGCTGGCATTTAAGGAGGAAAGGAAAGGAGGGAGAAAGAGAGAGAGAGAGAGAGAGAAAAGAGAGAGAAAGAAAGAGAGAAAGAAAAAAAAGAAAGAAAGAAAGAAAGAAAGAAAGAAAAAGGAAGGAAGGAAGGAAAGAAGGAAGAAAGGAAGGAAGGCAGGAAAGAAGGAAGGGAGAGAAAGAAAGAAAGAGAAAGAAAGAAAGAGAAAGAAAGAAGAGGAAGGAGGGAAGGAAGGAAGGAATGACTACAAACCCTGGCACTAGACGTGGCTTCAGAAGACACTTTGAAACAGGGTAGCAATCTAGGGCTGGAAGGGACCCTGGAGGCCATCTAGTCCAACCCCCTGCTCCAGGGGGTTATATCGTCTAGATTGTTTTGGTGCCTCCAACAGAGAGGAAAATTGCCAGAAAGGAAAAGGAGTTTACTAGGACAAGGCTGCCATGCAGAGGAAGGCAGAGATAGTCCTTGACTTATGACCACAATTGAGCCCAAAATTTTGGTTGCTAAACAAGAGCGTTAAGTGAATTTCACCACATTTTACTCAATCCATGACCTCTCCTGGCTCTAACAGTCATGTGCAAGCTAGGTAGGGAAGAATATCTGAAGGTGTGTGTAATGTTCTAAATGTATAGTTAAATGTGTGGCAAAAAGTGGATTTTGGGTGTGTTTTTCCAAATGTAGTGAGGTTGAATGTGTATAGTTTTAAAAGAACTCTCTGTGTGTTCATACACGTACAGTATATATAGTAGATAATGTATCTTTTTTGTGCCTATATACACTCTATACTATGTAATATGTATGTACACATATGGCATATGTACATAGGATTAAATAGTATATTTTGGATGTTCAGTTGTAGTAAATACCGTATTTTCTGGCGTATAAGACAACTTTTTAACACATGAAAATCTTCTCAAAAGTCGGAGGTTGTCTTATACGCCAGGTGTTGTTCTCCTGTAACCAGGCAGACCAGCCCGAAAGGCTCTGACGAGCCTTAAATGTCTCTGGCGATCCAAGCTATGACGATCTGCTAATCAGGCAACGCAGCTGGGATCGCCAGAGCCATGGAGAAGAAAAAAACTTTTCTCCTTTCACATGGCTCTGGTGATCGAAGCTCTGACGATCTGCTAATCAGGCAACTCAGCTGGGATCGCCAGAGCCATGGAGAAGGAAAAAAGTTTTCCCCTTCCAGCTTGCTTACCTTAGCTGCTTGCCTTGCTTCGCTTGCCTTGCTTCGCTTGCCTGAATCCACTCCATCAGCAAGCAACTCTCTGCCTGCAATCAAGCAGGCAGGGAGTTGTGGACTTCAACTCCCAGAATTCCTCAGCCAGCAAAATAAAGCTGGCTGAGGAATTCTGGGAGTTGAAGTCTACAAGTCTTAAAGTTGCCAAGGTTGGAGACCCCTGTTCTATTGGGTAAATTTTTTTCCCCTTTGGGATCTTTAAAAAAAAAAGTTAATTGGGTTTTTTTTTAGTTGTTCTTTTTTAGACCTAGCCATTTAAAGTTTAGGAAGTTTTAAATTTAGCTTTCATATAAAAATAAAAATAAAATAAAATAAAATAATATTTGTGCAGCTTTCTGAGATTTAGTGTGTTTCTGTAGTGTTTCACTCTAACTACACAAACACACAAAATCTCACAAAGCTGTATGTGGAATTTTGTGTGTGTAAAGTGTGAAAGTTGTTTTTTTGAGCTTTTTGTGGCTGTGTGAAGTTCCTGCTTGTTGCAGGGGCCATTTTGGTTCTAGCACAGCTGCTTTTACATTGTGGGTGAGCCAGTTGTGTTGTGTTGTGTTGTAAATCTTAGAAAGCTGCACAAATATTATTTTATGTTATTTTTATTTTTATATAAAAGCAGCTAAATTTAAAACTTCCTAAACTTTAAATGGCTAGGTCTAAAAAAAGAACAATTAAAAAAAACCCCAATTAACTATTTTTTGAAAGTTCCCAAAGGGGAAAAAAGCTTACCCAATTGGACAGGGGTCTCCAACCTTGGCAACTTTAAGACTTGTAGACTTCAACTCCCAGAATTCCTCAGCCAGCTTTGCTTTGCTGGCTGAGGAATTCTGGGAGTTGAAGTCCATAACTCCCTGCCTGCTTGATTGCAGGCAGGGAGATTCAGTTGCTTGCTGATGCAATCGATTGCAGGGATTACAGGAAGGCGTTGCGACCAGCAGCTAAAGTAAGCAAGCTGAGGGGGGGAAGGGGAGGGATTTTTGCTACCGATTAGCAGGCAGAGGCATTTAAAAGGAAAAAAGTTTTTTTCTTTTACATGGCTCTGGCGATCCAAGCTGAGTTGCCTGATTAGCAGGCAACTCAGCTGGGATCGTCAGAGCTTGGCTGGTCAGAGCCATTTAAAAGAAAAAAAAGGCTCTGATGATTGCGCGGCTCAGCTGGGCATGGGGGGCGGGGGCAGGGATTTTTGCTACCAGTTCTCCAAACTGCGCGCCGCCATCGCTACCTACTTGCCTGAGCCGGTCTGAACCAGGAGCATTTCACCCCTGCCCTTAACCCTAACCTTTGACATGAGTGATGTCAAGTTGGCCACGCCCACCCAGTCACATAACCACCAAACCACACCCACCCAGTCACATGACTTCCAAGCCACGCCCACCAAACAAGCCACGCCCACAGAACCGGTAGTAAAAAAATTTGGAACCCACCCCTGATCCTAATGTTATTAATATGGAAAAAATTGTAAGGTATAAATATATTTTGAATGAAAAAGGGGAATTAAAAACCAAGCAGGAACTTAGTAGTCAAGGGATGGACATCACAGGGTGGTCACAAATGCAGATAAAAAACTGATAAAGAAAATATATTGTTACTTATTAGGTATTAAACTTGAAAGTAGACAGGTAAAGGAGACAATGATTGTGAAAGTGGGCTAAAAATTTTGGATATGCAATAGAACTAGACAAATGGCAGAAATTGTGGGATAGAAATGTTAAATTGACTGTCAACTGCATATAAAGAAAATTTGTATAAAATATTCTATAGATGGCATTTTGCACCAACAAGACTGGCAAAAATATATCAAGATAGATCTGCTAAATGTTGAAATTGCAATCAAATACCTGGGTCATATTACTGTATGTGGTGGACATGTCCAAAAGCCAAAAAATACTGGACGAAAATACATACTTAGTTGGAAAAGATGATAAAACAGCATGTAGACATGAAACCAGAAATATTTTTATTAGGCATTCTGCTAGAAAAATATGACAAAGGGACTATATACTTTATTTTACATATATTAACTGCAGCTAGAATTGTATATACTCAATAATGGAAGTGTGATGAGATCCTGACAGATGAGAGTGTAATTAAGAAAATATTAGAATGTGCAGAAATGCACATTTCTAATGCTTACTATTAAGGACAAAGAAGAAACCGAATACTTTTTGATATGGGACTTATTTTACCAATGGTTAGACAATAAAAACAGAAGTTAAGAAATGCAGGGACATAAAAAGGATAAATGTTAAAATGGATATTTGAAGACAAACTAAATATTATTATAGTATTGTTATTGTGATAAATGCTATTGTAAACATTTTGATTATGATTGCCTAAAAACAATAGTACACAGACAACAGTTTGATTGAAATGGGATTTTTATGTTCTTCAAATAAATAAAACATGGAAAAAAAGTGATTGTACAGAAATTATCAGATTCCATGGACTATTTTTTTTTCTTTCCTTTCTATCATATATCTATCTATCTATCATCTATCTCTATCTGAAAATACACTTTCCAAAAGTCTAGTCATGAGAATGTATTGCAATAGGGGTATTAAAGATGGCAGAATATAAATCAAACAAAACTGAACAGCAAGCATTATATGGCAAAAGCTTTTAGAGTTGTGGTCCACTTCAGATCACCTTTGCATATTTATAGGAAAGCAGAACTTAGCTTTCCTATGGACTATTAGCCATATCCAGAATATATTAGCAGGCAAGAAAGATTATGTGCATTATAGGATTGTAGGTTACTGTGTATTTCGAATAATGATAATGGAAAATAATGTAGAAGGGAAACTACCAAGGTAATGCACTGCTTTGGTCAGAAGCAGTTTACTGCTTGCCATTACAATAAGGGAAAATGTTGTAGTAGATCGCCTACAGTAGTTGAACCAATGAATCATATGCTTACCTGCAATGTGACTAAAATATTTTTTGAAGAGAAAGAAATCAGTGGAAAACTTCTCCTCCCCTAATTTATTTCACTACTTTTTCCCCTTTGTGTACCTCATGTACTGTAGTGTCAAGCTTGAAGATCCTTAAAAATCACAGCACCCTACTAGAAAGTTTACTTTTCCTAGGTTGCCTTATCTTAAATCTGTGTGAAACTTCCCAAGGAATTAAATGTCTAGTAGTACCTTGAGGGCTCTTCAAATTGGTGATGGATTAAAAGGGGTACAAGATAGTGATATGTGATATGAGATTGCAAAAACAGCAAAACTGTAATGGATATAAACGATTGGAGAAGGCCAGTAAATAAAAGTTGACAAAAGCATTTGTGATCACTAATAAGAAAACATTTATTTCCTCATAAATGTAAATAATTGAAAACAAAAAAACATACCGTGTACACTGTACACATTTGAAGGATACTTACAATGAAGTTACACATAATAGACATTTTAGGATCACAGATGTATTGACAGTAAACTGTTGTCACATTGGAGTCTCAGAAGTCCACAACACAGTAACATCTACACCATTAGTATTAAAGCTTTAGATTTAAGATACTTATTAACTATTTCAATTTTAAAATGAAAGTAAAGTAATACAGGGATAGCAATTTGAGAAACTACACATTTAATTTGTATTTGGGTTATTGCATTGACAAAACTCATTCTTCAGTCGCCATCTTCATCAAATATTCTTTATCTATTTTGAAGAGTCTCCATCCTTCCTCAGATGATAGATCAGAAGCTCCCCGTCTTTTGTAAAATCTAATGGAAGGTTCATTCCATTCTGCAACTAAGAAGTGCATACTGCTGCAACGGCATTTGACAGCAATCTGGAGAAAGAAAAACAGAACATGAACATGGGTAAAAGTGGTGGCACATTTCTGGTCTTAAGATATGGTACCTGTAAATGTTTAAATCTATATATAAATACATTTAAAATTAGTGCCAATTTTAAATATTCCTTGTGTGCTCATCTGAACTGCATTAGGAATTCCTCAAGAATTTCAGGTTCAGACACAGCTACAAAAAAAAAAAAAAAAAAAAAAAATCCAAATCCAAATGTATTTTTGATTGCTTTGCAACCCAGATATAAGTATTTTATAGGCTAACCTCAATAACAATCTTTAAAAACTTTCACAACAGTATACTTTCACAACAAAAGTAACTGAAAAACTGGATGAACATTGCAATACACACATTTAACATACAGGTGTTCTTCATTTAATGACCACTTGTTCAACAACTGTTCAAATTTAAGACAGTGATGAACAAGTGGTAGTTAAGACTGGTCCTTGTACTTACAGCTGATGCAATTTCCCTAGCCACATGATTACAATCAGGGCTTGGCACCTAGTTCATAATTACAATCTCACAGCATCCCATGGTTACATGATTGTCACTTACAACCTTCTTTGTTGGCTTTCTACAAGCAAAATCAATGGGGAAGCAGGCGAATCGTAATGTGACTTCTCTGGTTAATAACATGCAATGGTTTGCTGAAGAATGGCAATTAGGACCAGAATTTCCCATGTGGTGTTATGTTTTATGGGTGCATCACTGGAAATTCTACTCCCAATTGCCATAGTTAAGTGAGAACTACCTATATTATTTCAACAATAGCATTTCAATAATATTGGCTTTATTGGACTAAGTATCCCTTACTGCTTCAATCGTATTTAAAAATAATTTCTGAACAGGTTTCAGTGTGCTACCATGAAGAGCTCAAATGCAGATTGAATTAAAATCATGTAATACTTTTTTTGCTGAGGAAAGAGTATCATACTTCAATGCACAAATATACACTGCTCAAAAAAATAAAGGGAACACAAGCAGAAGACATCCGAGATCTGAATGAATGAAATAGCCTTATTAAATATTTTGTTCATTACATACAGTAGTTTTGTGTTCCCTTTAGTTGTTTGAGCAGTGTATAAACTACTGTATGTAAAGAACAAAGTATTTAATAAGGCTGTTTCATTCATTCAGATCTCGGATGTCTTCTGCTTGTGTTCCCTTTATTTTTTTGAGCAGTATATTTTGAATATAGCATACTGTATATAGCATACTGAAAATGAGCCTTTAAAATGTGCAACACATTTATCATTAAATTATTTTCAAATAACTGAACAAAAAGTAATATATGAAATTATGTATACATGTATGGAAGCAAGTATGGTTTACAAGCTTAGAAAATATGGAGAAGTAATGAAATGGTTTGGGGTAAAGTAATTTTAAATATGTTTTTCTTATTTTGTGCTTTTTATATTTGTTGGCTTACTATTTTTAATTTCTATGTTTTATATAATAAAAGAGTTATAACTCTGCTTAGACCCAAAAGGGAATTACACAATCAGTATTTATATCTATCTTCTAAAATTATTTCCTGGAAATATAAAGATCTTTGAAAATTGTTCTAAGAGACCCATGAGATAGTAATCAATAAGTAAAACAACGTATGAATGGAATAATTTATCAGATGAAATTTCCATTTGTACTGAAGGTAACTTTAATCAATCAGTTACTTTCCCCCACTATACAATGGAAAGCCATAATCATCTACTTACCTGACTCAAATTCCTCAGAATTTCTGAACCAATGCCCGAGCCTAAAGATGGGAAAATTTTAATTTTATAAATCAGATTTGTATACGGCTTATAACATGATTCTAAAATATTAATGTTTAATATCTAAGATACCTCTGAATTCATTCATCACAAAGAAATCTTCAAGATACAGCAATTTTCCAATCCATGGATCGTAAGTGAAATAATACATGGCAAAGCCCACAATACCATAACCTGCAATGAAAGTTATTTTTATTTTACATAGGTAGATCATCATTAAAATGGAACAACTTAGTGTATTTCAAATTTTACATGCATTTGTCAAAATAGATATTGTAAGCATGCAAAATTAATCTATTATACTGCAAAAGTAAACATTTTAAATTCAATAGATGCAATAAGTAGCAGCAGTTAAAGTACAGATCCCTGTCAATTAAAAACTGGTCAAAGAAAATGTCATATTAATAAGATACAGTTAACTGAACCTGCACATGCCAGTAACTGTACAGCTGAAATACATGGCCAGTTGTGTCAGTTTGTCATTAAAATTATATTTTTTTGTTAAAAATACTCTTTCCATATCCTATTTATACCATGTTGGAGCAATATAAACTTCAACAAATTCACAACGGCAGATCAGAATGCTATGGACTGTTCTTACATTTATACATCAGGACTTTTCCCAAATCAAAGTCCTTGATATTTATCTTCTAAATAAATTCTGAAGGTTTGTTTACAATGCAAAGGTGCTTTAAAGGAGGCAACAGCATTTGTTTAATCCGTGACATCTAAACATTATTAAGAGCAGCTGAATCTTCAGTTGAATTGCAGCAGCCATGTTAATTGCTACCAGTGTTTTTCACTACCACTTGTAAAAAGGAGCAAGTGTTCATTTTTCAATTTTTGGCCTTTTCCAGTTACATCTGTATTACTGTCTCCAATTTGATTTTATATTCTAATATGCTTTATAGATTTCTAAAAACAGAAATTACATATATGATTTCTGATCTACCGAGTGCTTTTATACTTTCTTCTTACTTGAGGTAAATGTTTGGGAATAGTATTTGTCCTTGGAGACCTTACCTCATATATCATGATCATCTACTTTATTGTGTAACGGATCTTTTAGTTACCTCCCCGCCCATCCATGTACATGGAAGGGCCATGTACATGGCGAAGCTAGAGACTGTAACCTGAAGATTGGGACAAATTAAAGAAAATGTGATTTAACAGAATTGCATTGCGATATGTTAGGGTCAAACAAGAATAACCATGAAACGAAGTGGAATTACACTTTTTCTTCTTATACCTGGATACCTGGTTCTTCATAGTCTTAAGGATAACTAAGCAATTTTTTAAAAAGCAAAAACAAAAAAGACATCAAATTGGATTCAGAATTTGCTCTTGCCAATAGGAACATTCCTTAAATGAAATGCTCAGTAGAATCCAGCCAGCAAAGAACAGAGAGATGATTCTCTAACCCTCCCCTCTAGACCTCCCTCCACTGTCAGCTACTATGATATTCTGGATGATCCTCAGATTCTCCAGAGTAGATATTTATGCAGATGGAAGGAAGGAATCACTAAAAATGTCTCCTCCAACTCCTGCCAGCAGAATTGATCAATTAGCTTTTTTTAAAAAAACCTTCCATTCATGGAAGACAAGGTCTGAATCCAAAATATATTTTCATGTTTTAAGTATTAACCTTGGAATAGTTATGTATAATTCTATTAAAGATGTTTAAATCTTATTTTTTCTAATAAAGACATTACAATGCTGAAGTTTCACCTTCAGGTGTCCAGTGTTCTTTTGACACTTCTGCAACAAGGCAGTGGTAGAAAGGATGTTCTCCAAAACCATCCTCAAAAAGATCTGCAAAATGAGAACATAAGGCTGATTTAACTATGATTTCCCAATCTCCCATGTAAATTAACCAGATTTATTTTAAAGTATATCATTACCTTTTTCAGTCAGTACTACTTGATCTTCCATATCTTCGTATTTAGCAAGCTCCTGTCCAAAACAAAATATTATGGCTAACTTTCTATTCCATTAGACATAAAGAACCACAAGTTCATTTATTTTTATTTGGAAAGTTATGTTTTTTAATTCACTTTTTAATAGTATCACAGAGGTTAGTGATCATAGACTCCTAAGAGGAAGGAATTCTTTGCCAACTCATGAGGGCAAAGATGTGCGTCCAAAAGGAAGAAAGGTTGTTTCAGGGTTGACAAAACAATCTCCACCCCCACCCTCTAGGACTTTTACCTTTGCCCCTAAATGAAATGTTAGATTTAACTTATTTTTTTAAAAAACAAGAAAATTAAACAAACAGTGTAGCGGAGCATAGCACTTTAGGGCAATCTTCAGGTGGAGATCGTTTGTTCAATATTTAGCAATAAATTATTGTCTGCTGTTACTTTATTGCAATTAAAACATGTTTGGTCTTATCTTAAACAAATACATCTATAATTGCCTAAGTTTTTGTTATAATCTACATAATCAAAAAGGGAATATTATGATAAAATATATATTTTCTCCTGTTCATAGTTTGAACTGGAGAAAAAAGAACAGCAAAAGTTGGAGGGAAATTAAACAGAACATAAATACAATGCACATTATCTAGAATTAATCATAACTACTTAATTTTGTAACACGTTAAAGGCCAAGCTGATGCTTTTGAAGAGTTCAGCACATGAAAAGGTGGCGCAACCAAAATGCTGCTTCTTAAAATGCCAGGAAACCTCTTTGTTTTCTTAAAGGAGAAATTGTATATAAAGAATCGCAAGAAAAATGGTAATCAGGACCCTGAGTATTAATGTTACTCTACAGTCTAGTGGGTTTTGCTGTCAACCTTGCCGACGTCTCCCGATAAAAGTAGTCGATCCTATGTGGGGAATCGAACCGCCTTTCTGGTTCCTGGAATAACACTTCGCTCTCCCACCCTCTTCCCACAGTGTCTCCAGAGCACCATATTTTATATTATGCAAAACTTTTTATTTGTTCTGATAAGAACAAAAGGAGGCGAATCGGACGGTACTGGGGTTCACTTTATTAAGATTTTCCCCAGTCGGGGCTGCGTGCGGCGGCCGGGTGAGACTCCCAGGCCAACACGAAGCGAGCTATACCTTTATGAGGCGCAGAATATCAGCGCAGTCCTCAGGCCGCGCGGCTCGGATATGGAAGGAGGCCATTTTCGGCGGCGTTTTCCCTTGCGTCCCCCCCGTCTCGCGAGTCCCCGATAGTTGAAGAGCAATAGAAGAAGTTTCTTCATTCGCGTCCCGGGCGCGGGGTTGGCGGCACAGACACAGTCAGGCAGCCAGCATTCCCTCGGGCACCGAGAACAAAGCAAAAACCGCGTAAAGAGCGCCGGTACCACTCACTGCCTAGATAACTTCCTCTAGTCTAGACCTTGTATTTATAGTCCAGCATATAGTCTCGGCCAATCAGAAACGCCACTTGACACAGCCTCCCCCCCCTTTCATCTTCCGACTGATTACCTCATCTTTCTAGGAAATGATGTCCTGAGGCTGCCTAAACAATGACTCAGGCAGGCTTTGGGCTGCGCGGAGAACACCATTTCATGGAGCAGCTCATTTTTCGTACGGAGATCTTTAAGCGTGGGGACGGGCACCTAGGATATCTAGATGCTTTGGAGTTCAATTCTGATCAGTTCCAAGCAGTTTAAAAATGTGGGTTAGTACAAAACATCTGGAGGGAAACCAGACTGCTTATCTTTACCGTAAATCGTTCTACTCTAATCCTCTTTCAGACAATCCCTTTCAATTCTGTAGTAGATGTTCTTTCAAAAGATTCCTGTATTTAGGACAACTATAAGCAGTTTTTACTTCGCAGCATCAAAATGGGGCATGGGTCAGGGAAATAATCAAAACTGATGCTCAGTGTAGAGGTTGTCATAGCAGCTTGTAAACTATTGTAGAAGAGGTTTGCAAATTAACCCACCACCATAATATGCCAGGTTAGGATTAAAGTTGTTATCTGGGTGCTTCTGAGTCATGGTCTGAACATGGTCCATGGTCATGTCCATGACTCAGAAGCACTCAGATAACAACTCTAATCCTAATCTGCATCACACAGACAGTACTTAACTGCAGCCAAGCAACAACAGCCAGCCAATCAAACAGTCCGAAATCAGACCATGACTCAAAAATATCCGAACAAAGGACATTCAGACTAATTTGCATCTCATAAAAAGGTATTTAAAGACCTGTGTTCTGAAAGAGGAGCACAGTTCAAAATGCACTGACTATGTCTCCTTGAATGGTGATGAAACGTTTGCAACCAAATTGCTGAGCTCAAACCAACAGCCTATCAACCCAAGCTACTAATATTTAAACACATTTCAACCACCTTTGGGCATCCAATGCTTAACGCCGCTCGTCATTGGGAGACCTTCACTGGCAGAGAAGCTTCCACATGCTAGCAACTATTCCTTCACGAATGCCTACGACAAAACATACTTTCTCAAAGCATTAACTACAGACTTCCAATCAATCATCCAGCAGCATGGACAACAGCAGGACAGAATGGTAAATGCATGATCTGACTGATGATAACAGACGCTCACAACCGTCTCAACAAATACATAAAATACTTCACTGAGCAAAAGCTCTTATGCAACACTACCATTGGAGCACAACTTATGCAACATGTGAATGCAGCAATCAAATACAGAACAACAAATACAAGAGAAAAGAAGCACACTGCCCTGCAAAGCAAGCTATCCAGACTAACAGCTAACAACTCCCACAACAATGAACAAATTTGGATCAAGAACCTATCCAACCAACAACTCAAACATGAGGAACAACAAGTCCTGATAAAGGGTCTCAACTTCAACCACAAAGATGCATCAAACACAGAATTCCTAGCAAGCCTAGAAAACGCCTTAAAATCAAAAGACTTCAATGAAGAAGCCCAACAACAAATACATCAGACCGTTGTCCCGATGCTGAGACGTAAACAAAACTCCAGCATCTTTACAAACAGGCAATGAAGTCCCTCAAAACTGATAACAATACTGTCATCCTACCAGTCAACAAAGGTTGAATGACAGTCTTACTACTCTGTTTTCTCCAAAATAAGACACTCCCTGATAATAAGCCCTATCAGGCTTTTGAGCGCATGGCAATAAGGCCAAGCGCTTATTTCAGGGTTCAAAAAAATATAAGACAGGGTCTTATTTTTGGGGAAACATGGTAGACAAGGCTGACTACATACAGTAGTCAAGCAACTCCCACAGGATACATCCACCTATAGGCACATCAAGACCAACCGATCTGTGAAGTTGACCAACAAGATCAACAAAACCCTTAAAAAGTTGCAAGAATCAAATCAAATCAAATCAAATCACCAAAGAAGAATATCAGAGAATGAAAGCAATCGACTCAAACATAGCTCAGTTTTATGGACTTCCAAAAGTGCACAAAGGAAACACCCCACTCAAATAAATTGTCTCACTCCCTGGCATGCCCACTTACAACCTTGTGAAAGATATGTGGAAATACCTAAAGTACCTAATTGGTGATTCCCAATACTCCATAAACAACGCCACACAATTCCTGGACAAGCTCAAACACCTACACATTGATAAAGACAAAACTATATCATTCAATGTTACTTCATTATTCACATTGGTAGATCTGAAACTAGCAATTGACTTAATCAAAGAACTACTGGACAAGGCACAGCCACCAAGAGAACCACTCACAACAGAAAGCATATGCGAACTCCTCCAACTATGCTTGACCGCCTACTTCAAATTTGACAGAGAGATCTATGAACAACTGAAGGATCTCCTATATCTGGCCTAGTCGCAGAAGTTATCATGCAAAAGATGGAAATTGTACTTTCACAGATAAACCCCAAGCTATGGGTACACTACATCGATGACACTTTTGTGATAATCAAGCGCAATCAGGTTGACTAAACCTACCAGATAATCAACAACATCTTCATGGATATCCAATTTACAATAGAAACTGAGAATGACAACAAACTACCATTTCTGGATGTCCTTGTAACTAGAACCACCAATGGCCAACTTCTAACACCTGTGTACAGGAAGGCAACACATACAGATCAAATTCTCAACTTCCACAGCAACCACTCAAAATGCCATAAGCAAAGCTGTGTCAGAACACTGTTTGGGAGAGGGGAATCCCATTTAACACCACAGAGGCCAAATCAACAGAACAAAAACACCTATACAAAGTCTTCGAGAGAAACAGATACCCATGAAACTTCATCCAGAGATGCCTACATGCAAACCATACAGACACCCCAAAGCAATACAATAACTACAACAGGAACAACAATAACCAGATGAATCACAATCCCCTACATACCGAATGTCTCAGAAATGACAGCAAGACTATGCCAACATGACCTCGTAGTAGTCTACAAACCAACCTCAACTCTCAGACGGACCCTGTCAAAACTGAAAGGGCAGACAGAAACAAACCAAAGATCAGGCATCATATACCAAATCCAGTGCAGCAAAAAGAACTATGTTGGACAAATAGGAAGAAAGCTATCAACCTTTGTATGAACACTTCCTGGCTATCAAAAGACATGACCCATTATCTCTCATATCAGTCCATGAAGATTCAGAAGGTCACAAATTTGATTTAACCGGGACCACAGTTGTAATCCAGTTGAAATCAAAGAGAGAAAGAGAATTCCTTGAAGCCTGGCTTTTCACCAATGTCAATAAACAGACACATCGACATTAATCCAGTCTATCAATCACTGAGAATGAAAGAACTGCATCAACCACGATCCCGAAGGTAGTATTTAAAATGAACAAACAGGCACCCCACTACGCAGCAACAAAATTATAACCCATTGGCTCACAAAAAACAGACTACGTCTCAATAACAACAGCCAGCCACTCAAACTATCAAACAAGCCGAAACCAGATCAGAACCACCCAGATAACAACTCTAGTCCTAATCTGCATCACAGACAGTACTTAACTACAACCCAGTAACAACAGCCAGCCAATTGAACAGTCCGAAATCAGACCATGACTCAGAAATATCCAAACAAACAACATTCAGACTAATTTGCATCTCACAAAATGGTATTTAAAGACCTGTGTTCTGAAAGAGAAGCAGAGTTCAAAATGCACTGACTATGTCTCCTTGAATGGTGATGAAACATTTGCAACCAAATTGCCAAACTTTGAGCTCAAACATAGATAGGAAACTATCAGTCCAATCAGGGGTTACTGCCTTAATTTTAATTAATATAACTAACCTTAATTTGTATTATTAACTGTGCTGCTTCTGACAGGACTGATCAGGAGGTTGATACCTTTACACAACAATTTTACATAAACTACCATTTAGCTGTGATATGGTTAAATACTTTAATACAACTATTGATTCCCTTGAGCAGCAAAAGTCCTGTCAGATGTAGATCACTATGTCTATACCCACCCCATTTGTTGCTGTCACCTGATTTCAAGTGTTAGACTCACTTGAGGATCAGTTAAGGCCATCATTGCCATTAGCTCCTCTCAGTTTCTTTTTGGACTTTCTCATTGCCCTTGCTATGACAACTTTCACTCATGGTCCCTATTGATGGAGAACCAATTTTAACCCCTAACCTTTGTAATTCTCCCCAAGGCATAGAAGTTCTTCTCTTTGGCCATTGCTTGGCCATTTGCCAGCACCTGAAATTCTTCTTGGCTTGCTCACTGCTGGACATATGGTGAGTGTAGGACTCTCCTATTGTGCCATTTATGTCAGTGTTGTAGATTCCCCTAAAATGTGTCTCAGTTCATTCTTGAATCTTTCTGAGACTTTCTTTCTCTGATCTTCCAGTAACTCCCACAAGTTTGGGAATGAAACAAAAAACCTGCCTCCTGCTCCTCCAATCTCTTTCTTTTCCATCCTTTGTGTTAGATTGCTTACGCTCTTATTATTGCTCTTAAGTCTTATAGAACTGTTTTTTCCTCCTCTTCCTAGCTTACTTCTAGCTTCACTTTATCTACTTAGTGATGTTGTGTGTGTGTGTATGAGAGAGAGAGAGAGAGAGAGAGAGATTTTAAGACTAGTGGTCGGCAAAAAGGAAACCGAACCCAGTAATCAGAGACGACAGCTCCCCCCAAGGCTTGTATAGCTGAAGCACGACTGATGGAAAAGAGCTATTCCCCTCCCCGTAGTGATTTTCCACCTGATCAAAGATTATTAGGCAGTTGATCAATGAAATCAAAAGCTGGAGTTCTAAATTCAAGTAAGAACCAAGCGCAACTCCCTTTAAGGAAAGGGGCACGTCAATATATCTGCTAGGAGGGAAGAGCAAGAAACCTTGTTGAAGAATGGGAAAGTCTGAGCCAGTCTAGCCGGCACAGCCAAGTTCCTGTTCCAGGCGTGGTCGGTGACAGGCGGCACCCGTGATTTACAGTGCGGCTCCAGCAGAGAGGGCCAAAGCAGGAATTTTGCCAAAGCCGCGCGTTTTAGCGATCTCTGGAACAAAATGCTGTCGCGCAGGTAAGTGATTTATAGCAACTTCAGCACTTTCCCCGATGCTGCCTTCGCAACTAGGTGGGCCCAGAACGAAAAAAAGAGTAACGAGTCGGGAGCGGAATACGCTTCAGTTGGGTTAAGCGAGTACTGTAGAGAATCTAAGGCGGCGGTTTTCTTTGTACAGTCGAATCGCAAAACGAATCGTTTCCTAACGGCAAAGCCAGTGGGACCTAGAGCCCTTCGACTTGGGCAGTGTGAGAAAAAACACTGGGTGGAGAAAAACTACATCTTGAACGTTGCTGTTTTGGAACTGCGCTTTCTTTTCACCCACCTATAAGCGCAGCACAGTAGGATTCACTGTATTCTGGAGAGTTAGATTTATTGCAGCCCCTTCCGTACATGAGGATCGTACTCTGTAATGTCGTCTCTCCCAATCTTGCTTCCTTCAGTTGTAGGAGGTTTTATGGTCTTTGTAAAATCCGATATAATTTCGTAAACTATGACTTACAACCCACTTTAAGACAATACCAAATAGTCACATAAAGCCGTAGTGTATTGTGTGAATCAGGGTTTATGTTAAACTGAAGTACAGTTGGTTTATTTTGGATTAGAAGGGTTTGTTACTTAAGGTTTTAGTGTGTTTTGAGATATTTAGAAACATTTTTCAAAATTTGGAAATGAAAGTTGCAAATTTTCCTTTCATTGTACATTGGGACATAATCAAAGAAATAGAACTGCAACCCCTGGGTACCAGAAAATAGGAACGATGTATTTCAGACAAGATACAGGTCCTTTGTAGTTTAATTTCATATCCTTTTTTTAAATTTTTTTATTAAATTACATTTTATACAATTCAACAATTTTCGTTCAAGTTGCGGTTTTTACATTTACACAGATTTATATACATGGTGTCTCTTAGGTTACTTAATTGATTTAATATTCACACTCTTCTTTTACTTTTTACGTTTAACTTCCATCCACCTACACCACATTTCACACACCATGTAAAATTCTGAATTCTCTTTCTCGTTTATTTCGTGAGTTAATTTACACATCTCTGCGCATTCTAATATTTTTGCAATTATGTGCTCCTCCGGTGGCTGTCCTTTCTCTTTCCAGTGCTTTGCATACATTATTCTAGTAGCTGTGATAATGTGTATGATTAGATATTTCTTTTCCTTCCGGTAGGTCCTTTTTGGTATTCCCAGGAGAAAAGTTTCTGGTTCCAAATCAACTGTTTCTTCTATTATTTCTTGGGTCCATCTTTGTATCTTTTTCCAGTATTTCGTCGCTTCAGGGCACGACCACCACATGTGATAGAAGGAGCCTTGGTAATGGTCACATTTCCAACACTTTGGATTCGCGTTTGGATAGATTTTCGCTATTCTAGTGGGGGCTAAATGCCATCTATATATCATCTTATACTGGTTCTCTTTGTATGCCACCGCTCCTGTCAATTTAAGATTGCAATTCCATATTGTTTCCCAATCATCTATACTACGTCCAATGTTTTTTTCCCATGCAATCATCTGTTTTTTGACTACCTTTGGTATTCGAGCAGATACGTATATAATTTGGCTAATAATTTGTTTTCTGTACCCATCCAAATCTTATCTAATCCGTTAGTTCCTAATTCTATGCCAAATTCCTTCTTATCTTTCTGGTATCTTGACTTAATTAGTAAGTAAGGCCACCAATCAATTTGAATGCCTTGCTCCTTCAAGGCTTCATTTGTTTTAAGGTTCCTGCCACTATCAAGAATATCTTCATATCTAAACATTTTTTCCATCCCTAACATATTAGGATATATCATAGCCTTCATTATGGATATCCATTTCGGGACCTTCGTATAATGCACTTGTCTGATTTCTTTCCAGGTCTGCATTAATGCATCTCTTGTTTTGTGCCTGTGGAAATATATCCTTGTCCTTTGGCACTTATCCCATAGATGGGCGTGCCAGCCTTTCTGCAAATCATGTCCTTCTAGTGTCAGGATTCTTTTATTATCTAAGGTGGCCCATTCCCTTAACTATACCAGGTTTGCTGCTTTGTGATACACTTCCCACGCTGGGAATCTAAAGCTGCCCCTATTCCTTTTATCCTGTAATGTTTGTAAGGTGATCCTCGTTTTTTCCCTCCCCAGATGAATTTCCTGGTAATGCTATTCAATTCTAAGAAATTTTTTTTATCTAGGTTGACTGGGATAGTTTGGAACAGATATAGTAGTTTAGGCAGGACGCTCATCTTTATTGAGGTTATCCTGCCTAAGAGTGATAATTGTAATTTCCCCCACCTTTCCAAATCTTGTTTAACTTTATTAATTAAGGGCTTGTAATTATTTTATTTTAGGGTCGAGCATCTTGTCGTTATCCAGATGCCTAAATATTTTATTTTTTTTACTATTTGCAAGCCTAGGGTTTCTTCTAATGTTTTCTTTTGGTCCTCTGACAAATTTTTGGTTAACATTTTAATTTTTGTTTTGTTCAATTTAAATCCGGATACCTCTCCATAACTATCCAATGTTTTCAAAAAAATTTTCCCCATCTCTAATGGTTCCTCCACAATTAAAGCGACAACATCAGCGAACACCTGTATTTTATAAATCTCTTTCCTAATTTTTAATCCTCTTATTTCATTATTGTTCCTGATTCTTCTTAATAGGCTTTCTAAAGCCATTATAAACAATAGTGGTGACAACGGGCATCCTTGCCTCACTCCCTTCCTAATTTGAAAAGTTTCTGTCATATCTCCGTTTAATAGGATGTTTGCTCTTTGTTTATCATAAATTGTGGTTATCATTTTCTCAAAGTTCTCTCCAAATTTCATCATTTTAATTTGCCGGATCATAGATTCCCAATTCAGATTATTGAATGCTTTCTGAGCATCCAAAAATATCAATGCCATCTGCTTCTCCGAATGTGTTTCATAGTATTCTAGAGCATTGATCACTGTTCTTAAATTGTTCCTTATATGTCTTCCAGGAAGGAATCCATTTTGGTCTGTGTGTATTAAATTGTTTAAAAAATTTTTTAAATCTTTCCGCTATCACACTCATAAAAATTTTGTAGTCTGTATTTAAAAGGGAAATTGGCCTATAGTTTTTTATTGATTTTACATCAGTACCTTCTTTCGGCAAAAGGGTGATATATGTCTCCCTCCACGAGTCCGGAATTCTGGATCTCATCAAAGCCTCGTTACATATTTCTAGTAATTTTGGTAGTAATATTTCCTCCAAATCCAAATTTTTGTACAATTCTCCTGGGAAACTGTCTGGGCCTGAGTAATTTATTATTTTTGAGTTTGGATATTGCTACCTTTAAGTCTCCTATTGTGACCTCCCTGTTCAGCATTTCCTTTTCTTCCCCTCCTATCAATGGGAGATTTTCCTCTATCAGGTATTGTTCAATTTTTCCCTTCGGGGTTTCCTCCTCCTTATACAATGTTGCGTAGTATTCCCGTGCTATTTCGAGTTTATCTTCCTCTTTATTCCTTATGTTCCCGCTCTTATCTTCTAATAAGTGGATAATTCCTTTTTCATTATCCTTTTTTAATTTATACGATAGCCATTTGCCCGGTTTATTTGCACTTTCGAAATAATATTGTTTGAAGCGTTTTATTTTATAAGCCAATTCTTCTTGATCCAGAATGTTCAGTTTATGTCTGGTTAGCATCCAATTTTCTTTTGCCACCTTGTCTCCTGGATTTTGCTGTAGGATCCTTTCTGCTTCTCCTAGTCTCTCTACAAGTTCTTTCTGTTTTTCCTTTTTTCTTTGTTTTTATATATACTGTGAGATATTACCAGCCCTCTTAAATACGCCTTCATCGTGTCCCATACAGTTGTTCGGGGCAGGTCTTGATTTTCATTTTCCTCGAAAAATAGTTTTAGCTCTCCCTTAATTTTTTGGGTGTATTCCTTATCCCTCAAAAATTGGGTATTTAGCCTCCATCTCTTCTGCTTCTTCCTCTGTAAATTTACCCATTTTATCTCTAAGGGATTATGGTCTGCCCATATATTTGGTGTTATTTCTGCTGAGTCAATTTCCATCCCCAGGTTCCTACTGACCCACATCATGTCAATCCTTGACCAAGATTTTTGGGGATTTGAATAAAAAGTATATTGTTTCTTATTCGGATGTAGGGTCTGCCATATATCCACTACATCCACCAATTGGAAGAAGGCTTTTGGTAGCTTATTTCTCTTTTTCTTTTTGTCTTTGTTACTCTTGTAGTCTTTATCTGGGTTTACGATTCCATTAAAGTCGCCAATTATACAAATCTTGCTATGTCCCATTTTGCTTATTTTCTCGCCTAATTTTTTATAATATTCTCCCAAGTTTTTGTTTGGGGCATAAATAGCTACCATTAGTATTGGTAGATTCCCCCTTTTTATCTCAACTGCTAACGTTCTCCCTTTGGTATCGGTATATTTTAACTCAGCTGCTATCCCTTTCTTAACATATAGTACTACTCCCCTCTTTCTCCCCCCGCTAATGATGTGAAAGTTTGTCCAAATTTATTGTAGTCTAAATATTTCCCATCTTCTTTTTTTATGTGGACCTCCTGAAGGCATATTATATCTGCATTTTGTTTTGCTAATTTTATGAACAGTTGTTTTCTCTTTCTATTGTCGTTTAGTCCATTGACATTGACTGATATTATTTTCCATCCCTCCATTTTTTAGTTCTTCTACGCTGCTTTAGTTCTTATTTGCGTGTGTAGTTCTTTGCGGTCTTGGTTTCTTCCCCTTTGTCTCTTTAAGATCCTTTTCTTCTGTCTCCTTTTCCTCCGGTGTTCCCTCTTTAGACTTCTGTTGATATGTGTTCTCTTCTTCTTGTACTATTACCTCCAACTCTTCTTTGCTACTTTGATCTTCCTCCGCTCCTCTCAGTTGGTCTAGAAAGTCTTGTGCTGTGATAAGGCTGTCTATTTTAATTTTTTTCCCTTGCCAAGTAATCAGCATACCTTCCGGTAGGATCCACCTAAAGAGGATGTTCCTCTTATTCAATTGTATCGCTAGGAACCTATAGTCCCTTCTCAATTCCCTCACTCTCCTGGGGACCTGCTTTAAGATTATCACCTCCTTTCCCTTGTAAGTCACCGGTTCTTCTCTTACCATATTATAGAGTATATCCTTGACCTTTTTCCTTGCAAACCTGACATGTACTTTTCTGGGTAGTTTGTTTCTCCTCGCATAGTTGGTTTGGACTCTGTACACTTCGTCTAGCTCTTTTATTATATCTTGTTTGTCCTGTTGTAATATTTCCACTATTAGCTCTGCCATCACTTGACCTAGATCTTCCTCCTTATTTTCCGCTATATTTTGGAAGCATAGGTAGAAGGATGCTCTATCCATTTCCAGCTGAATTATTGAATCTTCTAATTCTCTGTTTTGTGCCATCATCTTCTGATCTATTGAATCTAGGTGTTTTTTGTTTTGTTCCATCCTGCTCTCCACTTTTATTATTTTTTGTTCATTGTTGTATATTGACTCTTGAATTTCATTCATTTTTTGATCGATAGCACGGATATCTGTTTTCAGTTCTACATGATTGTTTGTCATCTTTTCTTGCATCCTTTGCATGGTATCTTGAATTACTGTTAGGGTCGATTGTATGGCCTGCATTGTTGGTATCACCATCGATTTTTCTGTTTTTGTTAGTCCCTCTGTCGATTTTTGCACAGCTGGTGAGGTCATTGTTATTGTGGGATTGGAGGAGGTCTTCTTTCCCGTTTTTAGTACAGTTGATGAGAGGCTTGTCATCTCTCTCAAGACCTTCTTCTGCTCTCTTGCAATTCTCTCAATGTTCCTCCAAATTATCATCCACTAACAACTTCTGTTAAGCTATGAAGGTATTGCCAATGTTTATTGTTCACACCGGAGCAGAGGAAAAATATTAACAAGTGCAATTATTTTTCTATTTCTGTCAATCAATATCGATGATAAAATGTGCTTAATTCACAATTAATTCAATTATTTCAAAAATGCTTAATACTATTCTTACAATTGAGCAACAATTCTCAAGTTAATATGTTACTAATTATATTAATAAATTGATTGAATAAATCACAACTCTAAGCTATCTATAATCTTATAATCTATGTCTTTCAAGCAAATTAATAACAGTAAAATAACTATGAGGTAACAGATTAATAGGGAAGAAAAAAGGAAAAAAAAAGGAAAAAGAAAGGAAAAAGTCGCTTATCTTACTATTTAGAATTCAGACTATTTAAATATTTAAATATATATATGTATATGTAAATTTAATAATATATCTTACAAATATTATAAATATTTTAAATCTAAATATATAAATATAGGGAGTATATATATTTCAGAAAGAATATGTATTACTATATAATTCAAGAGCTTTCCTCCTGTTAATTGTTCATAGACTTTGTTGCAGCTCTGTCCGCAACAGCCTCAACAATTCCGGTATGTTTTAATTCCAAAGTTTGCTCGCTTAAATCCAACTTTAATAGACTCCCTCTGTTGATCTTCGCAGCCTCGCCTTGTCTATCTTACTGTCAATTCCGGTTTATGGCTGCACTTCCGGCTTCTTCTCCTCCAATTTCATCCAGCTCTCTGCTTGACAGCTCGTAATCCAAACACAGTCTGCAATCAAAGCTCTCTCTCCTTCTATAACTAAAAGTGTCCCACCAGTTTTCTTCTGTCTACGATGTCTCTCTGCCTCTCTGCTTCAGCGATCTCCTCCTTTTCTTTTGCTGATTTGCCGGTTACCCATTCAGTTCCAGTCCGCTCTTTCCCTTTCAATCGCCGCTCTTCTCTCTCTCCACGAGATCTTCCACCCGACACAACCGGCCACGCTTCTTTGCAGTCAGTCCCACGGTATCAGGAAAGAAAGGTATAAGTGCACTTCACCGTCAGCTTTCCCGAACTTCTTCGCTTCCCGTCTCTTGTTGGTTATCGCAGCCTCGGATCTGCCATTAGATAGCAGATACACGTGTGCTGGCTAGACAGAGGCGTCCGGTCGAGCGGGGAGCGCTCGCACCTCGCTTCTCCGCTCTCCAAATCCCTCTATTGTCCAAGAGACTCTCCGGGCCTCTCGCCTTGAAAGGATCCCCAAAGCATGGTGACTAACAGTGTTGAGGAGCAGCGATCACTCTCTCAATGTCATATCGCCATGAGTCACCAACCGGAAGTCCTTAATTTCATATTTTATAATCCAGTGTCCTGCTTTGACCTCACAGAAATAGCCTTAATCAGATCTCAACCCAATATGGAACCAGTTTGCTATAATCATTCTTCTCTTCTCTTCTCTTCTCTTCTCTTCTCTTCTCTTCTCTTCTCTTCTCTTCTCTTCTCTTCTCTTCTCTTCTCTCCTCTCCTCTCCTCTCCTCTCCTCTCCTCTCCCCTCCCCTCCCCTCCCCTCCCCTCCCCTCCCCTCCCCTCCCCTCCCCTCTCCTCTCCTCTCCTCTCCTCTCCTCTCCTCTCCCCTCCCCTCCCCTCCCCTCCCCTCCTGAAACCTTAGACAAGAATCCTACTGTAGACAACAGAGTGTATTAATATTTGCTAGCTTGCATCCTCTTTTAAGGGTATAAAGTGACCAGCCTCTGGTGTTGACATAAATGTCAGATGTATTTAGAAGATTGACCATACCCCAATAGTTTTGGTCATTGCTCAACCCCACCACTGTTATTTTTCTTCTGATTATTGGCCTTCTCAGGATTATACTTTCATTCTATTTAATTTTTATCTAATTATTAAGATATATATAATATCTTGTTGACTCACCAGGGATCATAAAGCACAACTGCCCAATATAATACATTCTAAAAATGATGATATTACAAAGTGATTAATGTAGGGGCAGGCTTAGAGAAATATTTAAAAATACCCAAGCAGCCTTGTAAATTTTAATAGTTTTCTTTGTTGCAATCTAGCAAGTTTCAACTTTCAGCTAAAGACTTTTAAAAAATATCTCATACTATGATCTTCAAAAGTAACCTTAGGAAGAGGAGAGAGGAATAGAAGGCAGAAATGGATTTGTTTAAGGATTGACATGGGATCAGGGCAGGGGTGAAATTCGACTGGTTTGGACCTGTTCGGGCGATCTGCTAGGGATGATTGGCATCGGTTCGCCGAACTGGTGGTAATCACCCCTGGTTGGCCCCACCCAGGCATGCCTGGTCGCCGCTCACCTCTTCTGGCCACTCGCTCAGTCCTTCCGGTCGCTCGATATTTCAGAGAATTCAACGTTAAATGCAGCAGAGAGAATTCTAACTTTTCTCCCTCCATTCACAGCCGAGCTGCTGCTCCCTTTATGGTCCCCCATGGCCCCCTCCCTCCCGGGGACTACCTTAAAGGACAGGCTGCAGAAGCTCCACTGTGAATGGAGGAAGAAAATTAGATCTGTAAAAAATGCAAAAATTAAGAGAAATCATGCAGAAGTAGTTCTTGTGTCTATTTCAAAAGTAATATAAAAAGTACCAATTCCCTCTTTTTGGGCGGCTCGCGGGAGGCTTGCACAGTGGCACCGGCATGGGGGAGGCAGGCAATCCAGATGCCCCTTGCTGGTGCTTGTTCAGTGCAGCTGCAGGCAAGCCAAGAGACAGTGGGACGAAGGGGCTGGTGCATTGGGATTGCTTCTGCCTCCCCCATGCCTCTGCCTCCACTTTCTGCTGGTGCTACCACACAAGCCTCCCATGAGGAAAAAGAGGGAAAAAGAAAAGCGGCTGTCTGCAGAGCTGCCAGCTTCGGGAAGTGGCCCAACAGGCAGAAGCACCGCACTCAGAAACAGATGGGCGAAAGTCATTCTGTGCTGAAGCAGAGGCCTTCCAAGCAGTGGTGGGTTGCTACCAATTCTCCCTGGATCGGGCAAACTGGTAGCGGTGGCGGTGGGAGGCTCTGCCCACCCACCCAAATGTTCTGTGCATGTGCAGAAGCATCATGCAAGCGCACCCACAAGCAAACCGGTAGCGGCCAAAATTGAAACCCACTACTGATTCAGAGCCTTCAGTGTGTCCCAGGATTGCAACGCTGAAGGTTCAGAATGCAGCTTTTTTCACGAATGGCAAGAAAATGGGGAGGGGAATTTTCCTGCCTACCATTCTTTCCTCAGTCTGTGCTGAGCTTGAGGAATGGATGACAGGCAGGAAAATCCCCCTCCCCATTTTCCTGCCTTTGGCGAAAAAGGCTCTATTGCGAACATTCAGTGTATCCCAGGATTGCAACACTGAAGGCTCGGAATGGAGCCATTTTCGTGAAAGGCATCCATTCCTCAAGCTCAGCACAGACTGAGGGAAGGATGGTAGGCAGGAAAATTCCCCTCCGCATTTTCCTGCCATTCGTGATAAGTAATGGCTGGGAGGGGAGGTGCCGGGTGAGGCGCTCCTCAACGTGAGTGATGTTGAGTTGGCCACACCCACCCAGTCACATGACACCCCCCCACCAAGCCACACCCACAGAACTGGTAGGGAAAAATTTTGAATTTCACCACTGGATCATGGCTTAGGACCGGGGTATATACGAGACCGCCTTCTGCCACTGATAGCCTCCCACCGGCCAATACGCTCCCACAGAGAGGGGCTCCTCAGGGTGCCGTCAGCCAAACATTGCCGACTGGCGACACCCAGGGGGAGAGCCTTCTCTATGGGGGCACCAGCCCTCTGGAATGAGCTGCCCCTAGAGGTTCGTACGATCCCGGACCTGCGTACCTTTTGCCGCGCCCTGAAGACCCTTCTGTTCCAACAAGCTGGGCTGGCCTAATATGAATTTTATAATGGGTGTATGTTAGTTTTTAATTTGTGGGCCAAATTTTTTATATATTCGATTTTAAATTGTTTTTAAATTTTGTAAATTTATATGTGTTTTAATATGGCTGTACACCACCCTGAGTCCTTCGGGAGAAGGGCGGTATAGAAGTCCAATAAACATAAACATAAACATAAACATAAACATCAGAGTAAATAAACCAGCTCTAGTTTTTCTTGTTATAGAATCCTGATTTTTACATATTTTTCTCAAGCTACAGGGCTGATAGAAAAAATGGATGACAACACCAGAGGAAAAGAGGCAAATGGAGGATTGTATAAGCCTACTGACCAATGGAGATAATGTTTGACACAAAGTCAGGTCCAGGATGGAGGAAATAATTTGGACAAATTTGGAATGGCAATATTTTTGGCCAACTCAAGGAAGATAGGCTAAGATTTAATCTACTAGTGGGAAATAGCTACAAAATGGCATATAGTTAAGTGGAAATAAATAGTCAAAGCTTGTACCCTATTCAGCTATGTCAATTGCTTTGAGCTAACAATCTCAAATACTGGAATGAAGTTTGATGTCAGATGTTATCTCAGAGCAGGCTTATTTATAATCATTCTGGAAAGAGTAGTGCACAAGTTCCTAGGAGTACTCTGGAAACAGCCTCTTTGTGCAAAGATTCTTGTGAATTCCAAGCATGTGTCATATGAAGCTAGGGAGATACAGTCCTGTGCAGTATGCTGTCTCATCTCATTTCTTTTTCCATATGCAAATGAAAAAAATGATTTCGATATGTTTGATAATTATTCTCGTCTGCATAGCTTTTGAAATAACAATCTCCCCCCTCAATCATTGGAAAGCAAATTCTTTGCGCATATGATTATATGTGGATGTAGATTAAATAGGTTATGGGATTCTGCATAAGTGTGAGGATGATCACCCTTTTGAAACTGTTATGCCTTTGTATATGATGTTTGTTTTTTATTGATATATCACCTTAATTATTTTTATAAATAACTCAAGGTAGCAAGCAGACACAATTCATATCTGTTTTATGGCAACTTATTTTGCATATTGCCAGTTTAAGATATTCCGAGGGGCTTTTTGGGGGCTGTAATGCAACATTTCTGAAGGACATTAAAAGAGAGGAAGATAGTTCCATTCAATATATTGACCTTGAATCTAGGATTAAAGGAGTCCAATGCTACTCTGGTATTATTGACAATTCTGTATTTTCCTTTTGATACAGAAGGTTTTCCTTAAGCAAGCCCCATCCGATCCTGTTTAGGATGCTGATGTCATCTGGCAGTGGCTCCCAGGTTATTCAGAACATGGAAGAAGGTAATGTAACTAATACTGTGTTTCCCCTATCTTATATTTTTTTGAACCCTGAAATAAGCGCTTGGCCTTATTGCCATGCGCTCAAAAGCCCGATTGGGCTTATTATTAGGGGATGTCTTATTTTGGGGAAAACAGGGGAGTAAATTCAGAAAGCTATAATTATCTGTGTTGCTTTTCCTTTTCCTCAGGTATAAAACTATGCAGTAATCTGGGTTTAGTGATTTATCTACTATTTCTTAGAAGCTGTAGAATTAACCAGAAAAGTAAAATAATAAGAATTCTTTTTTAGTTTTTAGTGACAAAGCTTTTTATATCAAATATGTTTTGGCCAGATCTTACTGGTAATTAAAAACTTTTTTCCCAACAGAGATTTAGATGAAACAAATAAATATGAGAATATGAAACTGAAGGGAAAAAAACTCATACAGTTTGATCTTCTGCCATACTGTATTTGCCTGGAAAACTAATTAATTTTAACTTTGAGACAGCAATAAGTTATCAGTACTGCAGAATATATTAATATGTACTTGAGCATACCACCTTGTGTGACCGACTTGAAAAATAATACAGTTGTTTTTCCTTTTTTAAAAAAAATTCCCTGATAGTCTAATTGTTTTATTTTCTTTCACAGGACATTTCCCGATTCATGTGAATAATGGTATGTTGTGGTAACCTGTATGCTTTTTAATATGACTGTTTGTCTGCTCTATTATGTTTCTTCATTCTTTATTGGAGATTTAATGAAAAACTTAAGTTCATATTTTCTGGCAATTCTGAATCATTCCTCTTAATGGTACTAAATAGGTTTATACTATTAAGCAAATGAAACATGTCTTACTAAACAAAATGTAAATTATGTATGTCTGCTGTTTTTCATAATTAACCTATAACTAGTTAATCACCTGCAATTTTATATCCTCTTGGCTTCTTGATCTATGCTTGCAATTTATTTATTGTATTTATATCTCTACCTCTGAGACTCCAGAAAGTATGTCTTCCCTACTTTCTTTCCTATATGGGATAAAAAATGTGGCTGTCCCAAAATATCATATTTAGATGGGAACTTAAACTCTAAATCTTAGTACCCTGGTTTGTCATCCATCAGAAATTCTTATGCACTTACCTGCTTTCTGCCAGTGGAATATATTCCCTTCTCTACTGACGAATCAAGGCAAATGACAGATCCTCTCTGGCAGATATGAAATGTCTGTGCATTTTATACATTGAATGTTGCCGAAGCCCCACCCCCCCACTGCCCTCCACCTTTTGGTCTCTGCCTCCCAGCAATTTACCTCCTTGCAGCAAACAGTGTGGTCACCTTCAGCACAGCCTGATTTAGCACAAGCAGCTGACTGGCAGTTGGATCGGCCTCCCAGAATACCGCCTATCAGCTGTTCCAGGCTGCAGGGCTCGCTGCTGTCGATCAGTGCTGTCACCACCCATCGCCGCTGCCACGTATCGCTGCCTCCGCATGCCCCATTTTTGGTCTCTGCACTTCCCATTTTTGGCTTGTTCCAGGTGGTAGGGATAGGTGGAACAGAATGAAAATTGGATGCACGGAGGCTGAAAATTGGATGCACAGAGGCTGAAAATGGGTTGTGCGGAGGCAGCAATAGGTGAAAGCAGCAATGGGCAGCACTGGTGCCGATGGGCAGCAGCGATCCTTGCAGCCTGGAACTGCTGTTAGGCGGTATTCTGGGAGGCTGATCCAACCGCCAATCAGCTGCTCATGCTAAATTAGGTTGTGCTGAAGCTGACCATGCTATTTGCTGTTTGCTGCAAGGAGGCAAATTGCTGGGAGGCAGAGGCAGATTTTTTTTTCTTGTTTTCCTCCCCAAAAGCTGTAAGAGTGTCTTACAGTCCGAAAAATACGGTATTTCATCCATCCATCTTATTTGTATCTTTTTTAGAGGATGTATTCCACTTCTTACCTTGGTCTTATTTATTTTTTTTTCTTTCTCAGGACATTTTGTATCTCACTTATGTTTTTGGCCAAAGCAAAGCAGCCAAGAGTGTTTCCAAAAAAGGCTCTTACCCTCTACTTGCCGTTCTTCATCAGTGTTAATGGGAAGATCAGATAATTTCATTTTCTATTTGAAATCTTCTATTTCTCCACAGTAAAGTTGGCGGAAAAAATATTAAGGCTGTGCAATGCTTCACACTGAAAGGAAAATAGGTGCTTCTGATACATACACATGTAGCATCTATCAGAAATATCAAACAGAATGCTTTTCTTCTTGCACAGTCCTTGGAAAGATGCAGCTGCTTTAAGCAACTGCCCACATGTTTACAATCCCTACTATTGCTCGCTCCCACAGTCTCGGCAGGAGGGGATCTGGTTGCTGTCCCCATTATTTTTTAATAGAGAAAATTCCTTTTGTGTATTTACTTGGATAAGATCAGTGAAACCTATTTTTACCATTCTGTAATGAACAGATTGGCTGGGATGTATGATACAGTCCTTTTCAGAAACAGACTGTAGATTTCAGAATAACATACAAGTTGTTTACTATGCATTTAGTTTAAACCAATTCTTATTTTACATATTTTTTACATTTGCTATATTTTTATGACTTATTTTATACAGTACCTATTTTATTTGCTCTGTGCTGAAAGTTATATGTTTATACTTTGAAGGTGTTTCTGACACGAATAAAGAATTATGCATTTAATGTTAAGGAGTTAATTGATGCTTGAAGACAGTAGGATAAAGGAAAAGAAAATCTGACAGAACCTTTGGGTTTAACCCACCTATCTTCTAGGTTTAATGTTTGTGTGTGCATGTATGTGTGTGTGCACAATTCTTATTTTACATATGAAGGTAGAATGAAATGGGATTCAAGGTACAAAGAAACAACTTGGATCAATCTACAGGTAGTCCTTGCTTTCGGCCACAATTGAGCCCAAAATTTCTGTTGCTAAGCAAGACATTTGTTATGTGAGATAACCTTTCTTGCCACACTTGTAAAGTGAATCACTGTAGTTAAGTTAATGATTGTTCAGTGACTCTGGCTTCTCCATTGATTTTGCTTGTCAGAAGGTAGCAAAAGGGATCCCAGGACTTCAACCGTCATAAATATGAGTCAGCTGCCCAGCATCAGAATTTTGATTTCATGACTGTGGGGATGCTACAATGGTCATAAATGTGAAAAATGGTCATAAGTCACTTTTTTCAGTGCCGTTGTAACTTCATACTGTCATTAACTGAACTGTTGTAAGTCAGGCACTATCTGTGTAATATAAATTTTTAAAAAAGATTTCAACTCTTATCTAATTCCACACTTCCATAGATGCTATTCCCTTCCGATTCTCCCACATTTCCTTAGAATCGAAGTCTTTTAATGTTCTTTTTCTATTGGAGTATGACATTTTGACTAAAGCACAAATGCTGATGGTTATGATTGAGATGTATCAGAAAATGTATCTCATTTGTTTACAGAATCTAGATGTACATTTTCAGGTGTGTATTGGTATCTTGTTAGCTATGTAAAGGTAAACCTGCTCCTTGTTTAAATTTTCCTTGCAGTTTCAAGACAAATGAGTATGGATATGTATATACAGTGACATGATTTGAATATTTATTTTGGAATGTCAAACCTAGGTTGTTGCTAAGCAACAATCAAGAGTAGACCACGATATCCAAATATTCTTGTATGATCCTTCATGGTTTTCATAGTATTGTTTTGTTCTTTTTTAATCCCTGTATGCCATTTAGGGTTGTGAAGGAGTAGGTAGCCTGAAAATTAAATTCAAAAGAAATGAATAAGTTTTCTAGATAACTGGATTTTTTTGAAAATTAAAATGTTACAGAAACGAGAAAGCATGCCATTCATTATTAAATATACCATTCACTGAAATCTCAGTGAACCTGGCCAGCTTTTGCTTTTCAGCCATTCTTTGCATGACTTCTGCTTACACTTCTGCTTTTCAAAAGTGCAGTCCTGTAGTGGTCCTTGGTCAGGTTTATCCCATTAAATATTTCTGACTGGATTTTATTTTGTTTCAGTGCGAAGTAAATTGAGAGAGCTAGTGGGAGCATCCACCAATTGGAGGTATTGTATTGTATATATAAATCATAGTATAATTGCATTTCTTAGAAGTGAAAGAATGCATGACAATTTATTCTTGCAGATTAATAATGGCTTGTAGCTGCTTAATAGAGTAAACCTATGATTTAACTGACTAATGCGGGAAAGAGTGTGTGAGACTCAAATGCAAGTGCAAATGAGATTTTATACATGCCTAAACCATCAAATGGATTTTGTTCATTGCATTTGAAGTATGATAAACTGAGGTTTGATTGTTTTTACCCGCATGACATAATCTGATTTTGCTTTACCCTTTGTCCAGAGACCATGTGCAAGCGATGAATGAAAGAAAATCTTTACATACACTCCTTGCTAAAACCCAAGCTGACCTGCCCCCTAGGAAAATGAAAGACAGCTATATAGATGTTATCTTGCCTTTAGGAAGTCAGCCTGAAATAAGAGAAAAATATCTCAATATGCAAAACACTGTCAGGTAAAGATAGACTACTTTCATTTTTCAATAAAATAAAACACTTGGTTCTTGGTGCTGTAACATACATACAGATTAATTGCTGTGTAATATTTTAGATTTGGTCGAATACTTGAAGACCTTGACAGCTTAGGAGGTATGTAGTACTTATATAATTTCATTTTTTCTAGAGATCTGATAGGTTGGAAAAATTTGAACACATTTGGATTATATAACATCTATGTCATTGTTAATTAAACATACTGCATAGGAATAGCTTGGAAACCGGCTGTTCTCTTTTGGAACCACTGAACTGATATTACAATTAGCATTGCTCTTAATGACTATGGTTCCTTGGGTAAGATAAAAATTGGTAATGAAGTGCCTCAGTGGGATCATTGAAAGAAGGTAGAAAAATTGGTTGATTCTTTGAATTTTTTTCTCCCCATCTATTCTGAAAGCAGTTATTATGCTTAATGGATTAAATTGAGTTAATTATTTACAACTCCTTTAAAAATGCAGATAACATTATTGTGATTTCCTGCTTAATGTATTTTTGTAGCAATGAAAAATGCTTCTGGAATAAGTGAGCATGTTGGTTTTTGCTTTATTAATTCATTACTTATATACCACCTTTTTATTTGTATAAACTCTATAACAAACATATAATCTGAAAGCAGAATATTAAATTCTGTGTAATCCAAATTGAAAAACAGTGCAATCAATTATCTGTTAAAAGTTTGGCAGCAGTTTTTGTTATTTTCCTGCTGTGTTATTTTAAGTATTTCCAAGTAGTTGTTTACTAATAGAAGAGAATATATATTCATGTACATCAGGATTGAACTGTCAAGACCTTGTTGCTTTCTAAGCTTGATTGTTCATTTGTAGATGTTTCATTACCCAACTAGATAACACCTTCAATGGTAGAAGGGTTTGCTCATTGTTTGTATATAGTAGTTTGACCTATCAGGGTACAGGGTACCCTAATCGAGGAACTACCATTTCAGACAATGAAGAAGTAAAGAACAGCCTAACCAAAGTACAAAGGAGAAAACAACACCCCCACCAACACTGAAAGGGCAAGCCACTTTACAATATTACGTGTTGTAATAAATAAAATAAATTACCCCTACTAGTCTTAATTTGGCAGACTAAACTCTCTTTAATCATATTATAAGGCAGGTAGTCTTATGTACATTTAAAAATATTTTTCAATGCTACAACGATAATGCTGAAAGGTTTTCACCAGTCCTTAAGGGAAATATATACTGTATTTTTCAGAGTATAAGACGCACCTTTTTCCCTCCTAAAAGGGGGTGAAA